>NC_090443.1:13270556-13573592 GCF_031143425.1 Pleurodeles waltl | reverse complement strand
ATGTGTGTGGCCGTAACCCTTCCTCCTCCTCCCTCCCCTGTGTTGTAGGTGCGGTACTCACCGTTGTCGTCTGCGCCGGCGTTCGTACTCGTGGTAGATGAGCAGGTAGACGAGAGCAGGTAGGATGTTTAATTCGGGTTCCATGCTGTCCTCCTTCCTCGTGGAGTGCGTAGAGGTGAGCGTTTTCCCGTTCGTAGTCTGTTTCCACTGTGTTTTTATCGGCGGGGCTCCCGCCCCAGAAAAGGTGGCGGATTGGTGAGTTGTGATAGGGTGGGCGGTACATTGTCTCCCGCCTGTCTGTTGGCGGTGACCGCCAACCTGTTTGTGTGTCCCGCCGTGGCGGTCGGAATGTTAAGGTGGCGGGCTGTGTTGGCGGTTCCTGCCAGGGTCAGAATTCAATTTTTTGGACCGCCGGCCTGTTGGCGGGTTGGCCGCCGCTTTATCACCGACCGCCAGGGTTAGAATCACCCCCATTGTTGTTTGTGTGCTGTCTAGTTTTATCAGTAAAACTGTACATCTGTTCAAATGTAATAGTCATTTAAATTGAAAATGTGTTGTCTGTAATGACAGTGCTCTGCCACCCGGTCTACACCATGAAACACTATGACACTCAACTCCCTCTATGCTACACCACTCTGCTCTACGCCACTGTACTCCACTCTATGCCACTCTCCTCTACTCTATGCCATTCCACTCCACTCTACTCTAGTCTCCGCTATTCCACTCTATGTCATTCCACTCTATGCCACTCCACTCTATGCTACTCCACTTCACAACACTCTATTCCAGTCTCCTGTATGACACTCTATTCCACTCTACACTATTCTACCATACGACACTCTACTCCACTATATGCTACTGCACAACACTACACCACTCCATGTCACTTCACTCTAGGCCACTCTACTCCCCTCTACGACATTCCACCCTAAGACACTCCACTCTACGACAATCCATTCTACCACACTCCTCTCCAAAACACTCCACTCCACAATACTCCACTCTATGACACTCTACTCCATTTCACTCTACTACACTCTACGCCAATCTACTCCACAACAGTCTATTCCACTCTGTGCCATTCTACGCCACTCCACTCTATGGCACTCTACGCCACTTCATTCTAGTCCACTCTACTCCACTCTATGCCGCTCCATCCTACAACACTTCACTCTACGACATTCAAGGACACTCTACGCCACTCCACTCTATGACACTCACTCTAGAACACTCTATGCCACTCTATTCTATGGCACTTTATGCCATTTACTCCACCCTACGCCACTCCACAACACTTTACTCTACTCTATGCTACTGCACACTACTCCACTCAACGGCACTCCAATGTACTCCACTCTATGACTCTTTACTCTGCTGTACAACACTTTACCCCACTCTATGCTATGACACTCTATTCTTCACCCTCCACTCCTGCCCTTTCACTCTATGTCACTCCACTCTATGCCACTCCACGAAACTGTACTCCACTCTATGCCCCTCTAACCCTCTACACTACACTCTACATCCCTCTACTCTACGCCACTCTACACCACTCCACTTTATGCCACCCCACTGTGCAACACTCCACTCAATGACCCTCCCCTCCACAAGCTTCCACAACACTCTAACACTCCACTCCACAACGCTTTATGACACTCCACTCTATGCCACTCCACTGTACGACACTCCACTCTACTGTACTATACACTACTCAAGTCCATGCTATGCTACTGTACTCCAATCTACGTCCCTCTACTCCACTCTCCAACCCTTCACTCTATTGCATGCTACACCACTCTATGCCACTCCACTCTACAACACTCTACTTTACTCCACTCTATGCCACTCTATACCACTCCACAGTACTCTTCTCCACTCTATGCCACTCCACTCTATGACACTCTACTTCACTCTACTCCACTCTATGCCACAATGCTCTACCCCACTCTACATAACTCTACTCTACTCCACTCTAGGACGCTCCAGGACACTGCACTCTATGATACTCTAGAACACTCTACGACACTCCATGATACACTATGCCACTCTACGACACTTCACGAGAATCCACTCTACGTCACTCCACTCTATGCCACACTACGCAACCCCACTCTGTCACTTCACTCCATACTACTCTCCTCTACACCACTAACTTTTAGCCATGCTGAACAAAAGCCACGCACAATGGCAAGGCCAATAGGACAAACAGTGGCTCTGATTCTCCTCGACCTGTCAGCAGCATTCAACACTGTTGCCCACCACATCTTCATTGACAGACTTCACAACATCGGCATTCAACAACATGCCCTCAAGTGGATCACCATATTCCTCTCAGGACGCACCCAGAGCATCAGCCTACCTCCGTTTGTTCCCGCTCCCAAGAACATCACATGCGGTGTGCCCTAAGGATCAAAACTCAGCCCTGCGCTGTTCAACATTTACAAGACCCCCATCGTTAGAGCCCACGGACTCAACATCATCTCCTATGCCGATGACACCTAGCTCGTCCTCTCGCTCACCAAAGACCCCTCTAAAGCCAAAAACAACTTCCGCAACCCCGTGACCGACGTAGCCGACTGGATGAGAGACAGATGCCTCAAATTGAACTCCGACAAAATTGAGGAACTGATCTTTGGAAAGAACACCTCCACTTGGGACCACAGCTGGTGGCAAGAAGAACTTGGACCCACTCCATCACTTACTGACCATGCTTGCACCCTCTGCATAATCCTGTACAGCCACCTGACCATGAAACAACAAGTCAACGCAGTTGCCTCCTCCCATTTCCACACCCTCTGCATACTCTGCAAGATCTTCAGATGGATCACAGTAAACACCATAAAGATCGTCGCACAAGCCCTCGCCATCAGCTGCCTCGACTACAGAAATGCACTCTACACCGGTATCCCCTCCCAGGTCCTCAGAAGACTCCAGACAATTCAGAACGCAGCAGCCAGCCTCATCCTGGACCTCCCTAAGTGTACCCACATCACTCCTCACCTTAGGAAACTCCATTGGCTCCCTGTCCAGAAAATATGCCAGTTCAAGACACTCACAAATGCCTACAAAGCCCTCCACAAACTGGGACTGTCCTACATCAACCACCGGCTGAAATTCCATCTTCCCTGAAGACACTTGCACTCTTCTTCACTCGCCCCCACCACAAGGCCCCTGCGTCCATTGCACCCGCAGCAGGAGCCATGCTTTCTCCTTCATCACCGCGAATGCCTGGAATGACCTCCCCATCCACCTCTGAACTGCACCCTCCCTGGCAGTCTCCAGACGCCAACTCAAGACCTGGCTTTCTGATGCAGACACAGTACCCTCAGCGCCCAGATACCCCTAGGGGTGATAGTGTTGTTCTTTACAAATGGCTGATTGATTGAATAGCTCTTGTGTAGCCATGACCTAGTGGCTTTGCCAATGCTTGTTTCTCCTTCTGACTTAAAACAGGAGTCATCATACAATGGGAAATTCCTCTGAAATTAGTCTGTCAGAGACATTCAAAAAGAATTTGAACTTGGTTATTGCCCGCATTCTTGCACATGTATTCATTGGCATGAGCATGTATCAAGTTAGCCTTTTAGGCTCTGCCAGAAAAAGATGATTCTTGCTTAGTTTCAGCTCACACCAAAGCATAGAAACCTTCCAATGTAGCTGTGGTTCATCTTAGCAACAACAACCATGATAATAAATAATAATCACTATTTTTATTGAATTTCAGTTTCAATAGCAGCAGATGAATGTAAGCTGTGGTATGTTTGTAAATCTGCTAAAAAAAAAAATATCAATCCTAAACCTGGTGATTATAAGAATAATAATAATAATAATAATAATTATAATAACAATACTTCTAATAATAATAATAATTGTTACCCCTGACAGCCATAGGGTGGTTTACCCCCAAGCGTTTGCCTGTTTGCCTCACATTTTTGCTTCTTTCTTTTTGTTGGCCTTAGGACTCTGAGCACTCTACCACTACTGACCAGTGCTAAAGTGCATGTGCTCTCTCCCCTAAACATGGTTTGAGCGGTACATTCACAGCTCGCACATTCAATTGACTTATAAGTTCCTAGTAAAGTGGATGACATGTGCCCAGGGCCTGTAAATTAAATGCTACTAGTGAGACTGCAAAACCATTTGTGCCACCCACTCAAGTAGCCTTTAAACATGTCCCAGGCCTGCCATTGCAGAGCGTGTATGTGCAGTTACACAGCCATGTAGACCTGGCATTTAAAACCTCTTGCCAAGCCTTAAACTGCCCTTTTATCACATATGTCACCCCTGAGTTAGGCCCTACGTAGCCCATAGGGCAGGGTATTATGTAATCAAAAGGCAGTACCCATACTTTTAAGTTTTACATGTCCTGGTAATGGAAAATCTCCCAAATTACTACTGTGAGGTCTACCCCTCTCATAGGTTAACATTGGGGATTCCTTATTACCTTTAATAAGGCGTAATTTCTAACTGAGAAGGAGTAGGTATGCCATGTGTAATACCTACTGAATTGTAATAATAAACCCTCTTCAATGGTAAAGTCGGATTTATTGGTACAAGATTAAAAATGCCACTTTTAGAAAGTTGGCATTTTCCGGCTCTTAGCCCTGTGTACCTGCAGCCTGTCTCCAATACACGTCTGCGCTAGGTGACAACTGGACTTTGTGCACTCCCTCCCTATAGCCACATACAAAGGGAGATCAGGTGTGGCTTGTGGCCTATCAACATGCAGGGCATGATGGGTGGGAGGAGCTGAAACTTACAACTGAATAACGGTATCATGCTTCAACAAAAAGGGCTGCATAACCCCCTGTAGTGAGTCTGGAGTCAGGGCAGGAAGAAAATACCTCTGTGCACTTCAAAGACCTTCTTTGAAGTTACTCCCACTTAAGCGGCACAAATGTGTATAAGTGCTGAACTTCTGACCCTACCAAATCAGTATACTGCTGGACTTGTCCAGGAAGAAGGGCTGCTGTGCTGATACAAGGACTGCCATTCTGGACCGCTGCTCTGGAGGAACTGCCTTTCTGCTGTGCTGCCCTGCTGCCCTTTGCCCGGCTGGACCCATCTCACTTGAACCCAGAGGGATTCCAAGGGCTTGCAGGCTTGCCTCCTGTTCTTCTGAAGTCTCAGGGACACAAGAGACATCCAACACATCTGCTACAGCTTCTGGACCCGTCTTCAACCTGTTCCTGACCCCAAGAGGCACCCCTTCTGTACTAGGTCCTTGAAAGTGGTTTTGTGGCTCCTGAAAACTTTTGGGCTCTTCATGACTAAACATGGGCCCTTTTGCACCGGAACCGTGCTGCTCCCACAAAGAATCAGCGCAAGCTGACACAAGTTCGCCTCTTCGCGCAGTAAGCATCCACGCTCATGACAGCGAGGTACCAGTCCACCATTCTGCGATGTCCGGCCGACTCTTTGCGCCCACGGACAACCGCTAGTGATGCTGTCTTTGCTCCCAGCAAACTTATCCCCGGAAATGGAAATCTTGGCTCAACTTTGGAAAAGTAAAACTGGGACTGTATCCGACAAGCGCTCCATTAGGGTCAACCTGAACTTTTGGATTTCAACTGGCCTAGTGCGACCAGATAGCCCAGGTTGGCGCTTTATGTTTTTAAGCACTACATTTCAGTTTAACCCTTGAAAATTCATATCTCGACTTCTACTTGTTGGATTTTTGTTGTTTCATTCATAGAATTAAGTTCAATTTTTCTAACCTGGTGTGTAGTCTTTTTGTGGTGTTTTCACTCTGGGTTACTGTTGAAGTGTTGCACACATACTTTACATATTGACTCTTAACCCCTTCGCTGCCAGGCTTTTACCCCCTCAGGTGCCAAGCCTTTTTTTTGGCTATTTGGGGCAGTTTGCGCTTAGGCCCTCATAGCGTTTTGTCCACATGAGCTACCCACGCCAAATGTAGGTCCTTTTTTTTCAACATCCTAGGGATTCTAGAGGTACCCGCACTTTGTGGGTTCCCCTGAAGGAGACCAGGAAATTAGCCAAAATACAGTGAAAAGTTTTTTTTTTTTTTAAATGGGGAAAAAAAGGGCTGCAGAAGAATGCTTGTGGTTTTTTCCCTGAAAATGGCATCAACAAAGGATTTGCGGTGCTAAAATCACATTCATCCCAGCTCTAATGAACAGGCAGACTTGAATGAGAAAACCCAATTTTTCAACACAATTTGGGCATTTTACTGGGACATACCCCATTTGTACTATTTTTTGTGCTTTCAGCCTCCTTCCAGTTAGTGACAGAAATGGGTGTGAAACCAATGCTGGGTCCCAGAAAGCTAAACATTTCTAAAGTGTAGACAAAATTCTGCATTCAGCAAGGGGTAATTTGTGTAGATCCTACAAGTGTTTCCTACAGAAAATAACAGCTGAAATAAAAAAATATTGAAGTTGAGGTGAAAAAAGAGCTATTTTTCTCTACGTTTTACTCTGTAACTTTTTCCTGTGATGTTAGATTTTTGAAAGCAATATACCATTACGCTGGACTCTTCTGGTTGCGGGGATATATAGGGCTTGTAGGTTCATCAAGAACCCTAGGTACCCAGAGCCAATAAATGAGCTGCACCTTGCAATGGGTTTTCATTCTATACCGGGTATACAGCAATTCATTTGCTGAAATATAAAAAGTGAAAAATAGGTATCAAGAAAACCTTTGTATTTCCAAACTGGGCTCAAAATAAGGTAATGAGAAGCAGTAGTTATTTGCACATCTCTGAATTCCGGTGGGTGCCCATACTAGCATGTGAACTACAGGGCATTTCTCAAATAAATGTCTTTTTTACACACTGTCTTACATTTGGAAGGAAAACATGTAGAGAAAGACAAGGTGCAATAACACTTGTTTTGCTATTCTGTGTTCCCCCAAGTCTCTTGATACAAATGGTACATCACTTGCATGGGTAGGCCTAATGCTCACAACATGGAGACATCACATTTTTACATTGAAATCTGACATGTTTTTTGCAAAGTGCCTGGCTGTAGATTTTGGCCTCTAGCTCAGCCGGCACGTAGGGAACCCTACCAAACCTGCGCATTTTTTAAAACTAGACACCTAGGGGAATACAAGATGGGTGACTTGTGGGGCTCTGACCAGGTTCTGTTACCCAGAATCCTTTGCAAACCTCAAAATGTGACCAACAAATCACGTTTTCCTCTCATTTTGGTGACAGAAAGTTCTGGAATCTGAGAGGAGCCACAAATTTCCTTCCAGCCAGCACTCCCCCAGGACTCCCAATAAAAATGGTACCTCACTTGTGTGGGTAGGCCTAGCCCCCGCAACAGGAAATGCCCCAAAACACAACGTGGACACATCACATTGTCCCAAAGAAAACAGCTGTTTTTTGCAAAGTCCCTAGCTGTGGATTTTGGCCTCTAGTTCAGCTGGCACCTAGGGAAACCAAGCAAACCTGTGCATTTTTGAAAACTAGACACCTAGGGGAATCCAAGATGGGGTGACTTGTGGGGCTCTGGCCAGGTTCTGTTACCCAGAATCCTTTGCAAACCTCAAAATTTGGCCAAAAAAACACTTTTTCCTCTCATTTTGGTGACAGAAAGTTCTGGAATCTGAGAGGAGCCACAAATTTCCTTCCACTCAGTGTTCCCCCAAGTCTCCCGATACAAATGGTGCCACATTTGTGTGGGTAGGCCTAGTGCTCAAAAAAGAAAATGCCCCAAAACACTATCTGGACACATCAAAATTATCAAATACAAAACTACCTGTTTTGTAGTGGGCACCTGCGTTTTTGGTCCTGGGCTCAGCAGCCATCTAGGAAATCCTACCAAACCCAGACATTTTTGAAAACTAGACACCTGAGGGAGTCCAGGGAGGTGTGACTTGCGTTGATCCCCCAATTTTTTCTTGACCAGAATCCCCAGTAAACCTCAAACTTAGCTAAAAAATCACATTTGTCCCAGATTTCTGTGCGGGATCACCGCACAGGGACATATTTCCTACCACCCAACGTTCCCCTCAGTCTCCCAGTAAAAGTGATACCTCACTTGAGGAGGTGGGCCAAGTGCCTGTGACAGGAAAGAGCCAAACACATCTCGAAATTCAGTGGGAACCAAAGCGGGTCCAAAAAGGCAGTTTGAAAAAAAAAACAATTTTAGGCTGACAAGCGCAGCAGGATTTTTATCGGTATAGATGAGACAATGTTGGGTGGTAGAAATTTTGTGGATTCCTGCAGATTCCGGAAGGTTCCATCACAAAAATGCAGGGGAAAATGTGTGATTGCCAGCAAAGTTGGAGGTTTGCAGGGCATTGTGGGTAAGAAAATGGTGCGGGTGCATGTAAAGCACACCACCCTGGAATCAACCAGTTGTTTAGTTTTCAGATGTGTCTAGGTCATGTGGATTTTTCTACATGGCAGCGTCCCAAAGTAAAAAAAGTGCAGCCCTCACCATTCCAAGTGGGACGATTTTGAGAGTTACAAAGCTATCATAGCCCAAATGTAAAACCAAAACCCAAAATAATCAAATGTCCTCTTGCTTGCCATGAGATAAAATGTTTTAGTTTGCGGGGGAGAGCTGAAAGACTGTTACCCCTTCTGTAGGAGTGGGGGCATAACCAGGCCCATACTGGTTGGTAGCCACCACCCCACTATTTTTTGTTGTTTTTAATTCCATGGCATCTAGTAGACGTTCTGCCCCCCTGGGGTGTGGATCGGGGGTAATTGCCCCATCTGCCCATTGGTGGGCAGAACAACTTTGACCCCATTTATTTGAAAACAAAATCTTCCCTGGTATCTGGTGGGCTTTCTGCCCCCCTTGGAGGAGGATGGGCCTTCCAAAAATAGGGCGATCTGCCCCCAAGGGGGGCAGATATGGCCAACAGTAATGTGCCCCCAAGGGGGAGCGACCCTTGCCCAAGGGGCTGCCCCCCCAAACAAAACACACACATACACACACACCAATCCCTGGTGTCTAGTGGTTTCTTCCCCCCTTGGGGGCAGATTTGCCTAACAAAAATAGGCTGGGGGCAGGCCTAAATACAATTTGCCCCCCAGGGGAGCAGCCCTTGCCTAAGGGATCGCTCCCCATACATAAAAACATAAAGTAAATAAAAATAAATATATATCCCTGGTGTCTAGAGGTTTCTGCCACCCCTGGGGGCAGATCGGCCTAATTATAGCCCGCTCCCCTTATGCGTGAGAATAAAATAAAAAAATCCTTGGTGTGTAGTGGCTTCTGGCCAGAAATGGCCTAAAAATAATTTGGCCCCCCAGAGAGCGACCCCTGCCTAAGGGGTCGCTCCCCACATATATAAAAAAAAACAAAAAAAACAATTCAAATTATCCCTGGTGTCTGGGGGTTTTCCACCCCCCCGGGGGCAGATCGGCCTAATTATATTAGGCTGATCTGATCCCAGAGGGGCAGAAATAGCCTAAAAATAATTTGGCCTCCCGGGGAGCGGCCCTAGCCCAAGGGGCGGTCCCCCTTATGCGTAAGAATAATAAAAAAAAAAATCCCTGGTGTCTAGTGGTTTCTACCCCGGGGGGGACAGAAATGGCCTACAAACAATTTGGCCCCCCAGAGAGCGACCCTTGCCTAAGGGGTCGCTCTCCACACATAATATAATTAGGTCGATCTGCCCCCGGGGGGGGGCAGAAATGGCCTAAAAATAAGTTGGCCCCCCGGGGAGCGACCCTTGCCTAAGGGGTGACTCCCCACATATAAAAAAATATATAAACATAAAAAGAAATAAACATAAAAAGAAATGATCCTTGGTGTCTAGCGGTTTTCTTCCCCCCCTTAGGGGCAGATTGGCCTAATTATATTAGCCCCCTAGGGAGCGGGCCTTGCCCAAGGAGCCGCTCCCCTCATTCAACAACATCAACAGCAACAAATTCCCTTGTGTCTAGTGGGCATTTCTGCTGCTTGATCGCATTGATGATGATAATTTTTCACATGGCCACCTTGTGGTGCAGCAATACAATCGCATAAGAAATAATGTTGGGGGATTGAGGTCAAAATAAAACCTCATACCCTGGAAGGTTAGGGGTCGTGGGGGGAGTTCATGAAGACTACGTTAATGTTTAACCAGAAACTGTTCTTAGTTGTTCCTTATCGTTCTGTGTGTTATTGACTTCAGACTTCATGGTTACTGTTCTGCAATCACTACAGTTGACGATATGCATCCTTCCTCACAGAGAAATACTTGTTGTGATTTACTCCTTGCCTGAAGTGGAATTATGGAGGGAATGTGATGGTCAATTGTGGAGACTGTTGACATGATCAATGTATGCTGCTTTTCTGGGATTAGATATATGCTCCTACTGTTTGTCAATGTGATGCACCTATACATGCAAATAAATACATATTAAAAAAAAATCCCCATAGGAAATAATGTTAAAATAAATAAAATGATTTCAAATAGTTAAACATGTAAATGAATATATTTTAATCTTTAAAAAAACTAAAAGCAATAGCCATTATTTATTCATAAAAAAATTTAACAAAATTTTTGATTTTATAAATAATGTACAATCGTTTTTTATTAAAATAAAATTCATTTTGTACATCACTTTTAATAATAATATTTTTTTTACTTCATGTTTAGTTCAGAAAAATAATTTTTATTTCATTTAATATATTTTAATTAATTAAAGATGTAGTTCAAAATGAAGTTAAAAGTGCCCATGCATGCTGTATTTTGTTCTACATTTGAAATGTTATGTTATGTTATAAAATTTATAGAGCACATAGCTACCCAAAGGTCTCCCAGCGCTACAACAAAAATCATAGGGCAGAGATCAATACCGCCATGTTTTAGTAGCCGACGGAAAGAATATTCATGGTCGGTTTGGCGTACGGACAAAGGTAGTGAATTCCACAGTTTAGCGCCAAGGTAGGACATAGATCTTCCGCCCCATCTGGCCTCTTTTACTGAAGGAATTGCTGTCAAGGCTGCCGAAGAAGACCTAAGATGTCAGATAGGCTTGTGAATGGTCAGCAAGGTTCGCAGACATGGGGGCCCTTTAGTATTTAGAGCTCTGTGGATACAACATAGTGCTTTAAACTTTACAGTTGCTCCAATGGGAGCCAGTGCAGAGCTGAGAGTGTCGACTTAACTGATTCATGCCTGGGTATATTGAAAAGAAGTCGGGCAGCAGTGTTCTGCACCACTTGCAATTTCTTTTTCACATAATTTGGAGCCCCAAGGAATAAGGGATTCCCATGATCTAGGCGTGAAATGATTAATGCCTGTATAATTAGTCTATTTGCAATAAATGGGAGAATTTTAAACACCTTTCTGAGGAGTCTAAATATGCCAAAACAAATGGCAGATTGTTTCTTCACCTGATGATCCATGGATACCCCACGGGTCAGGCCAAACACCAAGACTCTTAATGTATCCCTTGGGGGATGTAAGGTCTCCTAGTGAATGCCGAACAGAAAGGGTGGGATTTAATTGGGCATGATGACCCAAGAACATAACCTCTGTTTTATCTCCATTCAATTTTAGTTTGCAGTCAGACATCCAGTTGGATATTGCCCGTAAATAAGGACCAAGAGCAGATTCAAATGAATTCTGTCCAGTTGAAGGAGATACCATCAGCTGGGATCGTCTGCATATGATGCTAGGGAGAGGCCATAGGGTTCCACTACCTTAGCCAGAGGTAACATATAGATATTAAACAACGTGGGGCTAAGAGATGAACCCTGTAGTATGCCCCAGCCACTCTTGAAACACCGTGAATAAAAAGATCGATCAAGTACCTGAAAGTATCTTGCCCTCAGAAACCAACTTGGAGCGGTCCCTGTGACTCCTATTTCCCTCATCCTATTGAGTAGAATACTGTGATCTACTGTGTCAAAAGCTGCACTGAGGTCAAGCAGCACAATTGCCGAGGTCAGACCTTGATCTAAGCGCTTTCTGACCTCCTCAGTTACTCCAATTAGTGCTGATTCAGTGCTATGCATGGGTCTAAAGCCCATCTGAGAGGGATGAAGGATATTGTTGTCTTCCAGGAAAGTGGAGAAATGAGTGTTTACATGTTTTTCCAGTATTTTGAAAAATAAATACATAAAATGAATTTACATTATTATTTAACATAAAAATAGTTATATTAGTTTTTTTGAGTTAAGTAAATTTTTTTACTTTTCCTAAACTTTACCATAAGGATACCATCTCTCTTTACTCAAGTGTGAGGGGAGCATATGAAAATCATAATGGTGGATGGATAATCTAAAAGTTGCTAGTTCCCAACTGAAGAGACTCTAGCCCAAGCTGTATACCAACACTATGGAAAATTAAAGTGCAAAAGCTTATAGGAGTGGGTGGACTCAGCAATGGAGGAAGTCCTTCCAGATGATGATACGTGTGAGATAGAGAGGTTAGCTAATTTGCAGAAGTGACAGAAAGACCCAAAAAATAAAATAGGCGCCCAACAGTTGAAGCTTTTCCTTCAGTGGCAAAAGGAAGTGCACAAGCGCAAACATGAATAGCACATCCGGTGTATGGAAGATACTTAGCAGAAGTTCAAATACCAAATTAGCCACATTAGGGACCGGGTCAGTACCTTTGCTCCAACTGCTCTGCCTCCTGCCTTCCTGTTCTTCAAGCTCACAGAACTGCCAGAGAAGAAAGAAAGCGAGGACACAAAGGAGGTGGATTTGTTGGACATATTCACAATGACAGTCAATGGGGTTGGAGTACTGCTGGAGATAAACCCGGAAATGGGGTAGAGCCTGTGGGACCGCTGGCAGCTGGATCACAAGGAGGTAATGCACAAGCAATTCCTGTGATGTGATTGTCTGGCAGTAAAGTGTCCATGTTGGTGGCTGAGTCCACTAAACAGTCCAGAACACATGTGCATTCTGCCTGGGGCAGAGGGACTGATGAGAGCACACTCCTATGATCACTCCCAAAAGCCTAAGACAAATTAAAGGACAGCTATCTAGATGGCCTCCCCCTTCTACCATTCAAGTGGTAATGAGGGTCCACCGCCTTCTCCATCGGAGACATTACGCAGCAGCAAGGTGTGGAGTTATGGTCCACGGTCCTTAAACCCCCTCTGACTTAAGGAGCAAAAGAAAAAACAATTCCCCAGTATTCAGACACATCCAACTCAATTCTCAGAAGAACTGCAGAGTGAGTTTGAGGTGCACAAACCCAAATGGGCAAAAGTGAATCGGTTACTATGACTGATAGTGCCTAAAGGAGAGAGAAAAAGACCGGTGGAGACAGCACAAAGGCCAACATTGGACACTGGGAATTATGGGGTGTTGAATGCAGGAAGGATGCACTATTGAATGTAATTCCATAGGTATGCCCAGTGAAAACTGACTGGATTCAAAATTCCAATTGCAAGCAGAATTTGGGTGAGATTCAGATTATTTAGACAGACTCAAGGATGTGTTTGGAAGGTGTTAGAAATGGGGTCTTTGGTTGACAGTCAGGTTACCCCCTGTTCAAGCAAGGACCCTCACTCTAGTCAGGGTAAAAGAGAATCACCCTCAGCTAACCCCTGCTTACCCTCTTGGTAGCTTGGCAGAGCAGGAGGCTTAATTTAGGAATGCCAGGGGTAAAGTATTGTACCAACACACACAGTAACTTAATGAAAACACTACAAAATGACACACCAGTTTAGAAAAATAGGAAATATTTATCTAAACAAAACAAGACCAAAACGACAAAAATCCAACATACACAAGTCAAGTTATGAATTTTTAAAGATTAAACTCAAAAATAGCGCTTAGAAACAAAAATGCTTCGATGAGGTGTTAACACGGCGTCGTGACGGAGTCGTTCCCAACAAGCCGACACCAGCGGCGCCGGACACGGAGTCGTGTAGACCCCAAGTACAGTACCTTTGGTGAAGAGTGAAAACAAGTCGATGCGCGACGTCGGGGATCGCGGCGTCTGTGTGAAGCGTTGAATCCGCACACTTCGAGCGGCGTCGGTCACAACGTGGTGCGGTGACTTCCACGAAGTCGCGGACTTCAGCGGGGCTGCAGCGGCGTCAGGCCTGCGAAGAGCGTCGTGTTCCAGCGAAGGTCACGGCGTCGGGTGCAGGCGGCGTCCCCGGATTCAGCAGCGGCGTCGGTCCGGAGTCGTCCGAACTCGATTTCCTTGGATTTCCACCAGCTTTCCTTTCAAGGGCCCAGGGACTGGATAGGGCACCACTTGTCAGAGCAGGAGTCTCTCCAGAGACTCCAGGTGCTGGCATAGAGAAGTCTTTGCTGTCCCTGAGACTTCAAACAACAGGAGGCAAGCTCTAAATCAAGCCCTTGGAGATTTCTTCACAAGATGGAAGGTACACAAAGTCCAGTCTTTGCCCCCTTACTCTGGCAAAAGCAGCACTGCAGGAAAGCGCCACAAAGCACAGTCACAGGCAGGGCAGCACTTCTTCCTCAGCTATTCAGCTCTTCTCTAGGCAGAGGCTCTTGGTTCCAGAAGTGTTTCTCCAGTCTGTAGATTTGGGTGCCCTTCTTATACCCATTTTAGTCTTTGAAGTCACCTTTCTTCAAAGGGGACTCACACCTACTTGTGAAATCCTGCCTTGCCCAGGCAAGGCCTCAGACACACACCAGGGGGTTGGAGTCTGCATTGTCAGAGGCAGGCACAGTCCTTTCAGATGAGAGTGACCACTCCACCCCTCCCTCCTAGCAGAGATGGCTAATTAGGAAATGCAGGTTACACCCCAGCTCCCTTTGTGTCACTGTCTAGTGTGAGGTGAAAAACAACCCAACTGTCAAACTGACCCAGACAGGGAATCCACAAACAAGGTAGAGTCACAGAATGGTTTAAGCAAGAAAATGTTCACTTTCTAAGTGTCATTTTCAAACACACAATCTCAAAACCAACTTTACTGAAAGATGTATTTTTAAATTGTGAGTTCAGGGACCCCAAACACCACATGTCCATCTACTCTCTAGGGGAATCTACACTTTAATCATATTTAAAGGTAGCCCCCATGTTAACCTATGAGAGGGTCAGGCCTTGCAACAGTGAAAAACGAATTTAGCAATATTTCACTGTCAGGACATATAAAACACATTACTATATGTCCTACCTTAACCATACACTGCACCCTGACCTTGGGGCTACCTAGGGCCTACCTTAGGGGTGCCTTAAAAGGGAAGGTTTAGGCATGGCAAGTGGATACACTTGCCAAGTCGAATTTACAGTGCACATTTACACACACAGACACTGCAGTGGCAGGTCTGAGACATGATTACAGGGTTACTTGTGTGGGTGGCACAACCAGTGCTGCAGGCCCACTAGTAACATTTGATTTACAGGCCCTGGGCACCTCTAGTGCACTTTACTAGGAACTTAACAGTAAAACAAATATGCCAATCATGGAGAACCAATTACATACACATTTTAAACAGGAGCACTTGCACTTTAGCACTGGTTAGCAGTGGTAAAGTGCCCAGAGTAATAAAAACAGCAAAATCAGAGTCCAGCACACATCAATAACCTGGGGAACAGAGGCAAAAATTTAAGGGAGACCACGCCAAGGATGAAAAGTCTAACAGAAGGTATTCAGGTATAGCCTTTCCTACAGAGATGGCTCATAAAATTATAGGTGCTGTTATTTTTCAGGAATTGTTACTGAATGATATAAATCAGTTTATCACAATATTGTTATACACTTCCTACAAGTTTAGTAGGACTGTGTATGTAACAACAAGAACTCCACAATATAGGGACCTGGGCCTGATTTAGATCTTGGTGGTGTTACCAGCAATCCGCGGCAGACCCGAAAAGCCCATCAAATCAATGATATTCCGACAATGGAGTGCTTTACCTAGCCGTACGGTTGGCGAGTTCCCGCCGACTCCATTTAGATGTTACAGTCCTGCAGGTGGTGTCATGGCGGCGGATTGCTGACAGACGTAGGCCGTCGCTGGAACAAATGGTCATTCGACAATGCCACTGACCATGGAACAGAGTTAAGTCTCTCACACACACACACACACACACTGTACCATAGCCATATGTATCCCCCTGCACTTCACACTACACACTATACAACACCCTACATACACACCTATATCCAATGCTATTCCACCACACATGTTACACACAGCAGCACAACATGCACAACAACATCGAACCCACATGCAAGTGCACACATACAGACACAACCACATCACCTAGTCCAGCTCCCTCCGCCTTAATCAGCCAATGGCTTCGCACACACTCATACACATACATGTACTGACTCACATATATAACTGGAAGTACAACTTTGCAGGTACAGGTACCCTTGCAATGTGCACACATAGACAGTCACTGTGGTGCCAGCATTGATTTGGCAATGAATACTGACACCACAATGATAGTTGCATATGTGTGCGATATGTGTCATGTACCAGTGTTTTCCGACATATGCATGTCAGAGTAATTAAAAAAATTACTGTGACATGTATATGACTACAGTGGTCCTGTGCCCATATGTGGTGACCACACAATGTACACAGCCAATGCGGGTTGCCTACGTGTCACTCTGGCTCTGTGGTGGGGTTGTGTTTTCTCTGTGGTCCAGTGACAGCAGCAACGGAAGGTGTTGTCCAGTCATGTCTAGTCAAAAACTGAAGCCGAATAGGGAATAAATATAGGATTTTCCCTCATTTCCCCCCCAAATCCGCAAACCCAGGTGTGGAGGTCAGACCACCACAGTTGGTTTGGTGGTAAGGCACATCCAAATCTTCTTGGTGGTAAAGGTGGCTGGAGTCTACCGTCAGCCCCAATTCTCAAGGCTGCCATCGGGGTGGCCGGAGACTCCTGGCGGAGTCAGCTGGATCGAGCACTCTTTCGCCTATGGTCCTGCCAACATACAAATCGGGTGGGCGGACTGCCAAGGCAGCAAACTGGTTTCCTGACAGAAAAGCGGTGACAGGGCCGTTACCACCAAGATGTAGTCTACATATAGCATCAGTAAATGTTGGTTTGATTTGGCTAGCTCACAGTATCCCATGCAAAGCACTAAACTGACCAGGGTAATAGATGGTATTGGTAAACTTGAACATGAACACTCTGATTCACAAGGAATCTGTGGAAATAGATCAAACATTTTCATTGGGCCACTCGTGCATGCCCAAAGTAAACACAAGAAAGATATGAAAAAGCACTTTCAAAACATTTATTGAAATGATCATATCCTTGCAAGTAAGCTGCGTTTACTAGAAAGATGAGACCTTACTGTAATCTACATTATTAAAATGCTGAACAACAAAAACAATTCAACCATGTTAATTATTGCTAATTTACCTTACTCCTATCTGTAACTAATACTTAACTAAGGAGAGCATAGCAGAAGTACCCTCTGCCAGATCAGTTGGGATAGTCTAACCCCCATTCCTAAGTCTTCGGGATGAGGAAGCCAGTCTAAGTGTACAGGTTATCGACCTTCACAGGATCAAAGTCGGAGTCAGTAGAGCTGCATTTCAGTCACAGTTCACATCAGTTCCATGACAATATGGCATGAAGTGCCCCCTCAACGAGTGTAGATGTTTATATAATAACACATTTTCCTAGTTGCACTGTGACAGACGTACATAACAGCTACTTTGGTTCATCTAGCATAAACAGTTTTTCTCCACAGAAAAGGAAAACAGGGGCATCACATTCTGACTGTTCGTCCCTGGACTGAATGTGCAGACTCCAGGGCAACAATGCCTACCAAGAATAAATGTGTGTGCAGCACATTCTCATGTTAGTAGAAAACTATGTGAAAAGTCACCATTAGAAAAAGAAGTCAAGCTAACATGAAAAAGTAAATTGGAGACCTAGAGCGGGCCTTGCAACAATATGTATGGGCTGACAAAACAAACATTAAAAAAGCTAGTGATCATAACAAACCACTGTGAAGTGTTACAGGAGAAAAAGTAAAAGAATGCTAAATCAAAATTAATATACCTGAAACTGAAAAACATGCAGTGAGTGGCAGGGTAAGGAGCTCCACAAAGGGGAGGTAGCTGAGGAGGTCAGGGAGAAGTGTAAAGAGAAGGGGCCGAGGAGAGGAACCAGGGTTAGGAGGTTCTTGCTTTGCATGTGGCTAGCTGTGACACTGGAAGAGAGCCTATCACAATACAGCTCCCAGTGTGCCAGGAATCCTAGACCAACCTGAGTATCACCATACTGAGAAGAATCCCTACCCCAAATTTCAGGATAGCAGAGAGGTTCAAACTGTGTTATTAATACCTTGATACCTGTAGTTCACAGGGGCCCTTATGTAAATTGCATCATCACTAGTAAATGCATCACTTGCCTCACTGATACGGGCTCTTGTCACTCTGCCCTCGAAGCCTGTGAATTCCCTTCTTTGCCTTTATCAAGCTTGTTCATGGATGCAGTCGGTATTTCCAATCAACTAGTTCCGCACCACTTTACAGAACCTGTGTCCATTTCTGTAGGTCCTATTCATGATAAACATTCCTTTTTGGCTTAGTCCCACTTCTCTGACAAACCTGCTGGGCTGAGATATTCTCTGTAATTTGAACTGTATTGTATTTTGTATAGGGGATGTTTTTGTATATGTCACAGAGACTAGAGTGTAAGGTCCTTTTATTATTGTGAAAGCTTGCATTGCATAGAGGAAGAAAGCCTTATTGTCTGGTCCCCTGATTTAAGAAAATGATTTCACAGGTATCGTCCATATTGTGATTCACAAGAGCCAACAATGTGAATTTCATCTCCTCAATGGAACCAGTAAGGTTGACAAACAGAAAACGTTGCCCAGAATACCTTAATGCCTGAGATGGAAAAGGCATCTGTCCTGTAATAGATGGTTTGATCAAGCAAGAGGTTCTAGTACCTATTCGCAGTAGATGTAATACCTTGATTCTCCCAATACACAAGACAGGGAAAGTCAATGAGAAAAGGGTTGTCCAAGATCTGAGGGCTATAAATAATGTGGTGATTCCAAGCTTTCCTGTGATACCTAACCCCCAACCTTCCTCTTCTGCGTCTTTGCGAACACCCAATGATTTATCATATTTGGTTTTTGCTACGCTTCTGTTGGGCCTGACCCACTCTGCATGGTCAACCCCACACTGTTTTGCCTGTTTCACGTAACTTTTAGGTCAATTTGTTTGTGTTGTTAAACTCCCTTTTTATTAAATATAAGTCACCCCAAGGTAGGCCCTAAGTAGCCCATAGGGCATGATGCTGTGTAAGTAAAATGTTGGACAGGTACGTCTAAGTTTTACATGTCCTGTTTATGAAAAAGTCCTAAATTCGTTTTTCGCTACTGTGAGGCATAGCCCACCTATGGGATACTATTGGAGATTCCTTATCACATTTAATAATCTGCAATTTCTGTAGGAAAGTGTAGGAAGCTGGCCTGGTGTGTGGTGGACACCTATGGTGTTGGCACCTAATACCAGGTCCAGGAAACCCCTATTAGTGAAGTGTAGGCAGTGTCTAGGAAGCCAGGGCTATCAAGAGGTAGCTGTGGATGAGCAGTCAAGACTTATCTAGGAGACATGCACAGCTTATGCACTATCACTGTAGTCACACAGCACTATCACACATGAAAGAGCCGCAGTGTTACAAAAAATAAAGGTACTTTATCATAGTAATACAGCACCAGATTACTAATAGGCAGTCCCCCCAACTAGAGGTAAGTACAAACTCTATATATATACATACATATACAATAGCAATCAGAAAATAGCATAGAAACAAAAAGCATTGGCAATACTTACAATACTTAGTAAAGAGAGGGCCCCAGGGGAGGGCCAAACCATATACTAAAAAAGTGGAATGAGAGATGCAGTCCCCCACCCAAGGATGTGGAGTTGTTAGAGGGGAGCAGGAGGAGCTAGGAACCCCAAGAGATGAATACCTGAGTGACCCCCGCGACCAGGAGAGCAGAGGTAAGTACCTGGTCTTCCCAAGGACTAACAGGAGGATTTGAAAAAAGGATTGTACAAGAAAAAGACCAGACAAAAAGAAACCAAAGGTGAATTCTGGTAGATGAGGACCTGAAAAAGAAGGGGACAGAGTTCATTCCTCAATGGAGTGTGCAGTAGGGGCAGGAGCTGCTATCCACCCCTCTGTGGATGCAGAACCAGACCTACGAGGGAAGAGGAAGACCAGCTGTGGAGCCCAGGAGCTGAAAAGGAGTCCTTGGAGCAGTGCACATGGTGTCCCACGGCAGTTGCATGATTGCAGTGATGCAGGGGAACCACCAATAAGCCTTAGCAAATGCAAGATGAGCAAAAGAAGAGTTGCAAGGCTAAAGAGGACCAGCGAGGCCCAGGGGACTTGACCCTTGGAGGGGAGTCTGAGGTGGGACTCAGCAGTCTGGAGAGCCAACAGAAGCAGTCACAGCCCCCAAAGGCAACCCACTGGCAACAGGCACAGTAAGTTGCAGTGAGGTCCAGTCAGCAAACCTAAAGTGGAGTCCCATTTCACTGGAGCAGCAGAGAGGAGACTGTGCTTGGCAGGAAGAAATGCTGAAGGCTGGGGCTACTCAGAGCCTGAAGATCCCTTGGAGTAGGAGCAAACAAGCCTCTGTAGCTGCAAGAGTCACAGTACACTGCGGTACTGTCCTGCAAGAAGGGGCAAAGGTTTACCGTCTCCTAAGTTGGATAGCTGGAAGAGAGGATAGACAGAACCACTTCAGACCACCACCTGTGATGCAGAATCCGGCAGTCCCGGAGGAGAGCAGCTTCATGCAGTCAGATGTTGTTGCAGTTGGTGCTTGCAGATGCAGGGGAGTGACTCCTTCACTCCAAGGGAGATTCCTTCTTGCTTCCTGGTGCAGGCTGAGGTCTCGCCAACCTCAGAGGAAGCCCAGCTGGGGAATGTTTCCGTTGCTGGAAGGAACCTGAAAAACAATGTTGCAAACAAAGTTGTTGCTGAGGTTTCAGCTTGTCAGTTCCTGAAGAGTCTAGTTGTGGTTCCAGTGGCCAGAAGATGAAGTAAACGATGCAGAGGAGTCCTGGTGGAATCTTGCATGTCGAATCTGGGGGCCCACCCACAAGGAAGTCTCTAAATAGCCCTAAAAGTGGGTTTGGTCACCCTGCAAGGTGACCACCTATCAGGAGGAGTCTGTGAAGTCACCTGCTTGACCTGGCCACTCAGATGCTCCCAGGGACCTCTACACATCTTGGTTTCAATATGGCAGAATTGAGTGGCCACCTGGAGGAGCTCTGGGCACAAACCCTGGGGTGGTGATGGCCAGAGTACTTAGGCACCCAGGGCATTGGCACACCAGGGATCCCCCATGGGCTGCAGCATGTATTGTGCCACCCATGAGGGCCCTTGCAAACTGTGACTACAGGCCTGCCATTGCAGCTTGTGTGAAATGGTGTGTGCACCTTTCACTCCAGATATAAGGTTTGCCTTATATCATTGTCACTGCACTCTAACCCTGTAAGTTACCCATAAGGTAGGCCCTTTATCCCAAGAGCAGGGCCCATTGTTCTAAGTATGAGGCCGCACCCGCATAAGCAGAGGTGCCCCTACAAACCTCAGACACCATTCCCTGGGCTTTGTAAGTGTGGAGTTTTGCTCCAGACTCAATTCCTCCCTAGAGGATCCCCCTGCCCCCCAAAGCTCTGCTGTGTCACACCCAAGCTCCTCTGAGGCAGGTTCCTCACAAGGGGCAAGATTATTTCCCTGAGGAGGCTGATCCTCACATGAAGTCTGGGTTGAGGGTAACTTTTTACCCTTCCTACCTCTCTTCTTGGGAGCTGTGTGTTTCATTGTTCCAGGCTCCAATGTTCCTTGCTCTCCCTGTTTCTAGACCTGTGCTCTCATTGCCACAAACACACTCTCAGGGGTGCCCGGCATTGCTGCATGGGCCTGTAGCTCCAATTCATCCCAGGCTGAAGTCTCCAAATCATTGCTCATAATACACTCTATAGGAATGAATGAGGACACTACAACTTTCTTAGTAACTCCCTCCCGAGCTAAAATTAGCAAGTGCCATAGGGTGGAACTTAGTGATGTTATCAGCGTTAGTCACTTAGCAATTGTGCCCAAGTAGGACTTGCTCAGGCAACTCCAGTTTTCAGTCACGATGGTGACACTTGCACCTGTGTCCCTGTAGGCCTCTGCCTGAGTACCGTTAATGAGGGGATGCTGCCTGTATTTCCTCATATTAGGAAGCCAGGCACCCAAAGTGGCAAGGCCATTGTCATCCTCTGATACCAGGACACTCTCATTGGTTTGTCTGACTAGGCCAGACTCCACTGCAGTACCCAAGGTGAACTCAGCTACCCCCTTGGATGTGGTACTACTACCAGTGTGAAGGCTAGGGGCACTAGGGGAAGTAGTAGTAGTCTTGGTGCTTTTCTTAGGACAACTGGGATCAGATGTCCTATGGCCTTTTTCTTTACAAAGTAAGAACCACAGTTTCTTAATAGAAGAAGAGGAGGATTTAGACCCAACCCCAGAAGACGTTTGTGGACCTGAAGAAGACTCTTTCTTTTTGTATTTAGGCTTCTCCTCATCCTTCTCTTGGGACTTAGAAGTGTTCTTTTTCTTCTGGTGACCTCTACTATAAGTTTTCTTACTCGCCCTAGTGCAGATCCATTTGTCTGCCTTCTTTCCCAGTTCTTGGGGAGAGGTCAGCTCAGAGTCCATCAGGTACTGCAGCAGATTTTGAAACACACAGTTATTAGGGATGTGCTCTCTCATGATCAAATTGTACAGTCCTTCATAGTCATGTACATTACTACCATGTACCTAGCCTTCCAGATCCTTAACTCCACAGTCTACACAATCAACCTGGTCTTGAGTGGACTACTTCTGGGTCTCCCTGAACTAAATCCTGCATTCCTCAGTAGCAACCCATCTATCAGTGCCTATTTCAAGACCTGGTAGTTGTCTGCATCCTCTTCCTTACTGCAAAAAGTCTGTCTCTTCCTTGGTCTTCAAAGGAGAGCCACAGGCCAGCTGCCCACTGCCTCTGGGGGACGGTTAGGACTTTACAGGCCCTCCCCAGAGCAGTTACTCATTTGTGGATGACATCCTCAGATTTGTAATGGGAACTATCCTGCTGAGATTCCTATAATAAAAATGTTACTCTCTAGAATCTCTTGCGCTGCCACCATGGAGTTCTAACCCCATATTCTTCCTCTCCCTTCCCACCTCTAGGGCCTCCCTTTCAAGAGCCAGCTGGTCCCTTATCAGCTTTAGCTTAGCTTTCTCAAGCTTGAGCAGGTGATAACCCCTATCTAACACTAACTCTTCTGAGTGATTAGAATAGGTGGGCTGAGCACAGGATGTTGAGGACAGTGAGGGTGAAGTTAAGTAGGATCCTTACCTCCTGGTAACCCTTTGGACCCTCCCAGGGGAAGTAAAAGTAGACCTACCTATGTGGCCCCCTTCTGTACTGTGAGTACCCCCTTCTCCGTCCAAGGGTTGCCCTTAGAGGCATCCTCTGAGTCCCCTAGGACACCATCAGAGGCAGAGTCTGAGGTAAAGGGTACTTCCTGGCCTACCTCTGAACAGCCATCCCTACTACCTTGGTCTCCCTGCTCTTCCTGCTTTTCAGGATGCTCGAGGTCAAATTGTGTGAGCAATTCTAGGAGCTGAGGTTTAGTAAGCTTACTCCATGTCTTTATTTCTATATACCTACTTAGAGTCCCAAGGTCCTGGAACTTAAGGATACTATACCCAGACTTCTGTCTGTCTAGATTCTTCAACTGAAGGCATGGTACTAGTGTACTGTATGTGTATCCAACCCACCCTAGTGCTCTACTTTTTTTTCCCAAAGATTAGTGAAAGGCTATGCCAGACCCTAAGCAACCCAATCAAAAAAGAAATTTAGAAATATACCAATTTGCAAACAATACAGTAATTACATATGTCAGCAGCGGTTTCCTGTGGAAACTCAGTTATGACCAAATGGTAGAGCAATGCAAGTCTTTATCCCACCGCTGCACCACCAACGTAGGAGGCTGGCTCAGTATATGGTGTACACCTTTAGGTGGTGCACCTTGTACTAAGTCTAGGCTACCCCTAGTGATAATGTAGGCGGCTCTAGATAACCAGAGCTCTCATAGGGGTAGCTGTGGAGAGCAGCTAATGCTTATCCAGGAGGACGTAAAGCATTTGCAAATACCACAATACCACACAGGTCAGTTAGTGAAGTACACACAGGAAAGAACCAGCAATTGAAATCCACTGTCTAGATGTTTCTCCCACCTTCCAGAAGGAGAGCACTAGAGTATAAAAAGGGGAACTCAGATACCAACTCTTCAGTACATCCTTTAATTCACCTTCACACTAAAGAGACTGCATCAGGACCCTCCAGGTACTCTTCAAACTGCAACAAAGAAGCAAAGACGACTTCTGCAACATTGTATCGTCAGCCCCTGCCAGCAACTGCAACTGTTTACCGGTGGTGCATCCTCAGTGGACAGCCTGTCTTCACCCTGCAACAGAAGAATGAAGGAATCTCCCTTGGAGTGAGGGAGTCACTCCCCTGCTTCAGCAGGCACCTCTGACAAGCTGCGTGGAACCAGCATCACGGGTGGTGGACTGAAGTGGTCCCGACGGTCCTGACATCCTACTGTCCAACTTTGGTGGAGGTAAGAGCTTGCCTCCCCAAGCAAGACAGTAACCCCGTACACTGTGTGGTTTGCAGTTGCCAAGGCTTGTTGGCATATTTCCACAAAGTTCTTCGTGCACCGTGCAGCTCCGGCCCCCAGCACTCTATCTTGCAACGCACAGCCTCCTGCGCAGTTCTTCGGTGGCGTGGGATCCTTTGTTGTAGTGCTGCGTGGGCCTCCTTTTGCACCTTTTTGTCCCTGTGCTGTGGGACTCCTGTGTGCGCTGCCTGGTCTTCTGTGGCCTCTCTGAATTGGTAAGCCCCCTCTCACTCCCTCTCCTGGGTAGAGTCCACAAGGTCCCTCCTGGTCCCGGGCAGCACCATTTTCCTCTAACAGCCAGCTTTGCTTGTGCCAAGGATTGTTGGCGGAATCCAGTGACGCAAACCAGACTCCAATCTTCCATCCGGCGTGGGACATCATCTGCACCAACCAGGAACCCACATCCGTCTTCTTGGGTGCAGTACTGACTGTTGTTCTTCACCAGTGGTTCTTCTTTTGCACCTTCATTGGGTTAGCAGGGGCTCCCGTTCTTCCTGGACTCTATTGTGCTTCTTGGACTTGGTCCCCTTCTTCCACAGGTCTTCAGGTCCAGGAATCCACTGTTGGTGTTTTGCAGTCTCTTCTGGTTCTTGCATTATCTTCTATCTCATGTTCTTGTGTGTTCTAGGAAGGTTACTGTGATTTACTCCTGCTTCCTGGGCTCTGGGGTGGGTCCTATTTCTTACCTTTGGTGTTTTATAATACTCCCAGCGCCCCTCTACACACTACACTTGCCTCGGTGGGAAACCGACTTTCGCATTCCACTTTCTTAGTATATGGTTTGTGTTCCCCCTAGGCCCATTTCTAACTATTGTGGTTTTCACTATTTGCACTGTTTTCTGTTTTTACAGCTATTTCGGCATACTAGTGTATATAACTTGTGGATTGCTTACCTCCTAATGGAGTATAGTCTCTATGGTATTTTTGGCATTTACGTCACCAAAATAAAGTACCTTTATTTTTGTAACACTGAGTATTTTCTTTCATGTGTGAGTACTGCGTGACTATGGTGGTATTGCATGAGCTTTGCATGTCTCCTAGATTAGCCTTGGCTGCTCAACTACAGCTACCCACAGAGAGCCTGACTTCTAGACTGCCTACATTTCACTAATAAGGGATAACTGGACCTGGTATAAGGTGTAAGTACCATAGGTACCCACTACAAACCAGGCCAGCCTCCTACACAGCCAAAATTCAAAAATGGGGATTTGGAAACATTTTTGGCTAAAACCTGATCTGAGAACGGAGAGAAGACTGGGACCACCCTGCTCCCATTTCCACCCCAGGTGCATCATCATCAGATTGACTTCACGGCCTCTCCTGCTACATTCTTCTCCATAGCAGTAATCCTTTTTAGAGGTCCTTCGACAAAGAGGTATCCGGCCTTGTGGAATTGTCTTGGGCTAAAACCCTCTACCTCGTCCTGCTGGAGATTCTCAACTTCCAATCAAAGATTAAGTCCAAATGTAGAAATCTTCACTGCAGCATCGACCCAAGTCTATCCAACAACTACGCTCCCTCCTCGGGCACCTCCTGTATTCTTGACCCATTAAACTTTACCTTCTCAGAACACTTTTCTCATAAACATTTCTAAGTCCGAAGGTAAGTGCTGACCAAGCCCAATCCACTTCCTGTATCCAGACCGCACTCCATTGTGGTCGGCCATATTTTTCGACTTTGACCCAATCTCACGTGACTAGATGTCCTCATTGGCGCTTTGATCTTTTAGCCACTAATTTTTCCAGAACACTTAAAAAAATTCACAACTCTGGTTCTACTGATTGGATTTTTGTTGCTTTGACGTCAAACAATTTATTAAAAATTAGTCAATTTTTCTAAATTTGTTTGGGATTTACCTTGTGTTGTGTTTTCACATTATTACTGTTTATGTGCTCAATAAATACTTTGCCTATTGCCTTTATGTAAAGCCTGACTGCTTTTTGTGCCAAGCTACCAGGGTTAAGCATAGTTTAACTTAGTGACTTTGGAGGTTTGCATTGCAACGGATTGTGGCTGTTGCCTGCCCAGGGCTCACACACCAGTTAACCAAGAACCCAAATTCTCACAGCTTCCTTTTCTATTCCCATTTATGAGGAGGGTCTGTATCTCTTCTCGTTCACATGACGAGGGTCCCAACCATCATGGACTCGCCCCACAAAAGGATTTGAAGAGTCCCTCTCAGTCTTCTGACAAGTCCTAAAGAGGGATTTGAGCATGCGGGTCTATTCTAATCCAATATGCGGTCAATTTATTTTTGCCATCTGTTACTCTAGATCAGTGCAAGGAAGGCTCAGGGCATTTCCTCACTGAATTGACTAAGAAAGGTCATAAGGCTTTAAGGAAAATTTGCAGTTTGCCTTCCTGCGAATGCAATACCTTGGCCATGAGATTTCTGCTGACAGGTGTCATCTAACCTCTGAAAAAGCTGCAGCCATCAGTTTCCCCGCACTGTAACTGTTTCCCAGGTGCATTCCTTTTTTAGTACTGGCAGGTATTGCCAACAATGGGTTTTGGAGTATGCCACAATGACCAAGCATTTGTTCGAAAAAACACCCCTGTAACCTTGTAGTGTCTATTGAAGCTGGAAATGCATTTGTAAAATTAAAACAGGTGTTGACGCGCACAGCCACCTTAGATCTCCCTAGTTATGCTAATACTTTTAAAGGGCATTGTCATCAATAAAATGGATTTGCACCTGAGGTGTTGCTACAGAGGGACGGGATAGAAAAAAGCCCATAACTAATTACTTCTCTACTTTGGACCCAGTTGTGGCTGCACTCTTCCCTTGTTTGCAGTCTGTAGCAGCTGCTGCAAATATTTTTGAAGCCTCTGAAAAAATGATGTTAGGTTCTCTGCTAACTGTCGCTCTACCCTATTCTGCGGGTCCACTCCTCCTCACTAGAAAAACTCAGCATCTTTCTCTACAGTGGCACTGTTCGATTGTGAAATACTGGTATTATCTGCCTCTCATATTACATTGGTCTGCTGCCCTATCTGAACCCTGCTGCTAGGATGCCTGCTAGTGAGGATGTAGAGCCTAATGATTGTGTTATAGCCATTGCCCAGGTTACTAAGTCACATATTGATTTAATTGATGTGTCCCTCAATTAATGTAAGTTAATGCATTTTGTGGAAGGATCTTGTCTTAGAAACTAAAAGGGTACTCTAGTTGCTGGTTGCGCTTGTAATGTATATTACGTTGTGGAGAGCTGTGATTTACCCACAGTGAAATCAAACCAAGTTTTAGCACCCACTGCTCTAATCAGAGCTTACATCTTAGCCAAAGAAAAGACTGTTTCAGTGTACACTGGCTCAAAGTAAGATTTTGAAGTAAGACATGACTTTGGGTTCCTATTGATGCAAAAGGGTTTCTTGACCACAGCAGGTACCTCGATAAAAACAGTATGTTCTTGTTAACGCGTCCGTCTATGCTAGTTTATACACTTCAGGACTCGTTTTAGGTCGATGAATCTTTTAACCCAGTGGTAGGTCTCCGTAAGACGAAATTATCAAACATCAAAATTTCCTTTTAATAATCATTAATGAAATATCAGCGCATTCATTTGCTTCTGACTCAAATAATCACACCTTAAAGAAGAGTTTGTGATTTTATTCCCTATTGATTACAATCTAATATTAAACGTATTAATCTCAAAACCAAGAAGCATAAAACCATAATCACAGAGTGGCAATTATAATAAACTTTCAATAATGCGATAATCAGAATCATAGGATAGATATAACAGCAGAGATTAAACCATAGTGCATGATAAACATCAGAATATCAGTTCAGCATAGCTTCATGTCAGTCACGTCAGTTTCGTCAGTCAATTGAATACCTCTCCTAACCTCAAATTAGCATCAGCATGTTGGGCTTCATGCGAAACAATTTAGAACATCAATTTAGGAAAACATCTAACTAAAACACTTAATTAAACATACAACAGTTGGTACCTAGAAAGAAAGGCATAGAGATTCTGTTAGCAATAATATTTACCCTCCTCAAGCTAAGTCAGCATGCAGGATCAGTCTTCGTCTTCAGGACATTAGTTGGTTCACCATCAATCTATCTAAAGAGAATCATGGGTCACTCTCCTCATATGGAGGACAGTGTAATAGGGCAGTCTATGGACTGTAATATTTTGTCTAAGTCTCAAATCACCAAATAGAGTGACAGAGTTTCTGGATGCAATCAATGTCATCCCTTCCTAACTGCACTTCGTCCTCCGTGTCATGAGTTTTTATCCCCTTTTCTTAACCCATTCCCCCAAAATTCTATTGGTTAATAACTACACCCCATCATTGGTAACCAATCAAATTATTCATTAAGTAATGCATTTGTCATTCTAAGATATTTTCTCATCTTCCAATTGGTCTTTATAATCAGCATTTTCGTAGGTGGTACGTCCGGGGTTACTTCACCATCTTGGCACACGTCTCGGGTCAGGAGTTCTTCTCCCCTCGTCTCATCGTCCTTGAGAGTGTCCATTACTGTTTCGAAGCACATATCTTTATACTAAAAGCTATTAGAATGCGGATGGGAAGTTTTGTTAATGTTGCTTTTCAATACAGAAGAGAACAATAGCTGGGTCATAGTTCTTTTGCGAGTCCGCATACAGGAAAAAACAGGAAAATAGATTTTAAATGAGAGTTGCACAGCTAGTTCGCGACTCATGCTAACTTAAGACACACGATTTTAATGAATGCAGTTCAACTCATAATACTACATATAACTGAAGACTATTATTTATTTAAGCATTAACGTTCATATATGAGCAAAACTTATACCTTTATTTAATATATTCTAATAATGTTTTAGTCAAATGTAAGCATTTCACGTCTATAATATATGATATTAAAACTACGCTCTCTCAGTCCCTCCTCTGATTACGCACGTCATCACACAATTCTTCATTTTCAGTTTTTCACCTTGCGCATTATGCACATTTCAACATCTTGCCCTTTATGTGAACTTTCCCATATTTCATTGAACATTTTCTCTCTTTCACTTTCTTCATTTTGTATGGCTCTTTTTGATAAATTTCTTCTAATTTTGTCATTAATTTTACATGCTCCCCATAATCCTAGTAGACAAATTAAAACAATTAGTAGGCCCATCATCATTTTTGCAAGAACACCATTCCAAATACTGGTAAACCAGTTTCCTACCCGGGCAATTCCTTTTCCAAATTTTTCCCAAACTCCAGGTTCTTTCAGTTCCTTCAAGTCTGTACTATCTCTAGTCAGGTTAGTAAGCATGTTTCTAATTTTCTTACTATTATCAGATATGTAGGAACAACAGTGACGCTCATTAAGCATTTTGCACACACCTCCATTTTTAGCTAAAAGAATGTCTAAAGCAAGCCGATTTTGAAGAGTCATAGCTCTTTCTGCAGCAAGTTCAGTATCCATTAATAATATTACTCCTGTAAAGTTTGTCAGCATGTTATCCACAATAGTGGACAACTTTTGAATTTTCATAGAATTTAGGATAACCCCAACTGATGGGATTATTGCTCCAAATATGTCACCAATGACAGCAGCCACTGATTCTCGTTTTTGTCTTGAATGTTGTATTTCAGAAGACTTATGTATTTGTTTTAAGTCAACAATCTGGTATATTTTTGGGAAAACTATTCCCAAATAACATGTCCCATACCATCCCTTTGGGAGACGATAATATGCATTCAACCCACAGATGTAATAGATTCCAGGAATCGCTGGGTCTTGTCCATTTAACATGAAGGTCCATTTACTCTGAAACAGAAACACATGCCTACATTCACTCGTACCCACAAACAAATTGTCTTGATCGGATTTTGGTCTATATATACATAGCCTACCTACGTGTAATGCATCTATAGCTAACTTGCCTTGTGTTTTAATAGCAGTGAAGGCGTAATCATTTGCATAGGTATGTTTTTCTAAGCCTTTTTCTAGTTTCTCCTTTAATGCTTTGCGTCTATCATCTGTGTGATCTAAAAAAAGCTTTTCTCTACAGGAGACAGTAAGCATGTTAAATTGTTGCGGTTTCGTAAGCGGTTCCAAATGTTAGTGTTGGCTCAAAGAATCCTCTAACTAATTTTATGTCATGCTCTTTAGCTAGCTTATTTAGGAATTCAATTACAGGCACAAAAGAGAACACAACGTCTAGATTTGAATAAAAGTATTGTACATGCTCTTGATTATAGAATCTCGTTAGTAACAAACTACAACTAATCCCATAAGTAAGAGGGAGACTATGATAAGTGACCCCCTCCTGCACAGATGAAGGAATTTTAGTACACACATAACAATCTTTCGTATCCATAGTCTCCACGTACTCATTCAATAAGCGATAGAAGACATTAGTAGAAAGTTCCCCCTTTGTATTAGTTCCCTCATGTATATGTTTAGTATCTTGTTCGAATTTCTCCCACGGTGATAATTTATTAGTTGTAGTGGTAGTTTCAGGTTTTGAAGTTGCATTAATAGTCTCTTTCTCTCTCCATGGCATTCCCACAATCACTCCCACAATCATTATTGCGCATACAACACCTATCATAAGTCCTAACCAACCACACACTTTACTTCCCTTGTTACTATAAGCCATGTTTGTATAGAATCAGAATAGTAGATCAACAATCAACTTAAGATGGCAAACTCTCTATGCGTATTTACAGCGTTTTCTTTCACTCCAGGACCCTTTTTGTCAATTCAGGTTAGCAGCTTGTCGTAATCAGGTTTTCTTGATGTCAAATCCAGATTTGATTGTCTCTTTCTGGTAGGTTTATAGAGTCTCTTTCCTTTTAATATATTTTTTCCACAAAGTTTTCCTGATGTTTTCTTTCAGGTACCGTAGTATTGGCCTGGCACTTCTCGATCAAAGCAGAATGCTAAGAATTCTTGTTGCCATTCAGAGGTTGTAGCATATGCCCATTCAGGACCTGTGTACCTTCGATTTGCTATTCTCTTTCTTTTTAATCTTCGTTCACCTTGCTGTTCCCCTTCACTCAGATCATCCGCCTGTGAGGTATCACTTTCTTCTATTATTGACTCGTTTGTTAATTCTCTTATTCTAAAGGGTGACCTTTCTGGCCATGTATCACCTTTGCGAGTCTTGTGTCTGGGATCTCCTTCAGGACTCTGGACAACACCCTCCTCTCGTGATATGGTGTTTTCTCTCGGCAGGCTTGGAATTCGATCAGAATAGCTTGATTCGTTCTGATCTGTGTTTGTCGCTACTCCGTCTCGCTCTTCTTCTGGTTCAATACTGTATTCAGGTTCTGAATTGTATTCGTCTGCTTCTGGGAGAACCTCTCCGTGTTTTTGTTCTCCTGTTGCCTCCACTGAGATTGGCACTCCGTCACCTCTCTCGATCTCTCTGATAGTGTGAGGGACGCGGCTGTTCTCAGCGGGCTCTTCTGTAGACTCAGATCTTTCTTGACTGATCTCTGACTCTGAGGCTTCTTCTCTTGAAGTTGTTGTACCGGAATTTTCAAGTTCCTCTTCAACAGGACACGTTACCCTTTTTGTGTGACTGGCATGTATCCAGTTGGGAACCCCGGCACATTTCACAGCAGTAGTGGTCGTCAATATCACTTGATATGGCCCTTTCCAACGCGACTCAAGACACGATTTTCTTACGTGTTTCTTGACAACCACCCAATCTCCAGCTTGCAGAGAGTGTCCTGGTTCGCCGATTGGTGGTAACGTGTTAGCTTCTACCTGGTGAGAGAAAGAGCGTATCACGTCAGCTAAATTCTTGCAGTAATCCAACACCATATCATCTGTAATATTCACTAGTGCATTGGCAGGTACCGCTGGTAACCTCATTGCTCTACCCATGAGGATTTCATGGGGTGACAATCCTGTTTTCTTATCTGGTGTGTTTCTCATGGACATCAGTACTAGCGGTAATGCATCTGGCCACTTCATGTTCGTTGCTGCACACATTTTTGCTATTCTTGATTTTAAGGTACCATTCATCTGTTCAACTAGTCCTGATGCTTCAGGGCGATAGCTACAGTGTAACTTCTGCACGATGTTGAGTGCTGCACACAGAAGCTTGATCACCTCATTGTCGAAGTGTCTTCCCCTATCTGATTCTATAGAAACCAGGAACCCGAATCGTGGTATTAATTCCCTCAGTAATAGTTTTGCAACTGTGAGGCTGTCATTTCTACGTGTAGGGTATGCCTCGATCCAATGGCTGAAAACACACACAATCACCAACACGTACTTCAATCCTCCACAAACAGGCATCTCAATGAAATCCATTTGTATTCTATTAAATGGACCTCCAGCTCTTCCACTGTGGCTCAAATTTACCACTGTTCCTTTTCCAGCATTCATCTGTTGACAGACGATGCACCTATGACAAATGATTTCTGCAGCATGTCTGAATTTTGGATTAAACCAATCAACTTTGAAAGATCTGATCATGGCGTCTCTTCCTAAATGTGCTTGCCCATGATATAATCGGGCGAATTGTGACAGTAGACTATTAGGTAAGACTAATTTTCCATCATCTGAGATCCATATATCATCTGCTCTCTGTGTACATTGCATTCTCTGCCAGGAGCGTTTTTCTTCCTTGTTAGCACGGTTCTGTAGTGTTTTTAACTCATCTAGAGTATCAACCACTTGCAATGCTAGATTCAGAGTTGTGTCATTTTCAGGCTGAGGTAACAATTCCCATTGCTCTTTGAATGAGATACAATTTAATGCACAAAATCTTGCTACCTGATCTGCATAATCATTTCCCATTGACACAAAGTCTTGTGATCTGGTGTGAGCACTGCATTTTACCACAGCAATTTCAAGAGGTAACTGAATCGCATGTAACAAATCTCTTATCTGTTCTCCATTTTTCACAGGTGATCCGGAAGAGGTCATGAAACCCCTTTGTGACCAGATCTGACCAAAATCCTGTACAATTCCAAATCCATATCTGCTATCCGTATAAATTGTAACTTTCAAATTTACAGCAGCATGGCAGGCCTTTGTAAGAGCTATTAATTCTGCCACTTGTGCTGAAAATACTTTTTCAAGCCAGGAGGCTTCGACTATGCCAGCCATTGTACATACTGCATAGCCAGCTCTTAATGTTCCAGTTGAATCCCTTAAACAGGACCCATCTACGAACATAATGCAATCGTTTTCTTTTAATTGGGTGTCCTGTATGTCTGGGCGAGGTTTGGTACAGAGGTCAGTTACCTCAAGACAATCATGCTCAAATTCTTCCCCTTCTTTGACTTCTGTATTTTCATTGGGAAGCAGAGTTGCCGGGTTCAGTACTGTGCATCTTTTCAATGTGACATTTGGTGACCCCAAAATAATCGTCTCATATTTGGTAAGTCGTGCATTTGTCATGTGCTGTGTTTTTGTCCTTGTCAACAGTATTTCAACAGAATGTGGAACCAAAACTGTTAGAGGATATCCCATGACTATGCCCTCACATTGGGAAAGGCTTTGACCAACTGCTGCAACTGCTCGCAAACAACCCGGTAGGGCTGCTGCGACAGGGTCCAAAGTAGCTGAAAAATATGCTACAAGGCGATTTGCATCTCCGTGGACCTGTGTTAAAACAGACAAAGAACAAGCATCACGTTCATGACAAAACAACAGAAAAGGTTTTTCATAATCGGGCATCCCTAATACTGGGGCCCTGCACATGCATTCCTTCAGCTCCACAAATGACTCAAGTTCTTCTTTTGTCAAAGTGATTGTATATGGCTCATCTTTGACATCTTTTCCTGTCAATTTTATCAAAGGCTTTGCAATGATTGAAAAATTGGGTATCCATTGGCGGCAATAACCCACCATTCCCAAAAACATTCTGACATCTCTTTTTGTTGTCAGGGGATTCATTTGTATGACAGCTGTTATTCTCTCTTTTGATATTCTTCGGGATCCTTTCTCAATTAAATGTCCCAAATATTTTACTTCTTTCTGACAGTACTGCAGCTTCTTAGGTGACACCTTATGCCCGTTTCTTCCCAAATGGTTCAACAATGCAATGGTATCATATTTGCAACTGTCTCTGGTCTTGGATGCAATCAACAAGTCATCAATGTACTGCACAAGAGTTGAATTAAAAGGCAGTACAAGAGGTTCCAAATCCTTCTTTAAGATCTGATTAAAGATAGATGGAGATTCGGAAAACCCTTGAGGGATTCTGCACCAACTGTACACCTTATCTAGGAACTTAAAACTGAACAAAAATTGGCTCTCTTCATGCAGTGGTATTGAGAAAAATGCCTGTGATAGGTCTACTACGGTAAACCATTCAGCATCACAAGGAACTTGGAACATTATTACCGCTGGATTAGGAACTACAGGGCAGCATTTTATCACAATTTCATTTATTTTTCTCAAATCCTGCACAATCCGAATCTTCCCACAGGGCTTTTTCAAACCCATAATAGGTGAGTTGCATGGACTGCTCAAAACTTCCTTTAGAACTCCTTGCCTGAGAAAATCTGCAATTATCTGTGTCACCTCAATGAGCACGTCTTGAGTCATGTGGTATTGTGGTACTTGTGGGAATACGGCATTTGGTTTTATCTGCACCTTGACTGGTTTAATTCCTTTAATCATTCCAACCTCCTTTCCTGTCAAATCCAACACTTTTTCTGTTACGGACCCTTGTAGGTCAGCAGGTAAGTCAATTAATGTGAACACTGGAAATAAGGTAATTAGAGGGTAATCTTCGCTCATCTCCCCTCCTCCTATAAACTGGTCCTCTTCACCTTCGTCATCACTGTTTGTCTGAACTTCTATTCCATCGTTGGAACAGGTAGTTGAACATTTAGTTTTACATAGTAAGTCCCTTCCCAGTAGGGATACTGGACTTGAGTCGCATACAACAAACCTATGCAGGCCTTGGAAATTTCCAATTTCAACCTGTACTGGATCGGTAATTGGATTGGTCAGATACTGATTAGCCACACCAACCACTCGTATTGTACGTCCTGATAAAGGTAACCTTAGTACTTCCACACTACGGACTGTAGAGCGTGTAGCTCCGGTGTCAACCAAAAATGAAACCTTATAGCCCATTACCTTCCCTTCTACATATGGGCCTCTCTGATCTACTTCTAGTGAGGCTGCAAGCCTACACTCTTCACTGTCTGAACTGTCATCTGACCAATCGTCATTCGTCTCATTTTCACCTCGTAATGGGAACTGCTGTACAGTATTGTTTTGACTTGACACCTGACCTGTGACCTGCTGAGGAAGCATCACCTGTTGCTGACCCATCAGGGCTAGAGGTAGCTGCATTTGCTGTCTAGGTACCATAGGAATCTGCTGTTGTATTGGTTGTACTGACACAGTTTGGAAACGTGGCGTCTGCATTTGCTGTATGGGTTGTACCCCTGATATCTGTGCCAAATTATTTTGATAATTCTGATTTTGCTGTCTCATTCTTGGACCTCGTTGATTTTGTTGTGTCCCAACATTCATGCTCTGCTGAACTGTACCATCATGCACCATATTTGGACAATCCCGCTTCCAATGTCCCATGCCCCCGCGTGCGTGACATGGTGACATCCTCTTCATTACTTGCCCATCATTTTGCATGACAACATTATTCATGTCTGAATTTCGATTCACAAAACCTCGACCTCTACCTCTCGGCTGTACCTGAAACCCTCCGTTCATTTGCAGGTGCTGATTCATAATTTGTTGAACACCATTTCCCTGAATTCCAGCCTGTGCAGCTCTTATCTGCATCACCATCACCTTTTCCTTTAGCTTTTTCTGCTTTAACTCAATTTCATCACTACAGTATTTCGCATACTGCAACACCTCGTCAATCGGTTTAGATTGCCAACAAATTAAATGATTCTTAATCATCTGACCAACCTCTGGTCTCAGCCCTTCAACAAATCTGAACACAAGATGATTCATGTCTTTCGGCTGGATCGTTTCAGTACCACTGTAATGTTTAAATGCTTTTAACAATCTCTCATAATAAGCATGTATTGATTCCTTAACTTCTTGCGAAGTCCGGTCGATTTTCTGCTAATCGGTCACCTTCGGTGACACCTTTTGTTTCAAAAACTCAATTACTTTATGATAATATTTCATCACCTCTTCAGAAGGTGCTCCTGTCACCTTGTCCCTTGCCAGTTCCTTTGTGGGCCAATCCACCCCTCTTTTGCACTCAAGCCATAAATCTGGTGGAACAATAATCTCAAACAAAGTATTCAAGTCCTCCCAGAGACATTTTGCAAGCTTCACAAATCTATCTGTCTGCTGATACCACTCGATCGGTTTCTCTCTCAACCTCGGGTAATCATTTGTAAAGGACAAAATATCTCCCCTGGACCATGGCACATGGACTAAAACACCACCAGCTGTTTCTCTCATAGGCAAGATTTTTACTGAATCCAGATCGGGTGCTGTCGCTGTTTCAATAGATCCTGGACTATCCCTCTTCCCTTTATCCATTTTTTTGCCCATCTGTTTTCCCACTTTTCTAATGCACCCCAGATTTGCGCACTCTGCAGCAATTCTTCCAAGTGTGTCTTCATACCTGCGGATCTCATGTGTTCGAAATCTTTTGTGTCAAAGTCTAATCTGTAACTTCGTTTCAAATGTTTCGTGTTCCCAATATCGATATTGTATCTGTCTGCCAAATTTGTTAATCTCTGGTGTATTTTTCCCACTTCTTTAGTAATCTTAGGGCACAAGTATCTCAATTCCGCCTCAGTCTAAGATTCTAACCTGTTTACTCCCATGGTTCCTTCCACCAACTCAGCAGCTTCTGCACCTAGCCGTACCAGATTCAGGTATTCATTTTGTTTTTCATTTTCAGAATTGACTTGGGTTACCGTAGTTGCTGTAGTCTTTTGTGATGTACAGGTTTTCTCTAACCACTCATTTAACTGCTGCACTGTAAAACCCTGCAGTGAAATGTTCCCTGTATGTATCATTGGAGTGTATGAGGTATTTGTACTCATAGTTTGGGGAGTCAAAACTCCCAACCCTGCTTGTCGCATTGCCTCAAGAGGTGCCCCTATTGGACTCAGGTCCATTAAAGGTCTTGATTGCTCGAAAACATGTCCTCCCTGGGCCATTATTTGTGGAGTTCTTATAGACCCTCCTCTTATAATTTCGTTGGCCACAACTCCCTGTTCACATGTCTTTGTTCTCTCTTGGGCATATAATGGTACTGGGGGACCAACAGTGATAGGTAGTGATATTGCGGCAGGGGTCTGACCTGATCCCAGGCTTCTGGGAGCTTCAACACCATAGGTCTGCTCTAACAATCCTGGTGCAGGTTCCTTTAAAGGACCCGCTACTGGGTTATACCCCGGTATCAGTTGTGGCGGTTGTGACACTAACTGTGGGGTTGACTCAATCTGAACCAATCTTGGTTTTGTATATATCGGGTCTGGCGGCACCACTAAGTTCGTAGTAGTCTCAAGCACTGGAACATCAGGATAAATTCTTTTTATCTGCGGTGGAGGTTGCAACTGTTTCGGTATGTCTGGAGCAGTTTGTACACTGTCACCATTCTGTATCGAAACTGTATTACTAGTCTGTACCGTATCAGTGACTCCCTTTTCTTATGTCTGGTTCCCAGGATCCAAGCTAGTGCTCGGAACATTATCACTCACCGCATAAGGTGGTGGTCTGTCATGTAGTAATCTATCCATAAACTCCTCGTCCTATGAATCGTCCTCTTCTTCCCAGGACCTTTTTTGTTCCTTAACTTTGTCCGAATCTCTGTTAGTTTTGCAAGTAGCTTTCTTTCCCTGTGTCTCTTCTCCCTGTGTTATCGCTGGAAACAGCTTTAACCCATCTACGATTCCCCGTCTCCACATCTTATTCTCGTTGTCCCATCTTGCTTCTGCATAGGATTTTTCTGCTCTTGTCAATCTCCTGTGAAACCTTTCCTGCCTGTGTTTAAGAGCCATTAAATCCCAGATCGCTAGTGCCTCATATTGGGCTGGTCTCGGGGGTGGTTTTTCTGTACTTAGCATCCACCTCAAGTTTTCTAAAACTCTTTGATTAAACGTTCCATGTTCCGGAAACGCTAGACACCCTTCTTTTTCTGTCAACTTGCGCCATTGTTTTAACCACAAACACGGTGCAACACCCTTTTCCTCCATAACAGTATAAGCTGGAGTACCTTCGGGCGGTGTAGGTTCCCCATCTGTTGCAACGATGTATACATCTCCCCTCAAAGCGCTTTTGAATGCCTTAACAAAGTTCATTTTAAATTTAAATTTAATCAGGAACGGCTTAGTTCCCAGGACACTCTTCACCTGCCCTTTGCTCACCCTATTGCCTCTCACGGACGGCAGCCAATCCGTGCGCGACCCCTCTCAACATCTGACCTATCCCAGCGCGGCACCCCTGACGTCACACTCATACACACTGCAGCTGACAAAGTCTTGCGGCTTATCCACACCTCACTAACTTCTCATATCCCACACAAACTAATGCAATTTATTGCAGACACCTTAAATGACAATACAAATCTGCTGATTTACTACAGAAAGGATAACGCATTCGCTTCAGAACTTTACAGAGATTTCACTTGAAGCCTCGGCCGCTACTCTCTCCTTCTCAGATCCCACATATGCAAGCAGAATTCGACCCGCAAATCCTACTCTCGACTTGTCAATGACTCCCTCTAGTGCACTTTAGAGCTTGTCAAATCTCCATCGAATGTTTCATACATACGTTGTGACTCAAACTTGATTTGTCAACCACACCCGATTGACCTATTAAACCACGCAGATTACAACATAAACCATATTTTTCATCCTACTCCGGAGTCTTAGACCTCAACAGGTCCGTACCTTGACCAACCACGTGGATAATTTTTAAACAATAAGCGCTGCATTCACGTGAAGTACGCCGACTTCCCTACTCTCATACTGTGGAGTACGCCCACTCCTGCTAAACGACACTTATCTTTGGCCTAAACACACAATCTTCACAATCTCCTGCAAGTTGCATAAGCTTTTGAGCAAGCGCAAAACCCTAACCACACATACCATGGCGCCAAGAACATTCCCAACTCATCTTAGGCAGACTCTGAGATCCCAGGAGAGCCTATGGTGTACCTAGCCACTCATCGTTTTGCCAAATTTCATCATATAAAAAAAAAACAAATTTAACCACAAAAACTCCGTCCTAGGGCCCCCAAGGGCCAAACCCGAACTCTGCTACCAAAACTGTTAACGCGTCCGTCTATGCTAGTTTATACACATCAGGACTCGTTTTAGGTCGATGAATCTTTTGACCCAGTGGTAGGTCTCCGTAAGACGAAATTATCAAACATCAAAATTTCCTTTTAATAATCATTAATGAAATATCGGCGCATTCATTTGCTTCTGACTCAAATAATCACATCTTAAAGAAGAGTTTGTGATTTTATTCCCTATTGATTACAATCTAATATTAAACGTATTAATCTCAAAACCATGAAGCATAAAACCATAATCACAGAGTGGCAATTATAATAAACTTTCAATAATGCGATAATCAGAATCATAGGATAGATATAACAGCAGAGATTAAACCATAGTGCATGATAAATATCAGAATATCAGTTCAGCATAGCTTCATGTCAGTCACGTCAGTTTCGTCAGTCAATTGAATACCTCTCCTAACCTCAAATTAGCATCAGCATGTTGGGCTTCATGCAAAACAATTTAGAACATCAATTTAGGAAAACATCTAACTAAAACACTTAATTAAACATACAGCAGTTGGTACCTAGAAAGAAAGGCATAGAGATTCTGTTAGCAATAATATTTACCCTCCTCAAGCTAAGTCAGCATGCAGGATCAGTCTTCGTCTTCAGGACATTAGTTGGTTCACCGTCAATCTATCTAAAGAGAATCATGGGTCACTCTCCTCATATGGAGGACAGTGTAATAGGGCAGTCTATGGACTGTAATATTTTGTCTAAGTCTCAAATCACCAAATAGAGTGACAGAGTTTCTGGATGCAATCGATGTCATCCCTTCCTAACTGCACTTCGTCCTCCGTGTCATGAGTTTTTATCCCCTTTTCTTAACCAATTCCTCCAAAATGTTATTGGTTAATAACTACACCCCATCAATGGTAACCAATCAAATTATTCATTAAGTAATGCATTTGTCATTCTAAGATATTTTCTCATCTTCCAATTGGTCTTTATAATCAGCATTTTCGTAGGTGGTACGTCCGGGGTTACTTCACCATCTTGGCACACGTCTCGGGTCAGGAGTTCTTCTCCCCTCGTCTCATCGTCCTTGAGAGTGTCCATTACTGTTTCGAAGCACATATCTTTATACTAAAAGCTATTAGAATGCGGATGGGAAGTTTGGTTAATGTTGCTTTTCAATACAGAAGAGAACAATAGCTGGGTCATAGTTCTTTTGCGAGTCCGCATACAGGAAAAAACAGGAAAATAGATTTTAAATGAGAGTTGCACAGCTAGTTCGCGACTCATGCTAACTTAAGACACACGATTTTAATGAATGCAGTTCAACTCATAATACTACATATAACTGAAGACTATTATTTATTTTAGCATTAACGTTCATATATGAGCAAAACTTATACCTTTATTTAATATATTCTAATAATGTTTTAGTATATTATATATATCTTATCTACTGAGACACCGTGAGCAAGACCAGTAGGTCGAAACGCGTTGGTGGTGATGGTTGGTGATTTATATGACTGCAAATAAAAGAGTATAACGACTCTCCTGGAGTGTGGCATTACAGTTGCTGTCAGCTGTTTGTTTTGAATATATATATATCTATGTATATAGATATATTCAACTTGTTCTCCTTGATTGCAGAAAGAACGCAGCACTCAAGGGCAGTTTAAGAGTTTAAGTGAACAGATTGTTTATTGAATGAAATGCAGGGTGGAGAAAAACATCAACGCGTTTCAAAGCACAGTGCCTTGGTCACAACGTTGAATTTAAAAAGGAAAACCAGAAAGGGAGCACCATACCGCATACTCCAGCATACAGTCAGCCCTAATGCATCATGGTAAATGCAGTCAAAGTTCATTTTTTATCCTTAAACTGTAGTTTTTCACCTTAGTAGGTGCAGCCAGTGATGTAAATCTCTGGACATTTGTTTCTGGGTTCAACCCTTCATCAGCAGAGAGCAGCTTTCTCTGTGGGGTAGCTAGAAATGCTGTCAAAAGTCCTCTCGGGTTTATGTACCACTCACTGGCACACAGGCGCTTCAACCTAGAGCTCGTCAGCTCGCGGTCACAAAACAATCATACATGGGACTACAACTCGCAGTTAGGAAGCAAGCACCCCTTCCTAATTGCGACTCGCAAACCCTTTTTGCGATTCGGTAAATAGTTTAGCGAATCGCAAAAATGGGTCTCAACATGCCAAAGTGCATTTTGCACGTTGCAAACGGCCCGATTCGCTGTTTGCGAAATGCAAAATGCTACGTACATGTAGCCCTTAGTCCTAACCTGCCCCCTTTTCTTTTTTCATCTTTCTGTTTGGGTCTCGGGTGAGTCTGAGTCACAAAATGAATGCAAATACTTCCTGGTTAAAGTGTTGGCAGCCAATCCGATCTCTGCACAAGATCGGGAGGTTTGCAAAGCATTTGCACCTCTAGGTATACAAATGTGGTTTTATTTTATTATCTCAAAAGCTACTGAACGGATTTACACCAAATAACAAAAAGGTTCCTTTCTGGACCAAGAGCTACCTTCCTGCCAACTTTGGTGATTTGGACTGTAGTCATGTTCAAAATCCCTATAGGAAATTGCATGGGAAAAAAAAGTTATGGCGCCCCCCCCCCCCCTTTTTTTCTCGTTTTCTCAACCCTCTCTTGACCGATCAACCTGAAATTTTCAAGACGGCAGCTGCACTGACTGTCGTACTAACTTTGAATATTTTGTGAGGATTTGTCAAATGGCACAAAGTGATTGCTAAAACAAAAAATGCTTTTCCTACAGAAACTAGGTCCTAACTATAACTATAACTACCTACTGGTTAGGTTATAGTGAAGGCTGGGTAAATTATAAGGACTGCTGTGTCACCTCTGTCCGTGATCATCTGGATGTTGTCCATGGCAGCGACGAGTGCAGTTTCTGTAGTGTGGCTGGACATGAATCCAGACTGAATAGTGTCAAGGAGGTGGTTGTCAGTGAGGTGGGAGGCTAGGTATTTATCATATTTGCCATTACTTTTGCCAGGACAGTGTAACAGGAAGATAGAACAGTAGTTGGCTAGCATCTTCGGGTCTGCAGAGGGTTTCTTGAAAAGCAGGATACTGTGGTGTGTTTTTCCTGGCATCCGGGTAGGGCGATGTGATGACTGATTCATTCGGGATTTGGGTGAGGATTTCAGACCTTTGATGAAGATGTGGTGAGGGCAGGGGTTTAAGGGTGCCCCAGAGTATATGCATTGCATGGTAACTGCTGTTTCTTGAGAAGCAATGGTGGACCAGGTGGTCAGGGTGGTCCTCTAAGAGTCAGTAGAGACTGGAGGGCTGCGAGGGAGTAAGGGTCTGGTTGAGGCTCGGCGTTTTCACAGGTGCTGGTGATCTTGTTGCTGAAGAATAAGGACAGCTGGGTGTAGAGGGCCTGAGAGCGAGCTATGCTGGTGGAGCTTGCTGCCAGAAAGATGAAGTATTTCACTATGGTAAAGATTTCCATGGCGCTGTTGGTGCTGCTTTCGATGCAGTTGGTGAACGCAGTGTGTTGGTGGCTCTGATTTGCTGAGGGTACCATCTGAGGGCAGATTTGTAGGTGATCTTGTTGGTGTTGTTCTAACTTTGTCTCCATCTGCATTGAAGTTGTCCCGCTGGGAGGGAGACAGAGATCATCTAGGAAACAGGATACTGTCTCTATAACTCAACATGATCCATGCAAGGTGTCATATTACCCCGTTTTTTCACTCCCCCGCCCAATACTGGGAACTTAGAACCCTGGAGTAAACTCAATCTAGTTATTTTAAAGCTCCTCACACGCTCTATTTGTGCATGCTTCATCACTGGGCTTCATCCTTGTCCGTATAAACCCCGATGGGCTAACCATATTCTGGGATGAGCACTTTGGATAAGGCCTAACTAGAGTAAGGGCCTCATTATGAGTGTGACTGTCCAAGAACCGCCAAACTCACAGTGACGGTTGGACCGTGGCACTCCAGGCGGTACGACCACCACATTACAAACCTGGCAGGCTGACCCGCCAGAGGACCGCCGTCACCGTCAGGAACGTGGTTCCCCATGCATCGCCGTGCTGATTACAACTCAGCTTTAGGGAGCCGAGACCAATACCGTATCACTGTTCCCGCCAGGCTGACCAGCCAGAATGGTGTAATACAATGCTCCCGCCGGTCAGCCTGGCGGGAAGATTGTAATACAATTGGGGGTACACCACCACGATGGTGGTGTCCTCCCCATAAGTTTGGCGGTTGGCTCATACGTCCACCAAACTCGTAACGAGGCCCAACGTTTTCTCCTGGGTTCTTTTTCCCACTTTTAGAGGTGAAAGAAAAAAAGAAGACAAAATTATGTGTCAGGGCTGACTAAATTATAAAGCAAGAACAGTGCAAAATATGTGTCATAATGCAGCATATTTTGTGATAGAATTATTTTCTTATTTTGCCAATTTTACACTTGGTAACTCTGTCTGGGCACTTGTTTCACCTCATTGTTATCAGCTGAACACCCAAAGATATCAATAAGCATTAGTGACCAGTCAACTTTTGCGCAGGCCCTCCACTGTGTATCAACACGTCACTGCATTTTTGGTATCAGTTTGAGCTAGAAACTGTTTTTTTGTTAAAATCTGTAGATTCCACAGCAAATTATGGATTATTGGTCAAATATGGCAATTTCATAACTATGCACAAAATGCAGAAGCAATAGGATACCTATTTAAACAACCACCAGATTGTTCTCCGCTCCGCTCTAATTCCCATGTATAGAATGCGTGTTGTCTTAGATAAGGTAAAAAGGAATACAGAAATTTTGGAAGAGATGGCAATTCCTATGGCAGCGGATTTAGGATTAGTAAGAAAACAGTTAGATACCCATGCCAAGATGATGGTTCAAAACAGAATGGCTTCAGATTATCTCTAAGTGACCAAAGGAGGGTCTCTTGCAATACATGAACAGATAAATCACATTAGGGAAAGTATAAAGAAATAACACAAGATCCAAAGCAGCCCTGACCTGAGCCCCAGTAGCACCTGAGTTTGGTTAAGAGATGTTTTCTGCCCTTTGGGAATGAAGATATTTTAATTTATTATTAGTGTTATTCTGGTCGTTGTTTTTATCTATATTGCTAATAGATTGATCTTGTGCATTATCCAGCACTTTTGCAAAAATTAAGGCACTGTTCTACCAGGCGTCTGTCTCTGGGTTTTAATTATTACACTGAGAGCACTGCTGAAGGTTAGGGTCCATTTTACTATGGTAATCATAGTGTCCTCCCACGTCTAACACTAAAATCCAGCTTCAAGCAGCGACTGTGTCGACAATAAATGCAGTGACAGAAGTTTCACCTGAAGGTCCTTCAGCAATCAGAAGGGTGGATACACAGGAACTATCTGCCATCCTGCTCTCTCTTTCCTTTCAAATCTTACATGTGGCTCAGCAGACCTGTAAAGCAGGATTTAACACCATGCTGCCAAAAGTGCTGCTATCTTCTGATGCACAACCCTCTTCTAATCGAACCCAGGCCTCTTCCCTAATGGACGCTTTTCTCTCTTTAATAACCTTTTTATATCTAAGTTTACTTAAAGACACATCAGTATCAGAATGGAGTATTTGTTTAAGAGCAGAAATTAGGTTATGGTGTGCAAGGGAACAAGCATAATCAAACCATTTAGGAGGTTCATTCAATTTAACTTTACAAGAAACAGTCAGAAGCCTTTTATTGTAGGGACAGATTGCATTAAAAGAATTAAGGGCCATAGGTACGAATACTTTTTCCCATAGACACAGAATGGGTAAAAACCTTTGCTACATCTGGTCCTAAGTATCATGAGTTTGGACACAAGATCAAGGAAGTTAAAAAAAATCTCTAAAACAGCCTGAAATTAAACTTTTACAAACATTTTGGGGAATTATAGGATCCCTACACATGTGAAGAGTTCGGGGTTTTGGTAAATATTAATCTGATTTTATTTGCAGGGACCAGAGTACAAATAAATGTATAGAGAATTATGATCACTAAAATTACTAGTCCTAATTTTAAAATCGTCAACAAATGAACAAAAAAGCAGAAATAAAAATATAATCAATAACAGTATTATAACTCCTTCAAGTGAAGGTGAGTAAAACCCTACGGGGATACACATCCTCCCTAGAGTAAAAGATCAGTTGAATTCCTGTAGTAAATTGTTCAAGGCTTTAGGAAAGAATGATTAAAGTGGATAAAGTTCAAGGTGCAACTGGTTGAAGATTCCAGATATTGATCATAACATTGACAACCGATCTTATATAGATGCAAATAAAAGAGTAATAGAAAAAATATTAGACAAGCATGTAAAAGCCATAAAAAAACATTCCAAAGAGCCAATAATACAATTTTTTGATGATTAAAATTGTCTTCCAAAAAATTAACAACTAATGGCTTCTGGTGTTCCCCCAAATCAACATAAAATATCTGAAAAAGTGGTGATCAGATATCAATCAAGGAAGCATGACATTTTGGAGAAAGTGTGATCAATATAAGCAGGCATCCTTTCACCCTGGCTGGGTATCGCCAGATTAAACAAACGAAAAAACACCCAATAAATAATTCAACTGTGATCAAGTTTCTTTGAAGCATTCCTTATTTCCGGCTTTTGAATGAATACCTGCAATATTCCGGCATTAGTGTTCGATTTCACCTTTTCATGCATACTCTGGGATGGTAAAACAACAGCAGAAGCAGGCCCATCATTGTGTTAAATGTCAGGCTTCTATAATTAGAAATAACTGACAAAAGTGTACAGGGCAAGATTTCTGTGGTAAGGCAGCCCTGTTCTGGAAAAGGTTCCGTCGCGCAGGACCTAATCACCATGTCCTGTGCGGCGGAGGCCCCACCCTCGCTTGAGACCTGAGCACTTCGCAGTCAGGGTTTTCAGAACAGACGGAGCATAAAAACCATGTCTGATAGTCCAGCAGTTGCCTGCTATTGCTACCTATCTGATTTGCATACTTGCAGTACCAACTTCTTGAACCCGATTCCTCACCTGCAGCTCCTCGTTTCTGTCACTCCCTGGAGTCCAGGTGTCTGCTATTTTTGGCTGCTACTGAGAAGGACGCTGGGAACTTGTAAGATCAAGGCAAAAGCCCATACCAACAGAGGACTGGTGCTGTAAGTTGGTAAGGTGCAAAGTATAAATGTTGTTTCGAGAAATACTTAATGTAATGGGTACATTTTTCTGTGCATCACCATTTACAGATTCTGAAGTTCCAGAAAACTTTAGACCTGTGATTAGGAAAGTGGATTTGCTCCAATGACTATTGCTTGAAAGCTTTTTCCCTCCCACTCACTGCTTCCTTGGATTTTACCTCACATACTACCTCTTCAATTTTCTTATTCTCACTCAACTCTTTATTTTTTACAGCACTCAATTCCATGACACACTTCAACATATGTTCAACCCTTTTCGCAACCATGATAACTTCCTCCAATGGTGGCTCATCCTTCAACCATAACTCTTCTCTAATCTTGTCACTACTACACTTCAACACAAACTGATCTCAAATTCTCTCATCCACCAAACTTCCAAACTTGCACAAAGCTGCCAATTTCCTCAAAACTTGTTATGTACTCCTCAACTGACTCATCTTTACCCTGCTCTTTTTTCCCAAAATAATATCTCTCCATTATCGTACTCACTCTTGGCAGATAGTGCTTGTCCAACTTCAAAATATATATTTCAAAGTCATTCAAATTCCTTCCTTCCTCACTTCCCAAATCTGGTAAATTTTCCAACACCTCCTGTCCTTCCCTACCAAGACAATGCATTAATAAAGCATGTTTTCTCTCCACACTTAACGTAGGCCCACACACTCTTGCATAATGCAAAAACATTTTCTTCCATTTAGCCCAGTGAAACACAGGTTCTACTGGACTACTCAGAAGGAATGGTGGGGGAGACACACTCTGCATTTTAACCAATATTCCACACCCCATTTTCGTATGCTATAAATACAGCCTCCACCCACCCACTAATGAGAAAGAATAATAATTAAAAAAACCTCACAAAACCCCAAAAAAACAAAAATAGCACCCAAAAGGATTACCCTTGTAACAAAACACAATAAATAGAACCAACCAAATGACATTGACTCTCAAAGTCCACAAACATATGCTAATAATTTCCAGTCTCTACACAACAACAGGAAATGGTGTGCCTATCACCATGTTCTTCAGGTTTCAAACTTCAAGTTTTCACACAACAACACCGTGTTTTTCTGTATTTCACATAAAAAAACTTTGTGAAGTAGAAAAACTCCTTCACTTCTGAGTGCTCCGCTCCTTTAAGACAGCCTGCCCCTTTAAGGCTACCTGCCTTTAAGACAGCATGCCCCTTTAAGGCTGCCTCCTCCTTTAAAACTTCCTGCCCCTTTAACACTGTCTGCTCCTTTCTGTATTTTTTTATTTTTATTTTACATATATAGCTAAAAGCGGGAACGCCCGACGAACGTCTCAGCTTGTTTTTAAATGTAGGAAATGTACTCAACTGTCTTCAGACAGGTATCCGCGTCTCATCTTAAACACTTTCCACGTCACCGCACCAACAGGTTCCTCCTCCAGCGTGTGCTTCCTCTGAATTGGCAATAATACAGCGTCCACTCCAGTCTGCCGCTCCGATGATGAACACCCACTGATTTCGCACAACAGGAAACTCATAAACCGCAACCAAAGCACTTCTCTCATAGAAGCGGTAAGAGCTTTTCACTAGTGCGCCATGTCATGTTGAGGCGCTGTAACTTCACACACCCTCGTCGCCAATGTGAAGTACAGGAATTACGATGGAGAACACCGTTGTGTCAATTTTCAAGGTAAGCTTTTATTACCATTACAAACGCCCCAACCATCAGCTACTTCGTCAGCCATTAACCGTCCTTCCACGCGCTTCCTCCTTCGGTCGCCCTTACCCCAGTATTCTATTGTCATGGTAGATGATTCCATTCGGAAATGGAATCATCTACGGAGAACACCACACCAAGAAAGGACAAAACAGGTTAGGGCTCAAGTATTACTTCTGAAAGGAACTGATCTTTGACAGATTTTTTGGTGTATAAGAGCTAACTTAAGGAGAAAACTTCGATCTTGCTTTGAAACAATTGAAACCAGGGAATATTAGACAAAATTTAGTCTGCTAACCCTGCCTGTTTAAAATGTACCACTATACAGTCCCGGTCAAAGATTTAATATCAGGGCCACGCCACAAAACATATCTGATGATGATAATATGCTGGGTAATGGAGTCCTCCCCACCAGTTTAGTGGTCAGTTCAATGTGCAACTTTGTTCTTCAGCTAAGTTTGACTTTCTAAAAATAAGGGAGTGGCTTTGGAAAGGAGGTGAATGATAGGAAGGGGGTTAGAAGCAGGAATTAATAAAAAGAATTGAAATATTATGAGAGCAACGAACCATCAGCAATCATAGAAACATCAGGGAGCGAGGAAGAGTTGTTTGAAGTATATTGGGTAGACGTTTTAGATTAAACCAAACCTTTTGATGTCTCAGGAATGGTAATCTCCTTTGTATTTAAACTGTCTTGTTTTTTCTGCAATCATATTTCAGTTTTTCTTTTGCTGGAGGAAAGGAGACCTGAAAGGTTTGAGGGTGGGTGATGGCTATCTGTCTCTGTCATTTTTGTTTTAGAATATATGCAGAGATTAGATGAGAAAGTAAAATTGATGCTAACTGGTGAGGAAATTCCTCTCATCGAACTAGGAGGATTGGGCTCAGAGAGAGCAGAATGTAAGGAACCCTGTTGTTCTTCCACAGATGCAATTTCCATATTTAAGGTCCCCACAGCTGTTGTTAAGAAATATGTTATAGAAGAGCTATAAGAATGCTCCTTGACCTCACGAGGGGTAGAGACAGCTTTCCTTTTACCCATTTTGCAATAATTTATACGGCAGGTCAAAGTGTCAACATCAGGCCTCATCTTTACATGGACGAGTGCAGACAGCCCAGCTCCTGACCCAGTCTTCACCAAAGCACAACCTAAGCATGTCCCACTCAGTGGGAGTGGTGTTATCGCTACAAGCGCTACTAGACTGCCTCCTTCTCCCCTATCAGGTGAAGCCCTTTGTCTGACGCAGCAAGGCAGTCTTGTAACAGTGCAATGAATACCAGCTAGTCCGGTTACAATCCTCGTAGCAGCCCTAAAACCTCCAACTCCTTGTGGTGCAGGTATGAGAAGGCAGAGCTACAAATATCAAATACAGCTCAAAACTCCACTGCCACTAAAACTGAGCCCTCCACTTCCTCATACCCCTCGTGCAACATCCAACCCCTACAGAGGCAACAGGCCAGAACTGCACATCCAAAAACATGGAGAGTTAAAACAAGTGGCAACAGTTCGGAAAGCCACTGTCTCCACAACTGAGGGTCTAAACCCGTTAGAATACAATCCTCTTGCATGGTCACTCCCACTTTGACCTAAACTTGTTTTTTTAACTTTGCCCACTGGGACACTACTTTCCAGTGCTCTGCACATGTGCTTTGACCCCTAAAGCATGTAAAAATTGGATACACCCCTAATTGGCTTATTTAACTTTCCTATACATCTCTAGTATATGCTGCACAGTGTACTAAGGGTCTGTAAGTTACATGTGACTACTAAACTGCAGCACTCATTGTGACACTGTATACATAACCTCAGGCCCACACCTGTACCCTGTCTGCACAGTTGTCACAGGCCTAACCCCTCCTGCTAAATATTATTAAGTCCTCACTAAGTAGGCCTAAAATGCCCATAAGGCAGGGCCGGTGGTATTTAAAGTAGGGCATAACAAATTTAATGTAGAATATGTCCTTACAGTGAAATGCCCCTAAAAAGCATTTTCACAGTAGAATGGTTAACTGTCCAAATGAAAGCATAGGGAGATATTATTAAAATTAAATAATGTTAATAATGTTATCACTGCTTAAGAACCAGCTACAAAAATCATTCTTGGACTTTTTAAAACACTTATTACAAGCCCAATTCACTGGTAAAGTTGGTTTTGTAATAAATATTTCACAAAAGGTACTTTTAGAAAGCAACCTTTTACCTGCCTACAACCCCTAGAAGCCTATTTTGTGTGTGCTTACAGCCGTTGCCCAGGAGCTGAATAGCACCTAAATTAGGTATTGGGTGTGGAGGGGGTGTTCTGTTTCTCTGGCAGTATGATCATCTGGATGGTACACAGGAACTTGATTAATTTCAAAGAGGCCTACTGTGTTGCAAGCAGATGTAGCTAACACTCCTTGTCCATTAAGTCAGCCACGCTCCAATCTCAGTGGGAGAGAAGCCGTGCCCAGAACCAGTTTTGAGTGACACACAGAACATTGAATGGCCTCACTTTTGGAGTGCACACAGAAGCTCTGCACAAATTAAGAAAGGTTCTGCCATGGTGGATTTAGGTAGAAACAAGCTTTGTGTGATTGTTTGCTGTAGGGCTTTTCCCCTTGGTCAGGGAGGAGTCACCCCCACCCACAGGCTAGTGCCATGTATACATGTTGCACCCCTGGGCACTCTCTTCAGAACACGACTGGCCCTCTGGAAGATAGAAGGCGGACTGCACCTGCTGTTGAAACCTGTGAGGAAAACCTGCTAGACCTGCTCCCACTTTTACCCAGGGCAAAAGAGTAAACTCCAGTGATCAGTTGGCTGACCTCCAGCTAGGTTACAGGGCCACAAACGCTGCAAGAAGCCCAATTTCCTCAAAGAGCTCAGCGGACCATCTTTCACTGGATCTGCCCTGGACCTGCTTGTAGCATCTTCTGAAGTGTGTCCTGAACACCAAGGGGTACATGTACAAATGTCAGGTTTTACAACTCGCAAATTGCGAGTCTTAGGGACTAGCTATTTGCGAGTGATGTGATGTGATATGATGTACAACAGTGTCTCAGACACTGCCAGTGATTCCCAGATGGGTCCCAAGGGACCTGCCTCATTAATATTCATGAGGCAGATTGCAATTTGCGAACCATTTGGGAATAGTCGCACTTACAGGGATGGTGGTCTTATGGGGACAGCAGACTACTATGTCTATGATTGCTTTGTTCTTAAAACATTTTTTTTTAATGCAGCCAGTTTTCCTTAAAGGAAAACAGGATCCATTTCAAAAATAAAAACTAAACGTTTCAGTTTCATTTTTTCAGAGCAGGCAGTGGTCCCACAAAAACACAAAACCACAAACGATGGTTGTGCCCCATTCACAAAGGAGAAGAGGTTCCTTGGGGATCCCTTCCCGTTTGCAAATGGTTTAACACCAATTTGAAATTTTTGTTAACTGTGATTGTTTTGCAACCACATTCACGGTCACAATACAATCATACATACCACTTCTACCCGCAATTAGGAAGGTACGCCTTTGGCATGCCCCTACCTAATTGCGACTCGCAAACCTATTTTGCGATTCGGTAAATGGATTACCGAAACACAAAATAGCATTTGTACATACAACAACGCTTTTTTTCTGTGCGCAAACAGCCCGATTGTGCAAATTAGGTCATTTGTGCGTGGAAAAAAGCTTTGTGCATCTGGCCCCAAATGCTGTTCCTGAGGTACTTGAAAACCTTTAATTGGTGTCAGACTCTACTCCTCAAGCCTAAACATTGGGACATAAAAACATTTTGCTAACGTTTTGCCCAGAGAACTGTTGAGGGACTGGGACCAGCCGATCCTCATAAGCTTACAGATAACTGTGAGTTTGAAGGTCGCTTCTATAAGTTTCATTGTGTAGGAGAGTAAGAAAATAATGACCTTAGATAGTCTTTGTGTGCCTTAACCTTATTGAACTGTTTTTTGGAAACAGGGTGTAGGTTTATCAAAAGTTATAATTGTGTGATTTAAGCTAATACAATGTAGATGAGAACTCAGAACCTTTCCTCTGACTCTGCAAAGTAGTGTGGTCTCTTTAACCACCTGGGTGCCCAGGATGAGCTGGTCTCGCCCCCGGCCACGGTCGCCGAGGATGACACCAGCACGTCCTGCACCCAGCCCATGGGGGGAGCGCAAGCACTCCCCCCATAAGCCTAGGCAGGGATGGAAGGGGAATCGCTTCCCCTTCCACCCCTGACCCTACACCCCCCCCCCCCGGTGACGTCGGATGACGTCAGCGCACAAATCATGTGATGACCCCATTAGAGGTCACCTCCAATCGCAAAGAGAAATGCAAAAGCATTTCTCTTCCAACCGGGAGGTGGGGCGGGAGAGGCATCAAAGGAAAGGAAAGGCCTTTCCTTTCCTCTGATGTCTCTCTCAGCATTTCGAAGGGGCAGCAGAAATGCCTACTACACACCAGAGTTTATTTTTGTATTATATATGAATAAGGGGAACAGCCCCTTGGGCAAGGGTCGCTCCCCTGGGGGCAACTTATTTTTTGGCCATTTCTGTCTCCTTTGGGATCAGATCAGCCTATTATAATTAGGGTCGCTCCCCAGAGGTGCAATTTTATTTTAGGCCAATTCTTGCCCCCTTGGAGGCAGATCTGCCTATTTTCCTTAGGCCAATATGCCCCCAAGGGGGGCAGAAACCACTAGACACCAGGGATTTTTATTTTTTTGTGTCAATTTCACGCATGGAGAGCGACCAGTTAGGCAGGGGTCGTTCTCCTGGGGGGGGGATTTATTTTAGGCCATTTCTGCCCCCCTTGGGGGCAGATCGGCCTATTTTTATTAGGCCGAGATGCCCCCAAAGGAGGCAGCAACCACTAGGCACCAGGGGTTCTTTTTTTTTGCACCAATATCACACAAGGGGAGCGACCTCTTAGGCAAGGGTCGCTCCCCAGAGGGGGCACATTTATTTAATGCCATTTCTGCCCCCACTCGCGGGCCGATCAGCCTATTTCTATTAGGCCGATCTGCCCAGAGGGGGGGTAGAAACCACTTAGGCACCAGGGTATGGTGTTTGTGTATGTGTGTGTTTTGTTTGGGTGTACAGCCCTTTGGGCAAGGGTCACTTTCCATGGAGGGGCACGTTCGTTATTGCTGGCCATATCTGCCTCCCTTGGGATCCACTCCCGGGGGGGGGGGGGGCAGAAAGCATACTAGATGCCAGGGAATTAAAAATATTAATAGTGGGGTGGTGGCTACCAACCAGTATGGGCATGGTTATGCCCCCACACTAACTGAAGAAGGTAACAGTCTTTCACCTCTCCCCCCGCACATTAAAACATCTTATCCCACGGCAAGCAAGATGACATTTGATTATTTGGGGTTTTGGTTTTACATTTGGGCCATGAGAGCTTGCCTAACTCCCAAAATCGTCCCACTTGGAATGATGAGGAGTGCACTATTTGGACTTTGGGACGCTGCCATGTACAAAAATCCACAAGATCTAGACACATCTGAAAACTTAACATCTGGATGAGTCCAGGGTGGTGTATTGCACATGCACCCCACACCATTTTCTTACCCACAATGCCCTGCAAACCTCCAGCTTTTCTGGAAATCACACATTTTTCCCACATTTTTGTAATGGAACCTTCTGGAATCTGCAGGAATCCACAAAATTGATACCACCCAGCATTGTCATATCTATACCGATAAACATTCTGCCCTACTTGTCAGCCTAAAAATGTTTTTTTCAGACTGCCCTTTTCGACCCGCTTTGGTTCCCCCTCAATTTCAACGTGTTTATGGCTCTTCCCTGTAACAGGCACTTGGCCCACCTACACAAGTGAGGTATAATTTTTACCAGGAGACTGTGGGGAACGTTGGGTGGTAGGAAATTTGTCCCGGTGCAGTGATCCCACACAGAAATGTGGGATTTTTTTTTTTAACCTTAATATGAGGTTTGCTGAGGATTCTGGGTAAGAAAACACTGGGGGATCCACACAAGGCACACCTCCCTGGACTCCCTCGGGTGTCTAGCTTTCAGAAATGATTGGGTTTGGTAGGTTTCCCTATATGGCTGCTGAGCCCAGGACCAAAACAGCAGGTGCCCCCCACCCCCGGCAAAAACAGGTATTTTTGTATTTGATCATTTTGATGCGTCCACATAGCTGCTGAGCCCAGGACCAAAAACACAAGTGCATCCCCCCCCCCATAAAACAAGTATTTTTGTATTTGATCATTTTGATGTGTCCATATAGTGTTTTGGGGCATTTCCTGTTGCAGGCACTAGGCCTACCCACACAAGTGAGGAAACATGTTTATCGGGAGACTTGGGGGAACGCTGGGTGGAAGGAAATTTGTGGCTCCTTTCAGATTCCAGAACTTTCTGTCACCGAAATGTGAGGAAAAAGTGTTTTTTTGGCCACATTTTGAGGTTTGCAAAGGATTCTGGGTAACAGAACCTGGTGAGAGCCCCACAAGTCACCCCATCTTGGATTGCCTTGGGTCTCTTGTTTTAAAAAATGCACAGGTTTGGTAGGTTTCCCTAGGTGCCGGCTGAGCTAGAGGCCAAAATCCACAGCTGGGCACTTTGCAAAAACCAACTCTGTTTTCTTTGGGAAAATGTGAAGTGTCCACATTGTGGTTTGGAGCATTTCCTGTTGCGGGCACTAGACTTACCCACACAAATGAGGTACCATTTTTATCGGGAAACTGGGGGAACGCTGGATGGAAGGAAATTTGTGGCTCCTCTCAGAATCCAGAACTTTCTGTCACCGAATTATGAGGAAAAAGTGTTCTTTTGGCCCAATTTTGAGGTTTGCAAAGGATTCTGGGTAACAGAACTTGATGAGAACCCCACAAGTCACCCCTCATGGATTCCCCTAGGTGTCTAGTTTTCACAAATGCACAGTTTTGTGTAGGTTTCACTAGGTGCTGGCTGAGCTAGAGGCCAAAAATCCACAGCTAGGCACTTTGCAAAAAACAGCTGTTTTCTTTGGGAAAATGTGAAGTGTCCACGTTGTGTTTTGGGGAATTTTCTGTTGCGGTCACTAGGTCTACCCACACAAGTGAGGTACCATTTTTATTGGGACACTTGGGGGAACGCTGGGTGGAAAGAAATTTGTGGCTCCTCTCAGATTCCAGAACTTTCAGTCACTGAAATGTGAGGAAAAAGTGTTTTTGGGCCAAATCCTGAGGTTTGCAAAGGGTTCTGAGTAACAGAACCTGGTGTGAGCCTCACAAGTCACCCCATCTTGGATTCCCGTAGGTGTCCAGGTTTTAAAAATGCACAAGTTTGGTAGGTTTCTCTAGGTGTCAGCTGAGCTAGAGGCCAAAATCCACAGCTAGGCACTTTGCAAAAAGCAGCTCTGTTTTCTTTGGGAAAATGTGAAGTGTCCACGTTGTGTTTTGGGGCATTTCCTGTTGCGGTCACTAGGCCTACCCACACAAATGAGGTACCATTTGTATCGGGAGACTTGGAGGAACGCTAGGTGGAAGGAAATTTGTGGCTCCCCTCAGATTCCAGAACTTTCAGTCACCGAAAAGTGAGGAAAAAGTGTTTTTTGTCCAAATTTTGAGATTTGCGAAGGGTTCTTGGTAACAGAACCTGGTGAGCGCCCCACAAGTCACCCCATCTTGGATTCTCCTCAGTGTCCAGTTTAAAAAAATGCACAGGTTTGGTAGGTTTCCCTCAGTGCCGGCTGAGCTAGAGGCCAAAATCCATAGCTAGGCACTTTGCAAAAAACAGCTCTGTTTTCTTTGGGAAAATGTGAAGTGTCCACGTTGTGTTTTGGGTGCATTTCCTGTTGCAGGCACTAGGCCTACCCACACAAGTGAGGTACCATTTTTACCGGGAGACTTAGGGGAGCGCTGGTTGGAAGGAAATTTGTGACTCCTCTCATGTTCCAGAACTTTCTGTCACCGAAATGTGAGGAAAAAGTGTTTTTGGGCCAAATTTTGAGGTTTGCAAAGGATTCTGGGTAACAGAACCTGGTTAGAGCCCCACAAATCACCCCATTGTGGATTCCCCTAGGTGTCTAGGTTTCATAAATGCACAGGTTTGGTAGGTTTCCTTAGTTGCCAGCTGAGCTAGAGATCAAAATCCACAGCTAGGCATGTTCCAAAAAACACTTAAGTTTTCAATGCAAAACTTTGATGTGTCCATGTTGCGTTTCGTGTCGCGGGCATTAGACCTACCCACGCAAGGGAGGTACCATTTTTATCGGGAGACTTGGGGGAACACACAATAGCAGAACAAGTGTTATTACCCCTGGTCTTTCTCTACTTTTTTTCCTTCTAAATGCAAGATAGTGTGTAAAAAAGACGTCTATTTGAGAAATGCCCTGTAATTCACATGCTAGTATGTGCACCCCGGAATACAGAGATGTGCAAATAACCACTGCTTCTCAACACCTTATCTTGTACCCATTTTGGAAATACAAAGGTTTCCTTGATAGCTATTTTTCACTCTTTAAATTTCACCAAATGAATTGCTGTATACCAGGTATACAAGGAAAACCCATTGCAAGGTGCAGCTCCTTTATTGGCTCTGGGAACCTACGGTTCTTGATGAACCTACAAGCCCAATATATCCCAGCAACTAGAAGAGTCCAGCTGACGTAACAGTATATTACTTTTGAAAATCTGACATCGCAGTAAAACGTGGAGAAAAATTGCTTTTTTCACCTCAATTTCAATATTATTTTTATTTCAGCTGTTATGTTCTGTAGGAAAACCTTGTAGGATCTACACAAATGACCCCTTGGTGAATTCAGAATTTTGTCTACTTTTTAGAAATGTTTAGCTGTCCGGGATCCAGCATTGGTTTCACACCCACTTCTGTCACTATGTGAAAGGAGGCTAAAAGCACAAAAAATAGTAAAATGGGGTATGTCCTAATAAAATGCAAAAATTATGTTGAAAAATGTGTTTTTTTTATTCAAGTCTTCCTGTTCCTGAAAGCTGGGAAGATGGTGAGGTTAGCACCGCAAACACTTTGTTGTTGCCATTTTCAGGGGAAAAAAACACAAGCCTTCTTCTGCAGCCCCTTTTTCCCATTAAACAAAAATAAAACATTGCTGTATTTTGGCTAATTTCTTTGTCTCCTCTAGGGGAACCCACAAACTCTAGCTCCCTCTAGAATCACTAGGATGTTGGGAAAAAAGGATGCAGATTTTGCGTGAGTAGCTTATGTGGACAAAATGTTATGAGGTCCTAAGCGCAAACTGCCCCAAATAACGAAAAAAAGGCCTGGCACCGAAGAGGTTAAGGAAGAACTGATTTTACTTAACCTTTTCTTTTTGAGACAACTTTATACTGAGTTCTCTTTCATTATATAACTTTAATTGATTTGTACTTCGTAATGTTGAATGCATTAATTTACTCATTACTGACAGATACTAATTTGGTGATTTGAGTTTTGTAAACATTTCAAAATTTGAATAAACGTTTATGGTTTGAATCTTCAATACTTTTGGTCTTCGTTATGAAGCCAAATGTGCTTCACGTTATTTAAAATCATTGATTTGATGACCACCGTCAATTATGGATTTTGATTATCGGGCAAAAAGGGGGTACAAACCACAGAGGCTCGTCTTAGGGATAAAAGGCAGCTTTAATAGAACAGGTCTGGTATAACAATAACCTTGGCTTTAAGCCTCACAAAACTAGAAACCTCACTAAACAGTATTTCTTCCTAACCCCTCCCCCACCCTCTAAACTTGCCCCACCCTAATAGCCCTTTATCAATCCCTTCCCCATCTGTCCTGCTGCCCACCTTCTGTAGTTCCCCTTGCCTTTCCTCCCATGCGATCCTTACTAAAACCTCCCTGCCCTCAAATCTTCTGCATCATCCCCTTCCCCCCAAAGCCTTTACATGCTACTCCCCCGCCCCACCAGACCTGCCTACCAGCGGCATGGGAATCTAATCAACATCATATAAACACCATTACCAGTATGCATACCTGTCCTGTTAGAGCCTAATTAAGCCTAAAATAAATTAATTTGCCCCACTACCAGAAAAAACAGACCAATTTAAAATTAAAGCTAACTAAAAAAAAAAAACAAGATCGAAAAAAGAAGGGAGGGAGGGTGGGCCCAAAAAACAGTACTGCCTCCTGGGTGTGACAACGGCCGAAGAGGCCGCCCACACCCCACCCACCCCATATATACCCACCCTTAAAACTCACCCCATCCTGACACCTTTAACCAATCATCTACGACCCTTTCCCATGGCACGTCCCATTGCCCGATCAGCCCGGGGGGAGACCGGGCAAGCCCTCCGCTCCCCCCAAGCCCCCATCGGGCAAAAAGGGGGTACAAACCACAGAGGCTCGTCTTAGGGATAAAAGGCCGCTTTAATAGAACAGGTCTGGTATAACAATAAACTTGGCTTTAAGCCTCACAAAACTAGAAACCTCACTAAACAGTATTTCCTCCTAACCCCTCCCCCACCCTCTAAACTTGCCCCACCCCAATAGCCCTTTATCAATCCCTTCCCCATCTGTCCTGCTGCCCACCTTCTGTAGTTCCCCTTGCCTTTCCTCCCATGCGATCCTTACTAAAACCTCCCTGCCCTCAAATCTTCCGCATCATCCCCTTCCCCCCCAAAGCCTTTACATGCTACTCCCCCGCCACACAGGAAAACCCGCCAGGCGTTTTCCTGCCCCACCCAAAACCCTTACTAACGATCCCAAAGCTTCTCACCTAATAAATCTGCAATCATGATCCTAAGATCCAGTAAATACCATCCTGCCGAAACAAATCCCTGTCTGACGCTACAAGATTCTCATGAAACAAATAAGAAAACCCCTGATCCCTACAAAAATTCTTCATCTCCCTGTTCACCTTTTTCCTCTGCTTCTCAATTCCAGAATATGCACCCCTCCAGACTTTACGGGGAACCAAACCCGTCCAAATAACATGGGTCCCAGCCCAAAGATCCTTTATCCTCACCAGATCCATTTTCATCGCTTTCAAGAGTCCGATACCGGAAAGAGACACCAAATCGTTCTCCCCAAGATGAATGACCAGCAAATCTGGGCAAACCCCACGCTCAAGCCTCCTTGAAAGAACCAACAACAATTCTCCCCATCTCATGCCGCTTTTACCCACCCAACTGATCCTAATTTTTGCTCCATCCAAACCCAATTGTTTTAAAAAATTCCTGGATGCTGCCTGCTTCTCTGCCCACCGTACGAACGAGTGCCCCACTATCCATACGGAACAGCTTCCATCAGGACCCCCAACACAACCTAAGAGAAAACAGCAAAATTTATATGAAACATATTCCACATAACATGTAAACAGATAATTAAAGCGATGAAATACAGTAAGATGTAGCAAAGAATGGAAACGAATACTAGAAAAAACCTCCCCACCATATCTTACCCGCCAACAGCAAATTGTAACCACAGCCCAGTAAAACCTTACCCATCATTTAAAAGAACGAATTTAACGCTTAAAACATTGTGATTTCCACCTCCCCAAACCCATAATCGCTTTTTCAGAGTTACCCATCCGTTTAGCCTCCGTAGCAGCTCCAATCCGAAAGGAATGTGTTCCATAATGACTAGAATCAAGACCTAACACACCCAAAGCCCTTTTTAAGACAACAAGTACCTGATGAGCCTTTAACATAGAACCATCCTGATGAATGAATACTAACCTTGACGACCCTGTCAGCCCTCCCACAAAGGACCTCCACAACGTAACCGGGCATATGCAAGACCCAGTACCCCACAAAACCACTTCTTGACCCCTCCCCAACTGGTCCATCTTAGACGCCCGAAGCCAAAGGACTACATTACCATTCCTTACCTATACATCAGAATGCAGTAAGCTCCCATGCCCTTTAATTCCAAGAAGTTCCGAGACCCGAAACGCTCAGTGAAAAAGCCATGACATACAGAGCGATAATAATTTCACTTCCCAACCTGAAAAACAAACTTGGACCAAAACACCCAAAATATCCTGCAATAGATGCAACGTTATGGGACGCCTCCTGTCCATCCTCGCGCCCATCTCCCTAGCCCAACCAGAAATTAAACATCTACACAACTCACCTTCAACCGGGTCATAACCCCAAAAGTACTTACCGTAAAAAGAAATGCCAGATAACTTACCTGATATGGTAACCGCAGATAAGCCCAACTCTATCTGCTGCATAATAAACTGAACCGCATCCTCTCTCCTCTGCGCCAACCCCTCCAAACCTCCCATCCTTTTAACAGCACCTGAATCCAAAAATTCCAACCAGGCCTGAGCATAACTCTTCCGAGTAGATGGAGCTATGGAATGCTGGACGAGCTCCAACATCCTTATTCTCCTAACTCCCATAACTCCCTGGGAACCGTTGTCTTAATCACATCCGCTCCTGGTGCCAGACCACGGAATCTCCGCCACTGAAAACGAGACAGGGCATCAGCCACGTCATTGTTGATTCCAGGAACATACTTCGCCTTAAACATCACATTAAAGGTCAAACATTTCAACAAAAACACTCTTAAAAGCTTGAGAACCCTCTCATCTATTGCTCTCTGAGAATTAACCAAATTAACAACTGACTGATTATCCACGTTGAAAATAACATTCCTATTTTCAAAGGTGGGACCCCAAAGCGTCAAAGCCACGACCAGGGGAAAAAACTCCAAAAATGCAATGCTATGCTTAGCTTTTTTCCAGCTCAAAGGCCAACTTTCCGCCGCCCAGTGTCCATCCCAGAAAACGCCAAAACCGTGCGCTCCTGAAGCATCCGAAAAAATCTGAATCTGCCAAAGCCAATCAGAATCATCCACCAACATGGTAACCCCATTGAAGTTCTGTAAGAAACTGATCCACATCCTCAAATCTTCTTTTACACTTGCTCGAATCCGAATGTGATGATGAGGTAAAACCGCTCCCCGCATCGCAAAACCCAGGCGCCTACAAAAAGCTCTGCCAACCCGAACCACCTTGCAAGCAAAATTCAGGTGACCCAACAAACTCTGAGCGCAACGCAATTCTAATTTAGGCTTTTCAACCGCTTCCTCCAACAACAAAATCAACTACTTCACTTTCTCCTCAGGCACCTCCATTTTCAAGGAATCCAACTCGATACCCAGAAAACTCAAACAAGTCGAAGGCCCTTCAGTCTTTTCGCGGGCCAAAGGAACGCCAAAATTAGCCATCTCTTGTTCGAAAACCGCCAGAGCTGAACCACATTCACCAGACCGCGGTTTCCCCACAAAAAGAAAGTCATCCAGATAATGAGTGACAAACTTACAACCTCTCTGAGCCTGAACAAACCATTGCAGAAATGTACTAAACATCTCAAAAAGAGGACATAAAACCGAACAACCCATTGGTAACATCCTGTCAACATAAATGGCATCCTCAAACTGCATGCCCAACAATGAAAAATCTTCAGGGTGAACCGGCAAAAGCCTAAAAGCAGACTGAACATCCGATTTTGCCATTTCAGCCCCACGCCCGCATCTCCTCACTAAAGAAATTGCAAAGTCCACCGAAGCATAATAAACAACAGAATCTTCAGGGGCAATAAAGTCATTAACTGATGCTCCCGCTGGCCAAGATAAGTGGTGAATAAGGCGAAATTCGCCTTGCTGTTTCTTTGGAACAACTCCCAAAGGTGAAATGGTCAAACTATGTAAAGGCCAGCTGTAAAAAGGACCCACAATCCTACCCAATTTCAGCTCCTTCTGGAGTTTAGCCCTTACCACTTCTGGGAACTGCCTCGCTGACTTCAAATTATTGGCCCATCTCCTCAACCTCGGACCTTGATATCACAGTTTGAAACCTTCTTGAAACCCCTAAGCAAAACTTTTGCTTCTTCCAACTGAGGATAAAATTGTAACCAATAACTCACAACTTCCAGTTTAATAGGAGTAGGGCCCTTGACTTGCCAACTGCTGCCTCTGTCTGATCCTCTACCCTGCACCCCTTGTCCAGCCCAATTAAACCCTCCAAAACATTGATACGCTGGGTGCCTGCCCCCACAGTTGGAACAATCGTGCCTAAATTTAAACTGCTGCCTACTGCACTGCCCGCTATTAAATGCCCAGCATACTCCATTGTGTGGGAACTGACCTCTCTGTCCGAAACCCACCTCAGCATGGGTGGGACGCCCTTGAAAGGGCCTATACTGAACCGGTAAACCACTTGCCGTATGTGTCGTCGGAGCATTCCTTGCCGTCCTCAGCCACTGCATCCACAATTTATTATCAATCTCCCACCACACCTTCTACGGATACATAGCCTTAGGTGCTCGAAATTCCTCATCGTAACGGAACCAGCCAAACCCTCCATAATCCATCTGAGCCCTTCTCACCACATCCATATACTTAAAAAGGGCCACACAACAGTCCGGAAAGCGCTCACATAAGACACTCGCATAGATCAAAAATGCCGAGGTCCAATTTTCAATTGTCGATGGGACCTTAGGCCTACGGGCTAGCTCCCATTCCTCCTCCTTAGAGCCTTCTTTAGCCTGCACTTCTCTATGAAGTAGTTTAAATACATCGATGAATTCCCCTTTCCAAATCTTCTCTTTCAAGCTTTGAGTGAGATGCGCCCCCAAAGGCATCGACACTCCCATGTAAGGCAATTTCTTTGCCTTAGAACCACCAGATGCACCTTCCCCTGACCCAACACCAGACTACCCCATACTCACCTGAGTCAAATCCTGCTTACCTGTCACCGCATCAATAGCGCCCGATAAACTTTCAATCTTCCCCGCTTGTACCCCCACATCCTCAACTTGAATAGCCACATCCACATTGTTCAAATTATCCCCCACCACCTTTTTACCAGAAACTGCCCCAACAGCACCCAATGCATTAGTAACCTCACCTCTAATCAAATTGCTAGACAAGACATTCTTGCCACCTGCAAGACGATCGCCCGGGACCGCCTTCTTGCTTGATGAAGTTTTCGTAACTGTAGTCGGCCGACTCGTATCTTCCTCTTCATAATCTAAAGCCTCTTCTTCACAAGTCAATCCTGACAAAGCGCCTTGGCTCGCCAGAACTGACCGCAAACCACTGGTATTTGAAGTCGAGGATCCATCTCCGCTAACTGATACCTCCCTCGAAGTCAGGCGAACCACTCCAGGCTGCACCCTCTCTTCCACCCGGTGTCCCGAAGGTGCCCGAAACTCCACCGGTCGAGAAAAAACAGCCGGCCGCCCTAGCCGCTGTCCAGCTGCAGCCACCTCATGCCGCCTAGAGCATGAGTAACATCACACCCAGGACAGTACGCCCTCTCTCCTTGCTGCCAAAAATCAAGCCTAACCTGCGCCGACCCTGACGTGCCATCATCCATTGCTGCACCACAAATAGTGCCCCTAATAACTGTACCCTGCTCATCCACAAAATCCACCTGCTCACCTGCCCTCAAAACCGACTGGTTAGACACTTCCCTCTCCTGCACCCTATGCACCATAGGACTCACTTGCAGAGGAATCCATTGAATACTCCTGCCCACCTGCACAGGTAGCCTAAAAGACATTGGCAAACTCTGACTACACCCCTCATCATAAAATTTGTTGCCTGTCTCCAAATCGTCATCAGAATCAAGTACAATAACAACGTCCTCACAAACTGTATCCTCACCAACCTCTCCGCCCACCCCCGACTGCAAATCCTCCTTTGCTTCGGAAATTACTGAAAAACCCGAGGGCGCCGCCATATTGGCTGCCCCTCCTAAGGTTCTTTCCTTTAATGCAGCCGGAGCGCTCCCCTCGCTTTCTAAAGCGAGTTGAGCTTGTTGCGCGCGACTCCTCACAACACGCCACCTCCCACACACATGCGCGCCAACCGCCAGCTTCCCTAACTGCCTCTCAGCACGAACAGGTGACGCGCACGTTACTAAGTCCTGCGCCACCACCTGTTCCAACCCGCGCACCGCAGCACCCTGGTACGACCCCCGCCCGAGGGCCGCCACACGCTGCCTAAAAGAGGCTCCCAACCGCCTGGGAACCTTAATCCCACCCCTCCGACATGAGCGACCTCCCAGTAAGTCTACTTGCAATTCATTCTCATGTAATACGCGTTCTGGTGAAACGGTTACTTTCCTACCAGACACGCTCTTGGCTCTAAACTTCTTCGACTTCCTAGGGCTACCAGCTGGGGACGTGCACGCTAAAATAGCTGCCGATACCCCTTCAGCTGACGACCTTTTTGGTCTTTTTACCCCCACCCACGCCTGCTCTAAAACACCTTCCTTGATAAGGTCCTCACGCCCTTCTTGCTGCAAAATCCTCAAAGCTTCTACTACCTTATTGGGTTCCATAACAACTACGACCACTTCCAACTCTGAACAAAGTATTTAATTAAGCTCTAAAACACCACCACTAACTATATTAAAACCCTAAAGTAAACTCCTAAACCACACGCCCAAAAAACAGTACCGCCTCCTGGGTGTGACAACGGCCGAAGAGGCCGCCTACACCCCTCCCACCCCATATATACCCACCCTTAAAACCCGCCCCATCCTGACACCCTTAACCAATCATCTATGACCCTTTCCCATGGCTCGTCCCATTGCCCGATCAGCCCGGGGGGAGACCGGGCAAGCCCTCTGCTCCCCCCAAGCCCCCAATCAGAAAAGGTTTATGTCCCCCGAATTTGCACAAAGAAAAGAGTGACAACAAAATTGGTTTCAGAGGATGGTACCCACTGAGGTTCAGAGAATTCAATATTTGCTCTGAATTCAAAATTTTACCTGACTCAGTCTGCATTCCTGAGTTTCCACGGTCCAATTCAGATTATTGACAGCATTCCAGCATTTCTGTAAGCAGCTGCAGTATCCTAGGATTGTCAATATAAGTAAGGTTATGCATTTTGGATTGTGGGTTGTTGAAAGTTGCAGTGTATGCAGGTTTTGATAATTGGTCATATTTTGAATCACAGTATCAAATTGGATCCAACAGGGCTCTGCCTTGAAACTGAGAACTGATGGGCTTTTCCGCATTTATATTGCTTGTGCTTATGAAAATTATTGCGCTTGCTGCAAAGAGTTAAAGTTTGGTTACCATATTTGTCCTAATCCCAGATCCTGGGATAGATAAAATATATTAAGAGGTATTTAACTTGCCTGTTAAGTTTGAGGTGTCGGGTCGAGAAGTGCCACGGGCCACACCAAGATAGGGATTTATTGAACTTCTATTGTGGGATTGTACTAATTGCGATTGGTGTTGGTTAATTCTTTGTGCACAAGAGTAGAGCGCACTAGTCAGAGTGGATATCCACTGGTTCAGAAGTCGCTTTGTGTGCTTGATAGTCCCAGGAGGGTGTTACTCCCTATTCCCCTAGAGCGACCTGTTGGTTCTATATTTCTTCAGGCAAACAGACGAGTTATTTTGATATTTTAGCCTATGCGAAGCGCCTATGCGAAGCTGATCGTAGTGAAGTGTGAGATACATCATTAGATGTCGTGCTGCTGTTGGCTGTTTAACGTGTGCTTTAGTGGGATTAGTTGTTATGTAACTTGGGTGTCACCCTCCGAGTGGTCAGTTCAATGGCGTTGCGCTAATACTGAGTGTTTGTGTCCTAGAATATTGCATTGTTATATGCTGGGTACTTAAGTTTATTTCAATTTGGAATTTACACATGTGTTGCTTTGAGTAAGGGGCAAAGATGAAATTCTTAAAGAAAATAAGATCAATGTTGAGAAATAAAGTAAAAATACCTGTTTACTAGGGTGAGGATGCTTGTCCAGAGGGCACACCTGCGCACGATATGACTACCGAGGTTGGGTTACATACTCGTTTTTGTATTAAACAATGGAGTAGGATTACTGCAAATGAAGGTGCTTGCAGTTTTCCCAACATAGCACATTCACAGTGAGAATAACTGAGAGTGTTATACAGAATGAATCCCCAGCCAAGGTCTGCTCAGTACGAAGCTTTGAATGCATGGCGCCATGCTCTGCATGCACAGAAGGAGAAATATATAAAAAAAACAAGCAAAAATAAAGTCTGTAGTTGGATGGAGACAAGATGGAATGCACATAAACAGGATTGGAGAGGGAACTGGACTGAGACCATAGGGGTGTATCCTATTTTTTTTAAACCTCCTTTTATTAGGTTTTGTGTATGTGTTGCTTTAAGCTATTATTCAACTTATTATATATTCAAGTAATACTTCAATGACTTTAGATAGAAGTCTCATCTTTATGGTTCAGTATAAACAAAAAAAAACTAGTACGAGATCAAATACACACACAAATCTAGTACCCTTGTTCCTCTGCTGTATCTATGAAATGTTTGCCTCAGTTGTTGCATTACAATCATCAGGAGCTACCAGGCTATATAAAAGTGTCAGCCACCACATGCTGAGTAAGTGAGTGATGCGTCCCTGTTAAGTCCAGATTACCTTCAGTTGACCCTGAGGAGGTCATAAGGGTGATGCAGCTAATCAAAGAAAGATTTCAAGGACTTACTCAACAAGTTTGCGAGTCGTCTATTACATACTCCCCAAGCCTTTTTCCTCATCTTGTATAGATCAGTCCCTGTGACGATTTCCAGGTCCTGCCAATCAATTTATTGGCTAGAGCTAAGACAAGACCTAACAGGTTATTGCCCACCTTCTTTAGCTTTAGTCTATGAAATCCCCCACAACAGGAAAACCTCAGGTGATGCCTCAACTGTTCTACCCAGTATTCCTCCCAGGAGCCCAACGTCTGCTCAATAAGATTGCAGTTTAGGGCAGGACCAGAACATATGTGGAAAGTCTGCTGATTGTACCAGGCATCTGGGGCAGTGTCTAGGTTCCCCACCATACATCCCTTTTATCTTCCTGGGTGTAAGATATGCTTGGTGGAGTAAGTTAAATTGTGTGTACTTCAGCCTTGTGTTACGTGAGACTGCGTGTTCTCCAGAATCTGGTCCCACTCCTTCTCTACTATGTCATGTTCCTGGCTGTCCTCCCATTTCAGTTTAGCTCTATGAGGAAGTGTATGCACCATACCATTGAGCACCTTATTTAGTCAAGTGATACGGTGTTTACCATTACATATCGTAAGGAGTAAATGCAGGATATCGTGTAAGATGGGACTTCCTAGTATAAAGTTCCATAACTGAGCCAATACACTCATTATAGCTCCATTTGTTGAGGATTGCGCAGAAGGTAGACCATACTCTACCATTAGCTGTTCCATAGACATTATCTAGCGGGTAATTCAGTCCAGTGGGACAGATGGATAGCTTTAAAAAACATGAGAAATCATTGCTGCCTCGGGGAAGGCCTATCAATGGAATTGCGTGAAGTAAAGGGAGCGACCAGCTATCAATCTGACACATTTCTTTCAGCACTTCATGGCTATGAACAGCAGTATCAGAGCATTCCGTAGCACCGGAGTTCACATAAGTAGTAGGTTTCTCAAGGCCCCTTGATTAGGTTCCCTCCAAATACATCCCACCTAACCAACTCCTTCCCCATCCAGCCAGCAGGCTATGCACTGTATTTGTGCTGCTAGATGATAGAGCTTGAAATTCGGCACACTTTGGTCTCCAGGTGATTGTTAGTTTCAGCGTATCCAAGGCAACCCTCTTCCTCCTCTTGTCCCAAATCAGGTCTTGGAACAGGGCGTCTAATAGCCTGAAGCAGTCTTGGGGAACCCACACAGGTAAACTGGTAAAAAGGTACAGCAGCCTAGGCAATATTATCATTTTCACCAAGGCTATTGGTGCATTGATTTAGAGTTGAAGCACTCTCCAGTCACTGATCCCTTAAGTGGACAAATTGTAACACCCAGGTTCCATTTGCATAGGTCTACTGGACTATGATATATATATATATTCACTCTCAGGTATTTAAATGTGTGGGGAGTTCACAACATCCCAAGTGTCTCAAGGTCTGGCATCTCTCCCTTCAAATTCATAGAGAAGAGAGATGTCTTGGAGGCATTTGCTCTGAGCCATGAAACTGTGCCAAACTCACTAAGGAGTCAACTTTTCGTTAAAGCCTGTTCCTGATATAGAATATGATGTCATCTGAATATAAAGACATATTGTGGGTTCCATCCCACAATGGAATGCCTCCCCTCTCACCTTCCCCACCACTGCCAACGGCTCGATCACCAGCATAAAAAGCAGTGGGAAGAGAGGGCAACCCTGTATGGTGCCATGATATATTAAGTATTGAGGGGAAACACAGTTATCTGTCCGGACAGCGCCTTTGGTACAGAAGATGGTGTCTTGATCCATTTGAACCAAAGTTGTCAAAAGAGCATAGGGATGTGTCCTATGAGGCAAAGGAAGAAACAGAAGGAAATAAGTCATGATAGGGAGGTGGGAATGTAAAGAGACAAGGTGAAAGTGACCATGGCACTGATGATGACTTTTTGGGTGGTTTGCTAACTTCCTGAGCACCTACATACAATGTTGCTCATCATACTGGAGGGAATCAACTGCTTCAATTTGGAGCTTTGAGAGATGGAACATACATCTATGTAGATGCAAGCATGCCTGTTGATCAGAGTTCCCCAGAGAGAGGCTTATACCAGATTCATCATTAAGAGCTGCTAGTGCTACTGTAATCATTACCACCCCAGATGCATCTGTTGTCACAGCAGACCCTAAAATACCTGATATTGGTAGTACACTAGGGGCCCGATTCACAAAAGCAAACTTAGGTGTTTGGTCTAAACTTATACCAAACATCTACGTTTACGACTTTGGGAATTCACAAAGTATGAGTAGTATCTTTAGGTCCGCACTCGGGGTGGAGTTAAAGATACTACTTGTACATGCCCTTTGTGAACTCCCAAAGTCATAAACTTAAACGTTTGGTCTAAGTTTAGACCAAACATCTAAGTTTACCTTTGAGAGTTGGGCCCTAGATCCGGGAGCAAAATTTCATATAGGAGTATCTCCTATAATTGTGCCTGTTGTTGGTGCTGATGCTGATCCAGAGTCGCAAACTCAAGAAAAGTCAGGATTTAAAGAGTAATTTCAGAATGTTCATGACTGGGGATACAACAGAGAGTATGAGAATACCGGATTTAAAATTACATATCAGAGGGTTAGTAGGATGCATCAGAAAATGGGAAACACCCAAAATTACAAGGAGTGATGGTCCAGAAAGGAAAGTAAACAGAAAAAGAAAGAGGTTACAGGTGGGACTGAAAGGGGAGGTAAAATGAGTGATTGGGAGGTCAGACAGTACCCATTGAGACAGCTGCATGGAGGTGGGTACGTTCATGTGCCCCGGAGTCGTGGTGATTTGTTTACATTGACAACTCAATTCCCAAGATTGTGAGACAATCCTAACCAATGATTTACTGCAGTGGCTATGTGGATAAGATTGTGAAGATTTTGAAAGTACTTTGGGAGAACTTGAATACTTTCTTTGACATTGTGGTCCCTAAATATTTGTGGGCAGAGTGTAAGGTGGTGGTAGTTTGGACAGATGTGAGTGGCAGGGAGATGCTCAGACTCATGTGCCTTCTCCTACTGTTAAGGGCAAGTATAATCTAGTGATCTCTCATTTTAAAACAAAGATTTCACAAAAAAAGATTGATTGGCTCAAAATACCAAGAACTATCCAAAAGTTAAAAAAATGTCTGTGTGTGCTTATTGTGAGACATTAATGCTGGTGTTCAGACAGCACAGTGGTGTTCAAAATCCAGAAACGGAAATCTTAGTGGATTTTTTTCACAGTTCATTCTTGGTTTCCGATTAGAGGTTTGCTCTCATATACAGCTCAATCTGATCTGTTAGCAGTCAGAGTCTCTTGAGTTTTTGCAGTTTGCAAAATATTGCAGTGATAATTTGGAAACGAAACAGAGGAAGACTAAGGAGACATTCATGTAGGATAAGACTAAATTGGCTAAAAAAGATGTCGGAACATTCTATAAGTGGCAAATTCAGGATATAACTCTGTTCCTGCGGTTTGGTGCAGGAATGCAGGAAGTTGGTTACCAAGGTGATGGTCAGATGTCGCAGACAGAAACTTTTGTTCCACAAGGCAAATATCAAGGAAAGGTGGGCTGATCAGGATGCACAGATAGCCATAAACATGTTAAAAATACTGCTGGTTGTCATATTTGTAATAAGGTAGGCCACTGGAAACATGAATGTAGATTGAACCAAAGCAGAATGGCGTTCAAATGCCAAACATGAACACAATGCTAATGCAGAATATGCAAGTTCAGAGGTCATATAATACCAGTATGTCCCAAGCTCAAATGATGAAGCAAAAAAAGGCTAATCAAAGATACAATTTGAATCCAAACTCAAAGGTTCAACAGATCCCTTTCATAAGTACAAAGAATCTCCAACAGTTCCTGATTGATTGCTTAAGAGATGGACAAGAAGTACTGAAAGCAGCTTATGCTGTGGAAGCCTTCTATTTTTGCAATGTGACATCCGCACAGGTGGATGAACTGATCACTCTTACCAGAGCATGTTATGTTTCCACAATTCTAAGTGTTAGCATCGTCACTGATAGTACGGTCCATGATTTCGGACAGCTGTAGTCCCAGAGGGGTTAAATAACTTCTTCTGGTTTCTCCATGAGAAATGGAAATTATGTTGTGGACTTGTTTTATGCCTCGCAATTGTTTCGAGAAGTAGCACTTGTAAAATGTGCAGCACACAGGAGCAGATGGGATTCTGTGACTGCTAAAAACCGCTATGTGGATGAAGTGGCAAGGCAAGGCGCTCTGGAGTCAATCAAGAAGAACCATGTGAATCAGAAAATGATGCTGCTTCAAACGCGTTGTTGAGCTCTACTGCTACTTGGGAGGAAGTGACGGTGTTACAAGAGAAGCATCAGAAAATGAAAAGGAAAAGTTGGCTAGGTGAAGATGTGTAAAGAATGAAGATGAGATCTCGGTTTCAACAGATGACAGGTCTGTTTGCCAGATGCTATGTTGTCCCCTACAGCAGGAAATATCCATTGTCCCAAGCATATGGTTCGTCTCTTCAAGACTTACTGAGATAATCCCAATTTCTGTGTTACTACAGAGAGTTCATGTCATAGGTGTGTTAGTTGCCAACAGCTAAATGTAGGCAGAAAGACTGTTGTGAACATGAGTCACATAGGATGGTCAGGTGGTTCCTTTAATCATATATATTAGTGGCAGTTTGCCTTTTTTCCTATTGAGTTAAAGTGTACCTGGCCAGAAGGTGTCACAGTTTCAAAATTATTACTGGGGGAAATGATTATCAGGTTTGGCCTTCTAGTTTCCCTGGGATCAGATCGTGAAAGCCATTTTAAGAACAAGGTTATGAAACTATTGTGTGTAGCATTGGAGTACAGATTTCATTGTAGCTACAGGCCAGAAACGTCCGAACTGATAAAACAAGTCAATAGGATGCTTAAATTGCATCTAGTCAAAGTGTGTGCCTTTACTTCCCTAATAAGGCTAGAGGCCCTTCCCCAGGTTCTGATGAGCCTTTGAAGCACTCCTGCTCAGAGGAACAGACTTTCCGCTCACGAAATTCTGAGGAAGAGAGCAATGAGCCTTCCTCCGGTGCCACCAGCTGTCCTTGTGAATATAACAGATACTATGATTTTTGACTACTGAAAGGGATTGGCTGACATGGAGCGCCCGCTCTCTCATCAGGTTGAGTTGGCGATCCCAATTCTAAGGCAAGAATGGTGTCATAGTCTTAGTCCAGGAGACTGGATCCTGCTGAAGAAACATGCTAGGAAGACCTGCCAGGAATCACGCTGGTGACATCCTTTCCAAGTCATCCTCATGGCAAACCACAAACCGGAACAAAACCGCCTTCCCCACACTTTTACAGCTAATATATGTCTAATGATAAGTATTTCAAACATTTATGTTGAGCCCAACATGTGATATGCATACACTAAGGTGCATATTTACAAGCCCCGTGGTGCTGTGCAGTACAATGAGTGACCTTGCTGTGCTGCCCTGCGCCACATGGAAAGGGCAGAAATGCGTGGATTTATAAGATACTGTTCTTTTCTGTCCTTTCTTCCTGCGCTGGTGCACAAACTGCTGCCTAGCACCAACGCAGGCACCCTTGCACCATGGTGCAAGGGTCTCTGCCTTGCTGGAAGAATTGTTTTTGTGCTGGAAGAGGAACCGTCCTGCACAAAAACAATCCTGTGTGGCATTTTCCTCTTTCTGTGTGTTGCAGAATGCAACACACATAGAAAGAGGAAACAACAAGGAGAAATAATATTTTTCCACGTTGCTCCTGCCCTGGGGAGGCGTACAGTTTTGATGCATTCTCAGGTTTACAGATTCTTGTAAACCTGGGAATGCGTCAAAACCCATGGGTACTGAGTGGGAATACCTATGGTATGCCTCCCTTGCTTTACACCATATCTACAAGGCCAAGAGAAGCCACGCAAAGGGGCTTTGCGTGGCCTTGTAGGTATAAGCCTGCAGCGCACAGGACTTGAAAATATGCCCCTAAATGTATTTTTCATTCTTTTATTATTCATTGGTTTTTTTCATAATATATTTCTTATGATCTACACATTTCTTACATGTACAATAAATGTTGCATAACAATCTACAAGAATATACTCAAAAATTGCTTCTACGGGACTATACAAACCCTTCTCCATACAGCATGGGATTAAAAAACTCAACCTGCATTAACACATGTACTCAGTCATAAATCAAGTATACCACAATCACATCTGAACATCACAGCACTAAAAAAGCACTTGTAGAGGGACAAACAAAGAGAGAAAATAAGTCAGCTACTTCATGTTCACACCTGCTACAGAGTATATATGCACACGCTTTGACCACAGTGCATTATATAACTTCCTTTGTACATCAATATATAATCATTTTACATCATAACCACATAATAACATTCTGTAAAAATGATTTGCATTCAAGCTCCTGTGATACAGGATCAACTTAATCTTCTTGTATACATTTCTTCAATAGCGTGATCTTCGTGTCTTGTTGGCGCCAAAGCGCATTTCAGTGTACAACCTGAATGCGGTCAACCACCTTCCTCAGGGCGCAGCAGTAAATATAAGAACTACAGGGGGGAGGGAAAGTGTCCTGGGGAGAGATACCATCTGCAAAATACATAGATACAATACATGGATGTTGTTAGAAATTGGGGTCTCTCGTTGTCAGAAGTATGCACCTTGTCTAAGTAGGAATCACAATCCTAGTCAGGATAAGTCACAACACACTCCAAATTATCCTGTGTTCACACTCTAGTAGCTTGGCACAGAGCAGGAATGCTTAACTTACAAGGCAATGTGTACAGTATTTATGCAATAACGCATACAGTAACACAATGAAAACACCACAAAAGTACACCACACCCGTTTAGAAAAGTTGATAATCTTTATCTGAATAAAAAAAAAATCAAAACAACCCAAAATACAATGCACACAGGCAAAGCTATGAATATTTAAAGATTACATCCCAATAAAGCGCTTAGAAACACAATAGCTCTAACTCGGGCTATCACAAAGTCATTGTTGGAGTCGTTCCCAACAGTTTGACGCCACTGGCACCATGAAGTGAGTTGCATGGACCCACAGGCACAGCACCTTTTAAAACGATGAAACAAAGACGTTGCATTGAGTCGGGGAGGTGAGGTGTCGCTAGAGCCGGTGCAGCATCAGTTTCTTACGGCGACCGGAGAGGTGAGGCGTCAGTTCTGTACTCCGAGGCAGCGGAGGTGAGGCGTTGGTTTCATCCAGTTGCAGGGGAACTGATGCAGTGCCAGTGGTGAGGTGTCGGTTCCTTGTTACCCGGCGGATCGATAAATCCAGTGGTCAAGACATGAGGTATTGACTTCGCAGTGTCACAATCACAGGGTTACTCCTTTCAGATCAGAACCTACCACTTAAAAGTATGTAAGGGTGATTCTAATTCTGGCCTGTGAGAGAAGCAGGCCTCACAGTAAGGGAATACAAATGTAGGGGTTTTCCACTACCAGGACATGTGAAACACCTAAGCACTCCTGCCTTTCACTTACATAGCACCCTAAATTCTTGGTTACCTAGGGCCTATCTTAGGGGTGACTTATATGTAGAAAGGGGAGAGTTTACAGCTTGGCAAGTAGTTTTAAATGCCATGTCGAAGTGGCAGTAAAACTGCACACACAGGCTTGGCAATGGCAGGCCTGAGACACGGTTAAGGGGCTACTTATGTAGGTGGCACAACCAGTGCTGCAGGCCCACTAGTAGCATTTAATTTATAGGCCCTGGGCACCTCTAGTGCACTTTACTGGAGCCTTACAAGTAAATTAAATATGCCAATTCGGTAGGAACCAATGTTTCCATGTTTAGGGGAGACAGCAAATGCTCTTTAGCTCTGGTCAGCAGTGGTAAAGTGCACAGAGTCCTAAAACCAGCAAAAACAGGGTCAGAAAAAAGGAGGGAGGCAGGCAAAAGGTTGAGGGATGACCATCCTATGGCTGTCAGGTCTAACAGATATAATAAGACTCATACTTGCAACTTACAAATAGGATGTTTTTAGCAACTCGTATAAGGTAGTTCCCCATGTACTCAGTAAAAGAAACAAGCATTTGTAATGCAATGTGTCTCGCGTTTGCTCGTGTTACAGCTATTAGCGTTGTAAACTCTTAACCTGTCTTTTCTTGCCACATAAACTGAAAAGGAAAAGTAATACAGGTTCACATAAGGGAGACGATTTAAAGCGCGATGCCATGAGCGTGAAGGTGACTAATCAGAACAAAAAGACCAGTCTGGTTTTGCCTTTGCATAATAATAAAAACAAAAAAAAGATCGGGATTGCGCTGTGTAAAACCTTGAATTTGCAAAGGAGCACTAAGATAAACAATAGAATTAAACTGGTAGTCATGAAAAGCGCTCAATTAATGCCCAGCAAGATCGCGCTGCCTACGAAATAAAGAGAAAAAGTAGTCTAGAAACCATACAGAAAACAATGAGCCTCGTATGTTTTCAGTAGTTGGCTGGTGCTCTCGAGGAGGGCTAAACACCAGAAAAGGCATGACTTATGCATGCCTCTCACTAATGAAATCAAGTAAATTTTAAAAGGCAAGGCCACGAACCAACGAAAGTGATGGGCGTGACATGGGTGTGGTTAAAAGCCTACAAAGAGATTACAACAGGGACAGAGCGCTTGCGTGCTCGACCCTAAAAAGGTGAAATACCCCATGCAGGAATGGTAGGGTGGTACGGAGGGTACTACTACAAATAAACAAAGTATACACCATTACTGAAAATCCCACCAACAATAAAAGAGCATCCAACTGCTTGAAAAATGGCATACCCAAAAAACATGGCCTAAACAGTAATCTTGATATAAGAACATACTCAGGTAGAATGACAAATATAATGGATGGAGCTTTAGACTGGAAATCCTAACTCCAAGACATAAAGCAGTAGGCTATCCAATAGAGTAAACAGACTATATATGCTATATGCATACATGATATAACTAGGTAGACAACTTTGGCTCCCTAAGTGGCTGTTCTCTGAACGAAGTGCTTGTAAATACCAGCAACACACTCTTAATAAACAAGGAGAATCCTAAAACCTAAGTCCTTCTTACCTGGATCGACCTGTTCCAAAGACAAAGCTTCATTCTGCTGCGGTGGAGGATGTAGTTAGAATCAATATAGCATGGGCAAGATTATTGTGCTCTTTCCAGCAGGTCAGGCACTCAGTCTCAGCCGGTCCTTTACTCTATATCAGTCCATCTCAAGGCACAGGTATTGTTTCCCTCCACCCCATTTAGCGATGTTGAGTTTTACTACTTAGATTTGTTGTATGTATTTATCCCTTTCCTAGGTCCTAGGTACAGCATAAGGATATTGTTTAAAAACAAAGGGGAGGGCCACCAGTCTTTATTGCATAGTTTCATTAATATGCAGAGGTTACCGGTTCAAAATAGCACCTGCAGTGCTGTTAATAAGCGCCGTAGAAGGGCGCTGCAGAAAGGACACACGCTGGCAGAGCTATTAATAACTTGTGGTCCTTGTTCTGACCAAAGCTGTTCCCAGGCTCAACTTTATTGAATCTCTGATGTTGACGCCAGAGCGAACCATAATAATTACACCCTCGGGGAAGACCCTTGCATTCCCCCTCCTTGGATTCTTCATATGGTGTTGCCATGCATAGTGATGCAACACTACATTCCTCTACAACCAGAAGTTTGAAAACAAACATAAAACCAGAACACACACTGAACACAGGATCCTCAAGTCCACCCCCCGGATCCACCAACGGGGGTTGTGGCATGCAGGATTTGGACCACACGTTCAGCTTGCAATTTCCCATTCAATAAGGAAGTCTGCAAAACACTTGGAGGGACCAGGGTTTCATCTCAGCTGATGACTCCCCCAGCCACCTCTAGGGATGGATTCTTGAGGGGCCTCGGATCTGACCGAGGGCTGGACCGTTACATCGGTCACAGCACTGGGTAATGGTGTTATGATAGTTTGAGACTCTCTGTGCTGGGTAAGAAGTGATCTTTCAGGCCTCTAGGTGTTATCTGTGATCCCGGCAAGGGGCACATTCTTCTCTACGCCCCCTTCCCAAGGGTCGTTTTCAGGTGACCAGGGTACTCGCTTGCATTGATAAATGTTCCGGGTGACAGTTTTGGTCCCCGCTGAGCTGTTATCATGGTGCCTTTGATGTCGACAACTCTCCAGGGGTCCTCCTCGAAAGGTAGCCTGCACTTTCCCGCTGGATGGTGGTCTTTAACTAGAACTTTGTCATCAGCATGAAAGTTGCGTTGCTGGCCATGCCGCCATCGGGAAGCATATTCGTTGTTGCGAGCTCATCTAGGTTCAAATTGGTTTGGGGGAGTTGGTTGTTCAGCCTACCTAGAATGGTGGGAAAAGGTGTCTGTCATGTATTGTCCGAAACACAGCTGGCGCACGGCAACTCCGGTGGTGGAGTGTGGTGTCAGTCAGTATTCTCACAGGAAGTTGTAGATGGCTCTCTTGATGTTCTGTGCCACAGCAATAGTAATACGGATGCCTTTCGTCAGTGTTCTGATAAACCCTTCAACCTCTCCATTGGCTTGAGGCCATCGAGGTCTTATGCAACAATGTTTCATGTTGCGGGATAATAGATACTCAGCCCACTAGTGTCCGCTGAAAGGGAGGCTGTTGTCAGTGCGGATGTCACCAAAAAAGCCATAGTTGGCCATCATTATTTCACCTTTAGGAATTACCCCCATCGCTGAATTGTTAAACACAATCTCTACTTCGGGTATCGAGAGAAATCATCCACTGTGACTAGCATGTAGGAGCCATCTGGGAGGCTTCCAAAGTCCACACTGACCTGCTGCCATGGAGCTGTAGGGCCTTCTTCAGTGATGACAGGCACTGGCAGGTGTGGCTGTCTGGTTGCTTGGAAGGCAGGGTAATTCATGACCATTTCTTCCACTTGTTGGTCGGTCGAGGCCTGGAAACAAGACCTTGCTCCTAAACCTATTTTTAGATTTCACTATACCTTGTTCGGTTCCATAAGCTGGGAGAATTGCACGTTGCCTCAGACTGTTGGCGAGGACGAGCCGTGGCCCCCACAGGAGGCAACCTTCCTCTGTGATAGGCAACTCTTGTCGGAAATTGTGTAACGATTGGAGTGTTGCCCGGGCTTCTTCAGTTCGGTATGGAGCTGGGGAGCTGAGGGGTCACCAGTCTCCTGATAACGTTGACTGTATGAATAGCTGAAGGCAGTCATCATGTTTGGTAGCTTCCACCACTTGGTTGAGGAACACTGGGATCGGTTTGGACCAGTCAAGCCCCAGACAGACATACTCTTCTTTTCTCTGGCTTCTCTTGCTTCTGACAGAGTGGCAGGCGAGCGTGGCAAGACAGAAAGTCTGCTGGATTTCGGGCACCTAGCTGGTATTCGACTAGGAAGTTGAATTCCTGCAGTTGCAGGATCCATTTTTCAATCCTCATTGGTGGTTCTGAAGAGGATTCACAGACCAATTAAATCAATGGATTGTGGTCTGTGAGGATGGGAAATGAATGTCCATAGAGAGATATGTAGAAGTGCCTGCATCCCCAGTGAATGGCGATGGCTTCCCATTTGTGAGTATTGTTGCTCGGTTGGCGTGAGCGTCAGGCTATCATATGCAACAGAGGCCCACATTCTTGACGTTGCGCCAGTACGGCTACCAGCCCAGTGGGGCATGCATTTACGGACAATTGAGTCTTTCTGGTGATCTAAGTGTGCCAGGGTCCTGCCCGCAGACAGTGCATCTTTAGTGTTTTTTAATGTTTCTGTTCTTCACTGCACACCCAGAGGCTGGTGGACTCGATGAGATCTCGGAGGGGACTGGTGACATCCGATAGGTTTTTATTAAACATCCCCAGTATGTCATCATGCCCAGTAAACTGCGGACACCGAATACTGATGATGGGGCAGATGCATTCTAGATATCCCTCACTTTCTTTGGGTCAGGGCCAATCCCCCTATCTGAGAATCAGTAGCCAAAGAAGCTGATGTCACTCCTCAGAAATTCATATTTCTCCCTATGGAGTGTCAGGCCAAGCTCCTTCAGCCTGGTGAATACTGCTTGGAGGCGAGTGAAGTGACTGTCGAGGGTTGGGGCGAGCACCAAGATATCATCACTCACATTCAGCACTGCTCGGAGGCCACTGAGAACCTCTTTGATCATGTGTTGAAAGACTTTGGCTGCGCTGGAAATGCCGAAGTTGCACAGGTCTAACGCCAGAGGCCATTATGTGTAGAGAAGGTGGTTATAGGCTGAGAGTCAGGATTTAGTGTTACCTGATGATTGCCAGATCAGAGATCTATCCTGGAGAACCACTCTGACCTTGAAAGTTTTCCTAGGATGTCATTGATGGTGAGAGTCAAATGGCATTCACACTTGATGGTGAGGTTGGGCACTCTCATGTCAATGCAGATGTGTACGGCATCCTGTTGTTTCATTTTTTGGCAACGACGATGGGATAGACCCATTGGGTAGGGTCGGTTACCCCCTTAATGATTCCAGCTTTCTCCAAGAGTTGCAGCTCTATCTTGACTTTGGTGCAAAGGTGAAAAGCTATACTTCTGTTTCGTAGTGCTACCAGGGCGACTGATTCTTCAATATGTAGCCGGACAACTTTGCTCTTCAAACAGCTAATGCCCTCAAAAAGAGGCAAGAATTCCAGTAGCCGCCTCTCCAGATTGTTGGCGTGCATGCTTAAGTCAAACTAAAGAGGGTGAGTTCTACAGCTTAGACAAAGCCCTCTCCATCTTGAGAACCACAGAATTTTGCTTGGGTGTTAGCGGTGTTGTGAGAGTTGTGAGCTTGAGATACTCCATCTAAATGCAGAGCTGTACATTTGCCAAATGCATATACATGGGCATTGGTGGTGCATAGAGACAGAGGGCCAAGTACGTTCTGGTATTCTTTGGAAGCCATGAGGTTTATGGAAGCACCTGTGTGGATGAGGGTGGAGACCAGATGGCCTTGGATTCCCATCAGACATGCAGGTATAGCTATGCGTGGTGCAGCATGGGTAAATTGCCTGTATTTGTTTTTAACATCTGTTTAATTTGCATTTCACTGAAGATATAATAAACAGACAAAGGTATAGGGATATACATAATATAACAATACCATTCAAAATGATTACAGGTTCAGAATGAATAACAAGAGATAGAACAATGGTCAGCTGTGTTTCTTCCATATAAAGTAACCACATAATGCACAGCATATCAGCTGTCAGAATTGACCCCTGAGTCAGGGCAAAAGGTGGCTCAGTAACACTAGAAAATTAATACTAGAATGTCTGATAAATATCCAGCATTATCACAAAGGAGAGAAAAAAAACAAAAGGAAGAGGAGGGAAAGAGAACAAATCAAACAACAAAGCACAGGACACCCAAATCTGGGTAATGATCGCTCCGGTATGTTACATCAGGTAAGATCCATTCAAAACGTGCAGAGATGGCATTATTAACCATCATATGTGTGTGGTGGTCCTGTTTCCACTACAAATTTGGAGATCTTGTGTCTGTCCCTCCTAGGTGAAGGAGAGGGTTGGGGTCTTTTATCATCAATGTCCATGGCCTCAAAATAGGTTTCAAGGTTCTCAACCCACACCTTCCAGCGAGCAACCTGTTTGAGTGGGGGGGCGGTAATGGCAAAAGGTTCAAGGGCTGGTATGCCAGACATGGTGGATGAGAACAGTCACAGGTATACCTGTGCCCTCATGTGGGTGTCTGGCAGCCAGTTTCCGGGGGAGCCATAGGTGTATGTGGTGAGTGGGCCAGCCAAACCTGTAGAGTGAGCCGGTTACTTCCTTTTACTGTTGGCATGCCGGGTGGCACAGAGGTAGAACTGATGTTGGCCCCAAGGGTAGGTAGGCGTCAGGGTGGCTCACCTGTAGATCTGGTGTCAGCAATGTGGGGGCAGCAATTACTAGACGATGGGGTGAGAACGGGCTTAAACCGTTTTTAGCTGTGCCATGCTGTAGGCGGCTTGTAAGCAGCTGGATGTTGCAATCATTTGGGTTGGAGCCACGTGGAGGAAGGCAGCAGGTGGAGACACCAGCCCCCACCAAAGGATTGCACTGGAACTGTTGTGCTGCAAGAACTAATGGTCTTCATCGGAACCCCTTTGTCCCCTGCATAGAGTACTTCGTGGGACACTAAAATCCATGGTCAAAGTCACCCCCACTCACCCATGGACTGAGGACTCAACCAGACTTCACCTCAATGGATCGCACAGCCTCAGCTGCATCCATTGAGCACCATTAAGCCTGTAAACTTTGGAATTTGCTTCCAGGACACTCTAGTGGCAAGGTAACTGTCCATAGTTTTCATTTCAGACTCCTAAACCTCTAACCTAGTGGACTTGGTTGCCAAACTCAGGTTGGAGTCACCGAGCTCAGTGTAAACAAAGTTTTACAAAGTTTTCAAAGTTTTGACTTGCCAATGCGCATGATGTTATATTTTTAAATGCTTTAAAAATTCATATCTCCAGCACCCTCCATGGATTTTAGTCATCAAGGACTCTAAAAATTCATTAAAATATGCACTATTTGTATAAATTGCTGTTGTGTCTCGTTCTTGTTTGGTGACTTTCTTATCTCGTTGTTTGGTGTGGTTAAATGCTTTACACGTTGTTCCTTTGCTAAGCCTTGTTATTGCTACCAAAGAATTAAGCTGACGGTTGAGCAAATAACTCTGACTGGACCCCAGGAGACAAGTGTGAGTGTACTGCATGAAAAGGTCCCAACCTTGCTATATAGTACACCTGTTTTCTTACATGTGGGTAAGCGGTGTTGTTCTGCTCTGCGACTTAGATTTCCCTGGATCCACCCCATGTCATTCATTCTTTCAAGGGACCCTCTTCCCCTTTTAGTCATCTTCATGGCGAATTCTGCCATAAAATATGGGGGGCCTGTTGAATTTGATTCATACCGCCAACACAAAAAGATTGAGACAATCGGTGAAGAAGTCGTAACTAAAAACACTCATTTGCAGAGTCAAAATCAAGTACAGAGTGTGCACTCTGACCTGAAGGCCAGAGTAGAGGCGAGGGGAGAGAAATGGCCAAAAAGTGGTGAGAGAATGAGAGCTGTTGTATCGGAGGAATGCATCCCAGAGAAGATGGGAGAATAGAGCCAATCGAACAACTGATAGTGACAGTGAGCAACCAACAGTCAGAAGATCACAACCACAGAGAGCCTAGTTATAGGAACTCAGCTCCTGAGTGGACCCACTTTGCTGAGTGTGCGCCTGATTCAGGAACAGATAAGACTGAGAATCATAAGTGTTTCGGAATAACCCCCATAAAGAGTGCTACCCCAAAGAAGATTGATTGATATTTTTGATTAACTAAATTCAAGTGACATATGTCCAGATGTTGAGAGTCATGTCTGTAAACTGAGTATTCACTGAAGATATTATGTCGATAGGTTTCAGTAGAAGAGGACAGTATTTGTCTCAGAGTATTCAGCTGTATATTATAGAGTTGAAGTCCTGAAGTTAACTGAACTAACAGACTTAACAGTAAAAAACTAACTGAGCGTTTTCGTGATTTGCAAACAAAAAGCTAGAATTAGAATTTTAAATTTGGATTTTTCTTTTCAATCTGACCTGATAGAAACCATGGTGTTGAGTACACCAAAAAGATGTAGAGTGCTACCAATGGTAGCGGTAATTGCCATAGTCTTACTAAGGATTGGTTTACTAGTGAGTCCTAACTTTTCTTCTGAGCATGCTTCAAGCAAACCTAAACCTGGCTTAGCTTATTTAGAGGAGAAACAACGATTTAACATGAAAAACGTGCATAAAGATGGTTCTAAGGGATTTTTTTCCGAAAGCGTCATTTTTTTAGATTGCTACATGAGGATCATAAAGTTATGAAAGCTAGGGACTGCTACATATGCACATATTTACCCACTTCTACCCCAGCTGATATCATCACTTGCCTTTGACCTATCCGTTGACTTGCAATATGTTCATTATCTTTTTTTATCTACAGGATCATCCGAAGTATTACTTTTCAAATTATGATCTATCTATAGATGATGTACCTATGACCATTTTTAAATACACAAGCAGGAGAAAATACCTCTCTATTTGAATGCTTCATTATCTGAGACCTATCACACAAACTAAGTTCAATAATTTGTCTAACTCTAAAAGCTTCATGTAAATTAAGCAAAGCTGAAAGGATTTTATTGAAGAATTGAAAGAGAGGAGATTGAAGGTTGAGAAATGAACAAACATAGGTGAAAGAAGTGGTTGGGAGAAGGAAAAAGAGGCAGTAGAGAAATTTGGAGTACATCTGAAACTTAGTTCAGATTTAAAAAGGAGAGGGAACTTTTGTATAAGAGAAAGAACAGTGTTGAAATCCAGAGTTGAGGTGATGGAGTGATGTAATCGGGTGTGTAGATCTGTGAGAGATGGATATTTGAGGGGAGAGGAACTTATTATTACGGGAGTTTATTTTGTGTGTGTGTGTGTGTTTGTGTGTGTGTGTGTGTGTGCCCTGTGGACCCCCATTTAAATCATTACTGAAAGCAGGGATCCCTACTAAATCAATATTGAAATCCGCTGAGCCCCAAGGAGCCATTATTGTAATCCAAGGACCCAGGCCAAAGCCATCTCAATGGTTTGAACCTCAAAACAATGCACAAAAAATAAAGAAACAAGCATTCATCAAACAAATATAAAAGTGATGAAATATTTTAACTAATTCACAGATATAAAAATATTTTTGTTTTTTATTTTAGTGGGAAGACTTGAGCTTTCTACATTCGATTGAAGCTGTTAATTGTCCATATGATATTCTGTTTGATGCACTTGCACTGCACCCATGAATCAATTTTAGGATACTGTAGGAGGCTGGCCTGGTTTGTAGTGGTACCAAGGGGTACTTACACTCTGCACCAGGTCCAGTTATCCCTTATTAGTGTAGAAGAGGTGTCTAGCAGCTTAGGCTGATAGAAAAGGGTAGCTTAGCAGAGCAGCTTAGGCTGAACTAGGAGACGTGTAAAGCTCCTACTATACCACTGGTGTCATAGGCACAATATCATAAGAAAACACAATACACAGATATACTAAAAATAAAGGTACTTTATTTTTATGACAATATGCCAAAAGTATCTCAGTGAGTACCCTCAGTATGAGGATAGCAAATATACACAAGATATATGTACACAATAGCAAAATTATGCAGTAATAGCAATAGAAAGCAATGCAAGCAATGTACAGTCACAATAGATTGCAATGAGAGCACATAGGTATAGGGGCAACACAAACCATATACTCTAGAAGTGGAATGCGAACCACGAATGGACCCCAAACCTATGTGAGCTTGTAGAGGGTCGCTGGGACTGTAAGAAAACAGTGAGGGTTAGAAAAATAGCCCAACGCAAGACCCTGAAAAGTGGGTGCAAAGTGCACCTAAGTTCCCCAGAGAGCGCAGAAGTCGTGATAGGGGAATTCTGCAAGGAAGACCAACACCAGCAATGCAACAACGATGGATTTCCGAACGAGAGTACCTGTGGAACAAGGGGACCAAGTCCAAGAGTCACGATCAAGTCGGGATTGGGCAGATGCCCAGGAAATGCCAGCTGTGGGTGCAAAGAAGCTCCCACCAGATGGTAGAAGCTGTGGATTCTGCAAGAACGAAGAGGGCTAGAAACTTCCCCTTTGGAGGATGGATGTCCCACGTCGTGAAGAAGCTTGCAGAGGTGTTTCCGTGCAGAAAGACCGCAAACAAGCCTTGCTAGCTGCAAGGGTCGCGGTTAGGGTTTTTGGATGCTGCTGTGGCCCAGGAGGGACCAGGAGGACAGAGGGGGCGCCCAGCAAGACAAGGAGCCCACTCAGAAGCAAGCAGCACCCGCAGAAGTGCCGGAACAGGCACCACGAAGAAGAGTGAACCGGAGCTCACCCGAAGTCACAAAAGAAGGTCCCACGACGCCGGAGGACAACTCAGGAGGTCGTGCACTGCAGGTTAGAGTGTCGGGGACCCAGGCTTGGCTGTGCGCAAAGGAAATCCTGGAATAGTGCACAGGAGCCGGAGCATCTGCAAATCATGCGGTACCCTTCAATGTAGTCTAGCGTGGGGAGGCAAGGACTTGCCTCCACCAAACTTGGACTGAAGAGTCACTGGACTGTGGGAGTCACTTGGATAGAGTTGCTGAGTTCCAGGGACCACGCTCGTCGTGCTGAGAGGGGACCCAGAGGACCGGTGATGCAGTCTTTTGGTGCCTGTGGTTGCAGGGGGAAGATTCCGTCGACCCACAGGAGATTTCTTAGGAGCTTCTAGTGCAGAGAGGAGGCAGGCTACACCCACAGCATGCACCACCAGGAAAACAGTCGAGAAGGCGGCCGGATCAGCGATACAAGGTTGCAGTAGTCGTCTTTGCTACTTTGTTGCAGTTTTGCAGGCGTCCAGAGCAGTCAGCGGTCGATTTCTTGGCAGAAGGTGAAGAGAGAGATGCAGAGGAACTCTGATGAGCTCTTGCATTCGTTATCTCAAGAATTCCCCAAAGCAGAGACCCTAAATAGCGAGAAAAGGAGGTTTGGCTACTTAGGAAGGAGGATAGGCTAGGAACACAGGTAAGAGCCTATCAGAAGGAGTCTCTGACGTCACCTGCTGGCCCTGGCCACTCAGAGCAGTCCAGTGTGCCAGCAGCACCTCTGTTTCCAAGATGGCAGGGGTCTGGAGCACACTGGAGGAGCTCTGGGCACCTCCCAGGGGAGGTGCAGGTCAGGGGAGTGGTCACTCCCCTTTCCTTTGTCCAGTTTCGCGCCAGAGCATGGCTGGGGATCCCTGAACCGGTGTAGACTGGCTTATGCAGAGATGGGCACCATCTGTGCCCATCAAAGCATTTCCAGAGGCTGGGGGAGGCTACTCCTCCCCAGCCCTGACACCTTTTTCCAAAGGGAGAGGGTGTAACACCCTCTCTCTGAGGAAGTCCTTTGTTCTGCCTTCCTGGGCCAAGCCTGGCAGGACCCCAGGAGGGCAGAAACCTGTCTGAGGGGTTGGCAGCAGCAGCAGCTGCAGTGAAACCCAGGAAAGGTAGTTTGGCAGTACCCGGGTCTGTGCTAGAGACTCTGGGGATCATGGAATTGTCTCCCCAATGCCAGAATGGCATAGGGATGACAATTCCATGATCTTAGACATGTTACATGGCCATGTTCGGAGTTACCATTGTGACGCTATACATATGTAGTGACATATGTATAGTGCACACGTGTAATGGTGTCCCCGCACTCACAAAGTCCGGGGAATTTGCCCTGAACAATGTGGGGGCACCTTGGCTAGTGCCAGGGTGCCCACACACTAAGTAACTTAGCACCCAACCTTTACCAGGTAAAGGTTAGACATATAGGTGACTTATAAGTTACTTAAGTGCAGTGGTAAATGGCTGTGAAATAACGTGGACGTTATTTCACTCAGGCTGCAGTGGAAGGCCTGTGTAAGAATTGTCAGAGCTCCCTATGGGTGGCAAAAGAAATGCTGCAGCCCATAGGGATCTCCTGGAACCCCAATACCCTGAGTACCTCAGTACCATATACTAGGGAATTATAAGGGTGTTCCAGTATGCCAATGTAAATTGGTGAAATTGGTCACTAGCCTGTTAGTGACAATTTGGAAAGAAATGAGAGAGCATAACCACTGAGGTTCTGATTAGCAGAGCCTCAGTGAGACAGTTAGTCACTACACAGGTAACACATTCAGGCACACTTATGAGCACTGGGGCCCTGGTGAACAGGGTCCCAGTGACACATACAACTAAAACAACATATATACAGTGAAATATGGGGGTAACATGCCAGGCAAGATGGTACTTTCCTACAGATACCAACTTAAATTTTACATTGTGCTTCTTTATTCATATACACGTTATTAATCTGTTATTATTCTTTCATTTTCTAAGCTGTCACAGACGCCCTGAGTAGGCACTGAGAACCCCCAAGGGGTCCAGTACCACAAGTTCAGAATCTCTGATCTAGAGGCATTGAGACACAAGCTTCACATGTCAACAACTATTTTGTAAGGGAGAAATGTGAAAGAAATGTGGGTGACTCCCAAAAGGAAGATTGATAGAGTTATTTTTCATATTAAATGTTTTGCATTATATTCTCATTAACATGAACACAAATTACAGATGCTGACTGGGACTGGGTGATTTCATATGCATCCCGGGTATCATGTAATACACGCCTTAAACTTATCCAGTACAATTTCACACATAGAGCATATCTCACACCCCACAGACTTCAGACCATATATGGAGGTGAACACCAGACCTGCCCTAGGTGCCGATCCCCTGATGCTGACTTTGGCCACATGATTTGGAGGTGTCCCACTCTAATAGGCTATTGGAATGCGTTCATTACACACCTTAATTTGACCCTGGATAGGTCTCTGCCCATTACTATGGAGGTCTGCTTGCTGGGCCTGTTTGTTAGAACACCCTCTAAATAGGTGGGGAACAGGTTTATAGATCTGGCTCTGGCGCTGGCACAGCGCAGAATAGCGATGTCTTGGAAAGCCCCTGAGGGACTCCGTCTACCCACATGGATAAGGGAGGTCACGTGCTGGGCCCGTGCAGAGGAGCGGGCATTAATGAGGAAGGAATCCAACTGACTCACACGTCGTCCCATGGCCCGCCTTTGGTCTGAAGTGGCAGATTACTGGGAATCTCTTGATCTAACTGAAGATGCTCCCTCAAAGGCTAGTCCTGAAGTAGTGAATGTTGAAGCCTAACTATGGGGAAGAATCCAGGGAGATGTACTGAAAGTTATTGACACAGCAGGGCAGGGAGCTCTGGATGGAGGGGTCATGGGATGTCCTGCCTGCTGTGGCTGTAAGGCGCTCCAGGACACCAATTAGGGCTATGCTCCCACAGCTGAGGTTTGACCCTCAGCCCCCACCCCAGCGCCTGCTGTTGCAGCACCCAGTCCCACCCCAGCGACTGCACCCAACAGCTCAGTGCTGATTGACAGTGGGTTATTGTCATTGTATGAACGAATGGACCCCTGAGATCACAGGTTACCATGACATAGTTAATTAGTTTGTAAAGATGTAGTTTATTAATATGGATAACACTCCGATACACGCTGGGATATGGCATGTCTGTATTCTGGACAGGTGACAGCACCACACCGGTGGACAGGAACGTTCAGGAGCCCTGGCCCCTCATGCGGGTCGTGAATGCAATTGTTGAATATGGTAGCCGCAGACTGCCCGATGAGGTACCTGCTGCACATTAGCTCGGAGCAATATATGCGATACATGCTGACAGTGTGAACTATTGAGGATGCTCCCTAATGTATGTGCATACAAATGTGATATTATGATGACTGATAAACTTCTTTAAAATGCCAATAAACATATCTTTAAAAAAACATGTACACACAAATTATTAAGTGTGTAATTTTCAGGTTTAGATTGACCATAGCGAATAGAGGCCTAGGTTTAAAATAGCTACTGTCTGGTTGCCATGTTATTTCATAGTATGTGTGTATTTCTTTATTCTGATTGCACATTTATGCGATGTGTCCTTTTTTCGTTCTCAGCTTCATTTTGTAGGCGACTGAGAAAATAATTAACATAGGTCATCTTTGTGCCTTAACCTGATTGGAGCGTTTTATGGGAACCGTTGACTAGGTTATCAACTGTTTGAATTGTGTGCAATGTAGACAATAACTCAGAACTTTTCCCCTGGCTTAACTTTTATCCTTTTCTCTTTGAAAAAATGTCATACTGATTTGTTTTTTTATTATATGGCTTCAAGTTTGAACTTTAAATTCGTTAAAGTATTAATTTAATGATTACATGAGGATACTAATCTGGATTTGGGATCTGTAAAATCTTTTACCCTTGCAACAAACATTTATGGATTGAAACGTAACCACTCTTTTTTCCTTGGAGTCTAATGTGCTGTGCTTCACATTATTTAAATGTATTGGTTTTATGACTAGCCTCAGTTGTGGATTTCGATTAATCAGGCAGCACTTTATGGGTCTGGAATATGCACGATAAAAAACGCTACAACACACCACGGTGTTCAAGATGACTTGCCGGGCTTCCCTCGGACATCAGAGTCCGCTGCACTACGAATCTCTCACGATAATCAGAATCTGCTGTCGACACGACGTATAAATATCTCTGCAGCTAGCTCGTTAACTATCGAGGTTTTTTACTGGAGTTCGAAACCATGATTCTGCAGTGTACATGCCGAGTATCTTCAGCAGGCGCATTAACCCATGCTTCTATATTAAACAATATGTTTCCCAGATATCCCTCCCTGTAGATATCGCGGCAGTTGCAGTTTCCGTGACCACTAGATGGCGCCCTAAACCTGCAGTGAAACCGCTAGTAGCCGACCACGAGACCCAGCCGAGAATATCAGTGGCTTTTTGTTGCCAGAAGTAATTGGTAGTAAAGCACTGCAGAAATATTTCTGTTATCTGCAGACAAGGTTAGCCTCGCCAACATTTGACTTAACGTGTACTTACAAAAATCGGAATCCTTGGAAAAACCAGAACAGTCTGAGCATACACAAGCTACAGACATCGGTGTGCCACCAGGAAACGCCCCCTTTAGATTTCAGTGAGATAGCTCAGTGGCGTGAACGGCTCTGCTGCATAGACCTGTCTAAGGCGGGTCATCGATTTCAAACTCGCCAGCCTGAGTCAGCTTATCATCCATTTTAAGTTACTAAAATGAGGACAAACGAGACGGGCAACAGTCACAATTATTATACAAGCCCGTGAGTTAATTTAGTGTGTTATTGAAATAAGTGGATAGTACTTTTATTATTTTTATCACAAGGTCACCCAGGCAGACCGGTCATGGGCGGTCACTACTTCCCGAGCCCACGCCTGGGTGTAACTGGGTGTGAACGGATAGGAAGGCGAAAGGAGGAAATGGCTGGATGCAATAACATCTCCCTGGCCGCAGACAGATCGCCTTGCATGGGCGGGCTCCACGCTCGCTGAAGGTGCCGTGACACCGGGCCCCAGGGAGCTCAAGGCACCGTGGCTGTTTATTCTCACCTAGCGAGGAGTCTGGGGTCCAAATGCCCTTGCTTACATAGGGCCAATGGCATTTTTGTTACGCCATTAATGTTTGCCTCTCCTCCCTCTAGCTGGAGATTGGTACGGACATAACTCCCGCACTTGGCTCACTACAGGATTGGCATCATGAAAGACAATCATTTACTTGTATATCTTGCGTACCGCGCAGCCTGCTTAAAACATGCATTTGACACAGGTTTATCGTGTGGATAATTATGGCCGCTTTATTACTGTGGACAACGTGCGACTGACCATGATGGGTTACATTTATCATGTAAATCACTGCCCGTGACATGCTTACTTACTACAATATACATTTAGTTTATACAGTGACTAATTGTACTTAAACACTTTCAACTTGCAGTGATTTGTGGGCCTTCAAGTCCTGGCCTCCTTTTGCCAAGTCTCCTTTTTGGCCTTCGTTTGTTGGCAGTCTCACCTTTCCCTTTTGGGAGGGGGCTTGTTTGTTTTACCTCATTGTTGTTGCAGGGGGTAGCTTTAAGTCCTTTAGATTAGGCCCAACTTGCTACCTATGCCGTGCCGACGATCTGGCAGGTCTGGGCTGCGAGTGCCGTGTTCCGCTTACTCCCCTTGGTTTGACCACATTACACCCTGCCGTGAGGCATCCCAAGGTGTGTGGTTTTTGGCCGCATACCCCCTTACTGGGTGCGTTTTATGGTAAAACTTTAGTTTAAGTTCCGCTTGCCCATTATTGTCTCCTCCGGCATTGCGACTAAATGCCTATAACGTTGGGGTAGGTGGGTGGTGTTTGAATTATTTGTCCACGTGCGTCTTCCTGGTCACGAACAGACGACTGCTGTGACCTGCACGGTATAAATGGGCACCCCCGAGCCCCCCATGCCGTGTCTATAGTTCATGCCATTGGAGAGTTTGAACCATATCAAACTCACCCATTGGCCTGCTTTTGTCATTCCTCGCCTCCCTTTCCCCCTTGACCTTGGGGGGGGGCGGGGAGGGGAGAGGGATGAGGCGCCTCGGACCTTTTGGTGTGCGCCCTGAAACCGGTTTGACCGGTCCCTTCCGGGCAAAGGCGGCCGTTAAGCCGCCGGCCCTTCATGCCCCCTACGGGGGCGGCCTTTGCACTTCTTTGCCCACCTTTCGCCAGAAGGCGGCCTCTGCAGACTTACAAATAACCAAATTGTGGTATCCAGACATGGTGGTCCGGGTGAGGCCCTCAGACCCAAGCACAACATTTCAGAATCAGCTTTGGGTTCCTTACAATACTTCACATTTGTCCTCAAGGGGTACATGTGGTCGTCGAAACGATAGGAAGCACGTGTCCGTCAGAACTGGACACTTCACTTCAGACGCCATGGGTCCTGGAGCAGTGAAGGAAAATTCCCCCCTTTGACAGCTGTTTGGGCTAGCAGAGCAGGAAACAACAGTACCCTTGTGGCCACCATGAATTATGTACACTAGAGTAGATAAACAAAATATGCCAGATGAGGCCTTTAGTCTACAGAGCTAGAAAAATGTTCCTGGCTTGGCGTCAGAACTATAACTGGCCTTTGGCGCCAGAGTCAGTGGTTAGGATGAGGCTCCCACAGAAGTAAATCGTGAGCCTGGCAAGTCCTTCCAGCAGGATATATAGTACACCAGCTTAGTACCCCAAACGTACACAGTAGACACGAACACTGTGGTATAATGGCAGGCTTCAAAACTGGACATCATGTTCAGATATATGTCATTCATAATGAAGTTATGTACTGCAGATGGACTCCTCACTCTATGGGAGACCTCTTGTTCTGTTCATGGTGTTTTAAATACCCTGTGAAAGTTTAGAGGCAATATTCCGGGTGCGGCACTATGCCCTTGACACGACATTCTATATGTTGAACCTGTGAAAGGGATACAATGCACCCGAGTGACTCCTAGAAATAGATGAGATGTGGCCAGCTGACGAGGGCACAAAATGGCCGAAGTTGGTTCAACAACTGGACAAAATGCGCATGAATGGCACGAAGAACAGGAAACAACAGTACCCTTGTGGCCACCAAGAATTATGTACACTAGAGTAGATAAACAAAATATGCCAGATGAGGCCTTTAGTCTACAGAGCTAGAAAAATGTTCCTGGCTTGGCGTCGGAACTATAACTGGCCTTGGGGTGGCTTTCAGAACTGGGCACAATTCTCGAGCCCTAGCGCCTAGCACTGGAGACAATGCCCGAGTTGTGACCTCGATATCAGGACTGATCCCCAGTCCTGAACCCGATGGCTTCAGGTGAGGTTTCTAGGACTAGCCAAAGCTCTGCCTCGCCAGTTCCAATCTGTGGCTGTTATAGGAAATACCATTTCATGAGATACAGCAGGGGTCAAGGCAGAACTTCCTGCCAACCACCCCAGGGAATGAAACCCACATATGGCGCTCAATGTGGCGATGACCCCCACTGAGCTGGCCTTGAGCACACAGCTGCGACTTCTCTCCCACCCGCATTGCTGCCTCCCCTCCCATTTTTTTCCCTGTAGGCAGACAGCAGGAAATCAGGGGGGTGATGTGAGGGGCTGTAGTGAAGCCTCCTGCCAGGAAGGCCGGCAGAGCGCCCCACCTCCCTTCCTCTTCTTCCCTCACCCGCCCTCCTCATCCCGCTCATCACACCTCCTCCTGCTCTCACCTCGTTCTCTCACCTCCGCAGCTCCCCCCCGCCCCTCCTCTCACTTCCATCTCCTCCTGTCACCTCCTCCTATCTCCCAGACTCTTCCCGCCTGGGGCAGCAGTTCACAATCAGAGTCTGAAAATAGGCAGAGAAGCCCCAACCCCCACCCTCCCGGGAGCCGCCAGCCCAGACCTGCTTCGAGTGGATGTGCCCTGAATATGAAAAGAGGGACCCTGGGGGGCAGAAGGGGGTGGGGAGGAGGCGGTGATGGGAGAGCTGGCAGGATACAGCACAGGGCTGCCTCTCGCATGGATACAGGATGAAAACAAACCACTTTCCCGAGCAGACATTCAAGAAACACATGATTTGGGGCAGAAAAGACCGACAGGCAGATCCCATCTCCTATCACCCGCAGGGTCCCCAGCTTTACCCTGAGTAGTAAGTAACAGATATGGTCTGTTACTTCCGCCCCTCGGCAAACACAGAAATCTTTCTACCATTAAAGCCTCTTCGAATTCCAAGAGAATTATAAACCCCTCGTGTCCCCCATCCTCATTGCTCCTTCCACCCCCCCTATATTTCTTCGTATCCACGTCTTTCTACCTTAAGTTGTCCCTTCTTTCCATCCCTCTTTTAATTCCTTCCTCTCCTTGCACTCACCAAACCCGATGTCTTATTCGCACTTTCCTCTGACTTCTTCCTTCCATTCCCATGTACTCCCTCCATATTTTCTCCCTTCCTTCTTCTCTCTCTCCTTCTTCTGACGAGAGGGCACTCAATAAAGGCCACTGGCAAGAGCAAACCGACGCTTTATTGGGACAAGTATGCAGTAAGTCGCCTTGACCCACTACCATGATAACAACGGTCTCCGTCTACTCTGGCTCTGATTCCCTTCGACAGTGGTGTGTTTTGGAAGCCGAGGCCTCTTTACTACATATTCTTTTTGAACAACTCCACCTGACGATTACATCTTAACAAAACAGACCCCTCCCACCCTTAATCGCCAACCAACGAATGACGTCACGCTCCCAGCCTCTATATCATTGTAACCTTTATCCCTACCTTTTGCCTGTCACCTTACACCCAGTCTCTTTTTCCCTCCCGCTCTATTCCCGCTTGGGTTTTTCCTCCCCCTGTCAGCCTTTCTTGCCTACTCTGCTGCACCAGTCACCTTTGGCCGACCTGTGTCGTTAATCTTCCCTCTTCGTTTCTATCTTTTATATCGACTCCCTCCATTCCCTTCCCCTTTACTCTCTCCACTTTCCCCAGCCCCTCAGTGCACGTTTTAACCCGTTCCTTTCCGCTGTACCTTCTTTCTAATCGTTTCTGTCTCCTCCTCATTTTGCTCTCTCACCCCTCCTCCCCCTCTCGCTATTATCCCCCCACCCACCTCGCTTCAGAGATACTGGTTATCTCCGCTCGTCGGCACCCCCTACCTTTGTCACTCGAGACCGGTTTGACCAGAATTAGGCCGTTTGCTGCCCCCGCGACCTCTCTCCTAGTATTGCTGGTTATTCCCTCGTCGTGAGAAAAGGGGGCGGGGGTTTGGGCGTTGGCGCTTTCTTCAAACTGGCAGAGACATCAGACTGTCCCCTGCGAAGTGCGAGTTTCCCAAGCGTCCCTGCGTTTTTAAAGCATCCCATGTTCCGTGTGAGTAGTGCAGCCAGTTATGAAATCTTAAACTTCCCCATATCATGTGGGAGCATTTCAACAATTCCAGAGATCGTATACAGACTGCCCGTGCCAGGAATGAGTGACCACGAATAGGCCCGAACCATAAGACGCCCTTTGCCCTTAAAAGTCCCCTTCTGGTGGAATAAACTGAGGGTGGTCCGCTCCACCTACCTTTACGAACAAAACTTATCTAGCAAGGGAGCAACGGCAGTATACACAAAAGATCCATATGAAAAACAGTATCACACATTGTTAAAGAAAAGTGTTAGGTACTGAGTCAACTTGTGGTGTTCCATCATACATTTCAGAAACAACTGATCAAGAATAACATACATCAAAAGGTACATCAATTGAGTTGCAGCCTTCTAAAAGCAATATCATGGTTTTAGAGACCCATGTTCTCAAAAGGTCATTTGATAGAGTGTGAATCACTGTATAGACCAAAGGCTCAATCCGCTATCTCAGATGCCAAGTACAAAGGCACTACACCCGCCTCCTCAGTTAAATGACACTAGCCCCCTTCACCCCACAATATGGCTTCAGTCACCAGTCCGACCAGCTCTTCTGCAATTACCCTATGTGAGAACCTTTGACACTGCCCACCCCCTCATTCTTCCGGACCAGTGTTGGCTAAATGCCCATCAACTTGATCTACATTGCTCTCTTATGGAAATTGAGTTTTCTCAGTTGCAAAGATCTTCTTTCCCAATGTCAGCTTTTCAGGGAAATTGCCTTTCCTCCTCCCTCATCCATTTGCCCAATGCTGACATCCTAAGAAACACCCTAGGCAACCAATAATTGGTCAGACCCCACCTTTCTTGGGAATCAGGCTTGTTCCCTGTGTTCAGAGGTCATTTGATGCCAATCTCTCCAACAAAGTGGTCTCTATGAGAAGCTGGCAACTTATGTCAGAAAATGAGATACCCCAGTGGTGGGCAAATATCACCACTACAGGAACTGGACTTTTACTGGTCGATCAATATGGACCTCTGCTTGTTCGGTAGCTGACCACTGTGGAGTTAAATACTCCTTGTCACGAAACAGTTCCCAAAAATGACTCAATAGAGGAGGTATGTAGGCCCAACATTCATTAATCGAAAAAACACTGCACTGCACTGAAGAACGTTCACTGGTCACCCAGCATCTACCTCTACCACAAACCAATTGTCCTCATCAGGCCTTCCAAAAGGGTCTGTTAATAATAAAAATGGTTTCTCAGTAACCACATTTTCCATAAAGGCAGTTTCAGAACTTTTATTGTAAGTGTGGCCAAACATACTCTTCTGGGTCACTCAAAAGTTGCCAACTTCCAATAACATGTTACGAGATTGCTCAGTGCAAACTACAATTGTAGAGGGAATTTCTGCCTCATCTTTGAGCCATCACCTGAGTAATACTGATCCAAGAAATGGACTTTTGACCATTATACTCTGCCTGACTTTGTCACCCAACACTATCCAGTATGAAGACGGATCTGACAATGTTGATGTCCCCAAAAACTGGACCACCAACACTGGAATTTGAAAATCCTGGACTTTCTCCAGTTACTTAATGGTCGCTGTAAACGACCTTTTCCCAGATATGAACCCTAATCCAGTCTCCCAATGCTCATCAAGCCTGGCCTCTCCAAAAAGTACAACACATCGAGCAGCCCAGCGACTGCTCAATTTCAACTTCTTCCAGAGATTGGCACTATTCACTCTGCTGGTGGATGACCAATGCTGACCTCTACAGAAGATAGCCCACCCCAGAAGATCAACAATGGCAACCTCTCTAGAAGATGGTCACTAGCCAGTCTGCCAGTAGCCGTCAACTCAGGTCACTTCAGAGGATGCACTGTCCCGCCAACCAAATGGTCACTCAAGTGCAACTTCACCAGAAGAGATAGTATCCAGTCTGCTGAAGGGTGCCCACGCTGACTTCCCTAGATGAACCACTATGCCTGGCAGGGCAAAGGTCGCTCAAATGCCAACTTTTCTGGGCGACTGATTCTGTCCAGTTAGCCAGTGCTCACCCAACGCCGCCCTTCGCCGAAGATAGCCATTCGATAGTGACTAATACCCACATCTCCCATTTATGAATTGTCCATGGTCGCCCACGCAACACCTACTTCTCCCAGAAAGTGCGCCTTGTAATTTTCACCAAAAAGTGCAACAACTTCTTCAAAAAGTACTTCCCCTAAAATATCTCTCTGCCCATTGCCCTCCTGGGAAGTTCCAGAAAAAAACCCTGCCCTCGGCTTCCGCTGACGTGGACTGCGAACCCCGCCGCATCACGTGGTCTAGATGGAAAAGTACGGAGTCCAAAGGCCATCGTCCTCACCGACGCGACCGCGTCACCCGTATATTTACTTTGGCAGATAAACCCGTCTGGCCGGTCAGGCCGGTAAACGAATTTTGTCAGTGCATTGGGTCCGCACCTGCAAAGGCCAGCAGCATACTGTGAACAGTGTGTGGTTATGAAAGGTTACCAGGTGACTCAAACCATCATGGACACAATTGTCTAGTCCTCAATTTTAACAGTTGATACATCCCGGACGTGATTTACTTCAAACGTTCCAACTGGATTAACAGTGCTGAAAGCAAGGGTAAGGACAAGGAAAGCAGAGGAGGGACATAAACTGCCGTTGATGACGTGGTCTCATCACAAGCATGACGTCTGTGACGGCCTTACCAGGCAGCGTCATGTCCCCGATTAAGGCAGCGGTCTTTTTGTGAGCGACTCCTACACCTTCGCAGTATTGTTTTGTGTGGCAACCTCACTGGGCCAGCAGCGACATTTTACTGTGTGTCGCTCCTCCCACCTAGCACGCAGCATGGCAGTGTGTGTGGCTGCCCGTGCCATGCCAGGTAATTAACGTGCTCACTCTGCCCTCCACTGAGGCCAGTTGCTTAGTTACCCCTTGTTTGACCCGTTTATGAAGTTTGCGGGTTAGACTTCGTGGTGTCTAACATTTTCCCCTCTCCTCGGCTTAGGCCTGCGGCTTCGAAGTGGAGAGGTGTATCTTCATATTACTCACCCTGCCATCACAGCAGGCAGCTGCGTCGGCATTGTTCGTCCCGGGTTTAAACAAGCTCCTCCTGCCACTCTTCCTAGACTCTCTTTGACACATCTCCGGGGTACCCCACCTCATCTGCTCTTAATAAGCACCGATGGGGGCAGATCCCTCGGACTCCTGTATCCTCTCTGCCCCCAGACCCCGCCCCTTGAGCTCAGTGCTTAATTTGAGCCGGTGGTTTCCGGTGCGGGGCAACGACACTTATTTTTGAGCGCCAGCACTTATGTTTCTGCCTTAAGCAGTTACTGAGCGCAAAAGAGAGAGGAAGAGAAATTCGAAAAGCGCACCACAGGGAGAAAGAAGAAAGCTGCAAGAGTGAGCCGAAGAGACAGGGAGTGGCTGTAAATGGATTAAAGACGCCCGGGATGACTTCGATGTTACGCAGCCGCAATATTCTGTGATTTCAGATTGAGTTGCAACAGTCGCGAGTTTCGGATGAGGGCTTTAGGCACCGACACATTTTTATTTGCCAATTCAGCACTGCTTGATATGGTTACCTCCTGAACCGTCAGCCCCTCGGCCTAGAGCTCCCGGCCCAGCCAGGCTGCCCGAGTTGCCATTTATTTGAGCTCCGTGCGCACATGAAAGCGCGATATCTCTTCAGTATGCCGCACAACACACAGTGACACCCCCAGCTTTTCACTGTGTTCTCAATAGGCAACTGTTTACATCTGACACCCAGTCCCACCTCTGTGGTTTACACTGCGCCCGCGATGTCCCTCCCTTTCCAGACCCCTCACTCCCTGCCCTGTTTCACCGTCTTGGTTTACCACAGCGACATCCAGTTTCCTTTTTTCTGTTTTCCCTCGGTGTCCCCAGGCGGAAGCGTGTGCCTCAGCGTAACACCCCTCCTCCTCCAACCAAGGCAGCTGCACCAATTCCCCTTTTCTAAATATACTCTACCCTCGGACATTCTTTCTTCTCTTCCGCCTCCGCGCCACATTCACCCAGATGCCGGAAGACGTAAGGAGGGGGCAGGGGCTACAGATGCGGTAGTCCTCAAGAAGAGAGGAGGAGGGGGCATGCCCAGACATGTTATTAGAGTGTCGGAGGCCGGTGCATTCCTACCATCCCCCAGTGCATTTGTTTCTCCTTCAGACCATCCCTCCCGCAGCCGCCAGAAGATTCCTGTCCAATTCTGCCTCCAGGAAATCACCGCCACAACTGAACACCCTAAAGAACATTCCTCACTCCAGCAGATTTTAGCCTCCGCCCCAGAACATTCGTACCTTTACCAGATCACCCACGTTATTCACGCATTTTTTTCTAGCGCGAATTTAGGCCAAGGGCAACACCGCCTCATCCTCTTCTTGGTCCCGGACTTTAATAGTGAGATTTGACCTCATCCTCTGCCCTTTCTTCACACTCATCCAAGCTCTTTCCCCTTTTTATACAAGAAAATCCAAACCCCTCCCATAGATTCCACCTCAATCCCTAAACAGGAGTTTGTTACAGGCAACAAAGGGACAAATAAGAAGTGAAAAATAAAGAGCAATCTAGCATTATAACTAAATAAGCACTTCCCAGGAACAAACAGTCCAAAAAGTGAGTACCTGCACTTCTATGTTACCATTTAAAGCACAGACTAAAACAGCCAGGTCTCACCAAAGCACAACCACTCCCAAAACAATTCTTCGTCTACCAGAACATTCCTACTTTACAAGAATGCCCTTTAACTGCCCACAACATGCCTTTTTCCAGAAGAACACCATTCTCCGATCCTTAAAAGAATGAAAAATCATTTTTGCCCCAAAAGACCATCAGCCTTCAGATGATCCTTTTCACCAATAAAACGTAAACACCACAACCGCAACCCAAGGGCATTCTTGTACCACAACCCAGACTTCCTCCGCACCCTCCCGCATTCCTACCTTCGCCAGGGCACCCCTCTTTCAGTTACTAGAACATTTCTGCCTTCTTTCAGAAAAGCCAGCTCGAAGTCCCAAAACCATTTGTGTTAACCCAATGCCCCCTCCTTACTTCCCCCGCAACATATTTTAAGAATATTATCATTAGGAGGTCCTGCCTGCTTGCCTTACTTGCTGCCCTACCTAACTGGGGAAGTGCCTAATCCTCCGACCAGCCCCAACCCTTTCGGACCCCGTTTTGCTGCGGTCTGAGACCCCATAGTCTCCATCTGCCTCATGACTTCTGGTGACGCAGAAATGAAGGTTTTACATTTATTAGCGCATAAACGTAGTGCTGCAATAATCAAGTGTGACTTTAACCGAACTAATGAAGATTGTACGGGGACAAATGTGCCCTCAGAGTAGGTCGCCAACATTTATAAGCGTGCTTTATATAACGTGATGTATTATAATTGTACTAATCTGACATAACCGTAAACGTGTGCCATGATTTGCTTGTTTGAAATGTTTTAACTTAGCATAACTTTAGTGGAGGCTTCGGCCTAGTTTCCTTGTCTCACGGTTTAGATGCTCGTGTTTTTCTAATGTGCTAATAAAACGTGTATTCTTGCTTGAAGCTGTACTTTTCCAGTGAGATCGGTTCACATGCTTATCTTTAAGGTTTTGTGCCAGCCTGGCATCTTCTTCTTTGCTCCAAGGTCAATCTGCAGGTGCAGACAATGGAAGCTCTGAAAGTGAGTTAATTGGTAAAATATGTTGCAACTTACGTTCCCGACTCCAAGGATAATGTATGCCTAGGTAGAAGCTTGTGAATTGTTGTTTTTAATTGGACAATTTGAAGCCAACCTATGAACCCTCCAATGGAAGACCCTACTGGATTTGAACTGTTGATTATTTAAACCTGGTGCACAAGAAGAAAGCAGCATTAGCCATTAGCCATTACCCGCCATTTGCAGGATATTGCAGCCATTATGGCCCATCTTGCCGACCTCGTCATTTTGCCATCTTCTACGATGCCAATTGATGTTCGACGCCATTTTGAATGAGACTTTGATGCTTTCTCTAATCGAGAGAAAGAGACTTTAAGTAATTCTCACCCTAGAGACTTTAACTTTGAATTGCCCCTTTGCATAAAGTAGTAGTTTTGTCCTTTTATCTTGCCGCTGTGAGGCAATTGCCCCGTCCACCCTGCCCCCTTTGCCCCGTCCCATGCTGATCGAAACCGGTACCTGTGAGACGAAGACTTCCTTGAATGCTGATTGAATTTGGTAAATATGAAAGGAAAATGTACAATTGCATTGTGTTTCTTTTTAGGTAACCAACTGCTGATTTTTGATAAGAGCCCTAGTTAGGAGTTTTCCAAATCAATGTTGCTAAATTGTTTTTTTGCATGAAGTCCCACATGCAGATGCTAATTTGAGGTTAGATGAGGATTCATTTGTTGCACGATGCAATTTGAGATCTTGTTATGCTGACTAATGTATGCAATTAGCCCATTACAGATTATAGTTTTAGTGGTTTGCGTTGCTATTATCGAATGCATTGTTATTCAAATGCTGCATAGATTGCATCTTTTTCGCCGTTATGGACAGCTATTAATGTTCATTTACATATATCATTTGGTGTTGAGACACATTTATATTGTGCTAGCTTTGTTAATATAGGGAAATAAATTCATTAACTTTGAATGAACTGGTGTGGTTATTCATGGCCGAAAGGTCATGGTTCGCCGAAATGTTTTCTGGATTAATTGTGAAGTGTTATGTTGATCAGGGCATTGCTTATGTTCGTTATTGATTATTGATTTGATTAAATTGACTAATCTCGGGTGAAGAGAGCCCCACTTGGTCAAAAGATTCATCGACCCAAGAGCGTCCAAATACAGGTAATTTATTAGGACGGAACGCTCTATCAGTAGATGGTAGCAGAGGATGGTTTCGCCCTTTGGGACCCCACTCGAGAGGTAACGGTTTCGCCCTTTGGGACCCCACTCGAGAGGTAACGGTTTCGCCCTTTGGGACCCCACTCGAGAGGTAACGGTTTCGCCCTTTGGGACCCCACTCGAGAGGTATATGGTGTTGAATTGAAGGTTACGCTCTTTGAGACCCCACTCGAGAAGTATATGGTGTTGAATTAGATTTTCTTGGGTAAAATAGATTGAGAGAATGATGATGCCCTAAGTCCCCCGCGACTTTCCCGGGATCTCGGAGCTTGCGAATGGAGAGAATGGAGGTGTGAAATCGGCGTTGGCGGTACTAGTGACGGTATGAGTGAAGTCAGGATTTTGCGCTTGCACAGCTTATTGCCGCAGATTGTTTGAAAAGGTTGCAAGGATTTTAGAGAATAGCGGAGGTGCGACTCCGAGTGTGAGAGTAGGGAAGTCGTCGAACTTCATGTGCATGTGGCGCTTTGTGCAGAAAAAGGTCCACGTGGTTGTTGTTGTTGAGACGGGCCCTGCGAGGTCAAGAGACTCCAGAGTATGTTGAAAAGTGTATGAGACACTTGTTTTATGTTGTGGTCTGGTCGGTTTAATAGGTTGACCGGGCGTGGTCAACGAGTCAGTACGTGTGTTAAGGGAGTGAAAGAAAACTTCGACTTCGGGCTTTGACAAATTCTAAGTGCACTAGAATAGATCACTGACAAGTTGAGAGCAGAGTCTGCGGGTCAGGATTTGCTTGCGAAAGTGGGGACCGAGAAAGATGGAATAACTGCCGAGGCTAGTGAAAAATCCCTAAGGTCCTGAAGCGATTGTGTTACCCTTCCTGTAGTAAACCGACAGATCTGTTTTATTATTATTTGGTTGCTCGCGATACATGCCAGAAGTTGTTACGAGAGGAGCTGAGTGAAGGAGGACAAGCCGCGAGGCTTTGTCAGCCGCAGAGTGTGTGAGTGTGACGTCACTAGGAGCCGCGCTGGGATAGGTTGGTTGCAGAGAAGGGCCGCGCACGGATTGGACGCAGTCCGTGGGGCTCGATTGGAAGGGGAAAGGCAAGCGAAGAGTATTCCGGGAATTAAAGTCACTTATTGATTACAAACTTTGTGAAATAAAATACGAGAAAATGACATTTTTTAAAGCATTAAAGAGTGCGATGAAGGGGGAGTCTTACATTAAAGCGAGCGTAGGAGAGGAGACGCCACCCGAAGGTACACCAGCTTACATTGTAATGGAGGAAAGGGGGGTAGCTCCGTGCCTTTGGCTAAAGCAATGGCACAAGCTGACAGAGAGACATGGGAGCGTAGCGTTCCCGATCCATGGGACATTCAATATAAGGATCCTAGAGAATTTGAGATTCGCGATGTACGACATGAAGGTACCTCCAAGGCCAGCACAGTTTGAGGCTCTAGCGATTTGGGAACTAATGGCTAGACAGCAACAGCAAAAGAAGTTCGAGACCAGGATAAGAAAGGTAGAAAAGACACTAGCGGACGCTAGGTGGGATAATGCACAGAAGGTGTGGAGGTCAGATATATTGCAGGGGATAAAATTGTTTCCCGCAATTGCTAAGGAAGAAGAGGCGACAGGCAAGAAAGCTACCTGTAAGACAAACAGGAGGTGTTCCAAAGATAGAGAGGACGAGGAAAAGTTAAGGAGAGAAGACGAGTCAGAGGATGAGGAGTTCATCATGCAATTGCTGAACGACCGTCCACCACCTTATGCAGAGAGTGAACAAGGTCCAAGTACCAGTTCTGCCCCTCCGGCACCGGTACAGAATAATGAAACTCCGAATTCAGAAACGCCATCGGGATCTAAGGACCCGAGTTTACTGTTCACCCCGCAGATACCGCAGGTTAGGAGAATATATCCAGATGTGCCTATATTGAAAACAGCAGAAAATTATCAGCCGCAGGTCCCAAGGTACTACAGCAGTGACAACAGTACGGGAATGATTCTAGATCCAACCGTAATGGGAGTACAGAATGGTCGCAACCCAACATTGACACAAGCTGAATCAACCCAGCTTTTGATGCCTCAAAAGCAGATGCAGGGGGGGACCGCACATGCTCAGATGACGGGGAGTCAGACGGGCATGCCGGCAATGATGACCCATAGTGTGGGAATGAACATGCCTCAGAACCTGGGGAATGGACAGAACCCAGATGCGATATCCCTACCCATTACTGTAGGTCCACCGGTACCTTTGTACATTCAGCCTAACTCAGGTATGAGCGGTCAGGGATCAGTGGTGCAGAATGGGACGGAAAGGAGGTGCATAGAAAACACTCTAGTGACAACTCCGATAGCGGCTCTGCCAACTGGATCTGGGTCCTTGATGGAGTTTAGTCCCATATGTGCTCAGTCAACAGTGGTGAGGTCGAGTCCCCCACTGACGATACCGCTATCATCGAACACTGAAAAGTTGCCGCAACCATCAATGGCAGTCGATGTGAATGCTACACTGATGGGGTTGAATGCGCAACAGCTGACACAGTGGTTCAACAGTCTGAATTCCACACAAAGCTCAGCCAGTGGGAAGGGAGAGGACTATCTGAATAGGGTCAGGTTGAACATGGAAGCAGAAGAATTGGTGGAAGGGACTATGGGTTTGAATAGGTTAGAGTCCTACTCGGAAGAAGAGCTGAGGTATCTATGTCCCAGGATTACGAGAGAAGTGAACAAGGTACATAGAAGGTTGCAAGAAATAGCTGACAAAAACGGGGTTGAGATAGACAAGACAAAACACTTGAGCAGGAGCTATAGATTGGATTTCGGGACCACAGACTTTGAACACATGAGGTCAGCAGGCATGAAAACGCACCTTAGAGAATTGCTGCAGAGTGCACAAGTGTGGAGGTGCTTAGACAAATGGGAAAGTAGATGGGCAAAGAAAAAGGAAAAGAAGAAAGATAGTGTCCCAGAGCATAAGGAGAAAAGACCACAGAGTAGTGATGCAATAACCATGTTACCAATGAGGGAGACAGCAGGGGGAAAATTAATACATGTACCGTGGCACAGAAGCGACATTCAGTCTTTTACGGATGATTTTCCCAAACTGAGAGAGAAACCGATTGAATGGTATCAACAGACTGACAGGTTTGTGAAGCTTGCGAAATGTCTTTGGGAAGACCTGAACACCCTCTTTGAGATTGTGGTTCCGGCAGATTTGTGGGAAGACTGCAAAAGGGCTGTAGGTTGGCCGACAAGTGAACCAGAGAGAGACAGGGATACGGGTGCACCATCACCTATGGTGATGAGCTTGTACTATAAGGTGATTGAGCATTTGAAGACGAAGGTTGCCGCGAAAAATGTGGATTGGCAGAAGATTGATCGAACTGCCCAAGAGGCTAAAGAGTCGATTCATGGTTACTATGAGAGGTTGTTGAAGGCGTTCAAGAACTACAGTGGCACGGAAACAATAGAGGCGAAGGACATACTTCATTTTGTGTTTAGATTTGTGGAAGGGCTGAGACCAGAGATAAGTCAGATGATAAAGACGCATTTGATTTGTTGGCAGTCGAAACCGATTGATGAGGTGTTGAATTATGCGAAATACTGTAGCGACGAAATTGAAGTGAAACAGAAAAGGTTGAAAGAGAAAGTGATGGTGATGCAACTTAAAGCAGCTCAGACAGGTTTGCAAGGGTTGCAAGGGTTCCAACAGCAGATACCGCAGCCGCAGCCGCAGGGAAACATGGTGTTTCAGCCACAGGCGAGAGGCAGAGGAGGCTTTGGGAGTAATGGTCCGGATTTGAACACTGTTGCGATTCCGAATGGTGTGCAGGCATTGAAAAGGGTGATGCCGTGTCACATGTGCGGAATCGTCGGGCATTGGAAACGCGAGTGCCCGATGGTGGTGCAGGAAGGTGCAGGTGTTGGTCAGCAAAACAATGATGTCAATGCATTCCAGACAATGAGGGGACCGAAAATGAGAGGTCCAAACCAAAATTTTCAGACCATAAATCAGCTGCAGGGATTACAGCCCATGCAGCCGCAGCAGATGCAGATGCCCCGTATGCAGATGACGCAAATGCAGCCAATGCAACAGCAGTTTCCCATGGTACCTAATCAGCAAATGCAAATACCTTTGGCACCAGTGAGTCAGCAGCAAGTGATGGTTCCTCCACAGGTCTCGGGTCAGGTGACGAATACAAATGGCACAGTACAACAGTTCCCATTACACAGTGAGAATGGAATAAACAATGTATGGAGAGTGAAAGTTCAGATGAGGAGGGAAATTGTGTGCTTGCAGCATCCTTGGAAGTTGATCAAAAGGGTCCATATGTGGAGGGAAGAGTTATGGGTCATCGTGTTTCATTCTTGGTTGACACAGGAGCCACACGTTCAACTGTTAGGAGCATTGAAGTACCAAATTTGCCACTCTCAGGGAGAACAGTTCAAGTAGTGGGAGTAGCAAACAGGCACCTGACGAATCCAATCACAGATCCAGTACAAGTCAGAATTGGTAACTATCAAGGGTCACATAATTTTGTGGTATGTGACTCAAGCCCGATAGCACTGTTAGGGAGAGACCTATTGTGCAAATTGGGATGTTCGATTATGTGTTCGAACGATGGAATTAGAATTCAGACGAGCAGTGATGGGGAAGAAGAGGACAGTGTAGAAGGGGATGAGATGGAAACTGTCGATGAAGAATATCCTCTGATTAACCTTTTTCCGATGATAACTGAAGAAGATATTCCAGCTGAATTACGGAAAACAGTCGGAAAGGAAGTGTGGGATATGACAGGAAAAGAGGTGGGATTGGTGAAAGGAGTGGAACCAGTGAAAGTGACCATAAAACCCAATGTAACCTTTCCCCAGACCCCACAATACCACATGGCACAAGACACCCTCATGAAAGTCGCCCAACTCATTGACGAGTTTGTAAAACAAGGAGTATTGAAAGAAGTGTTAAGCAGTCCATGTAATTCACCAATCATGGGACTAATAAAGCCATGTGGAAAGGTCCGAATCGTGCAGGACTTGAGGAATATAAATGACATCATAATTAAATGCTGCCCTGTAGTACCGAATCCAGCTGTGATAATGTTTCAAGTCCCTTGCGATGCTGAGTGGTTCTCAGTCATCGACTTGTCACAAGCATTCTTTTCGGTGCCTCTTCATGAGGACAGCCAATTTCTCTTTTGTTTCAAATTCTTGGACAGAGTTTACAGTTGGTGTCGAATTCCTCAAGGGTTTTCTGAGTCACCGTCAATTTTCAATCAGATTCTAAAGAAAGACTTGGAAGCGTTAGAATTGCCATTCGAGTCAACCCTAGTACAGTACATTGATGACTTACTGATTGCATCTAAGACGGAAAGTGGCTGCACAGCCGACACCATTGCTCTACTGAACCATTTGGGAAGGAATGGACACAAGGTGTCTCCTTCAAAGTTGCAGTTCTGTCAGAAGAAAGTGAAATACTTGGGTCATCAAATAGAGAAAGGGTCATGGAGAATAATGAAGGAAAGAATAACAAGTGTACTTCAAATGAGTCCACCAAAGACGAGGAGGGAGGTGAGGAAGTTTTTGGGGATGGTGAGCTACTGTCGCCAATGGATTCCCAACTTCTCAACTCTAGCAAAGCCTTTACTGAAACTGACCCAGAAGGATGCCTTGGATGAAATTGAGCTGAAAGGAGATGAGATGGATGCTTTTATTGAATTGAAAGAATGCATGTGCAGGGCTCCAGCCTTAGGTATGCCTGATTACACAAAGCCTTTCACATTGTTTTGTCATGAACGTGATGCATGTTCTTTGTCTGTCTTGACCCAAGCCCATGGTGGCATAAACAGACCAGTAGCGTATTTTTCAGCTACTTTGGATCCGGTCGCAGCAGCACTGCCAGGGTGTTTGCGCGCCGTAGCAGCAGTTGGTATCAGCCTCACTCAGAGTGAAGGAATAGTGATGGGACACCCATTAACAGTCATGGTCCCTCACTCAGTTGAGATACTTTTGACCCGCTCCCGAACGCAACACATGACTGGAGCAAGACTCACAAGGTATGAAACAATAATTCTGGGCTCACCGAATGTGCAGCTGAAAAGGTGCACTACGTTGAATCCAGCAACCTTGCTTCCCGGTGAAAATGCTGAAATTGAGAACGCTGAAGACGTCGAGCACGACTGCCTTCAGGTGACTGAATTTTGCACAAAACCCCGACCTGATATTAGGGATACTAAGCTTGATGAAAATGACCATATTAATTTTGTTGATGGTTCATGTCTAAGAGATGGGTTGGGAATTTTGAAAGCAGGATATGCTGTATGTACTGTAACAGGTGTCTTGGAAGCATCCTGGCTTCAAGGAGTCTATTCCGCACAAGTAGCAGAGCTTGTAGCCCTTACAAGAGCATGCCAACTGTCTACATTGATGAAGGTTACCATTTACACTGACAGTCAGTACGGGTTTGGAATTGTGCACGACTTTGGGCAACTATGGTCACAGAGAGGTTTCCTGACCTCTTCAGGGTCCCCAGTGAAAAACGGGGAGAGAATAAGGGAATTGTTACACGCCATTCAGATGCCAGCCGAAATTGCAGTGGTAAAGTGTAGTGCTCATACAAAAGGACAGGACTATGTTTCCCTGGGAAATGCATATGCGGATCAAGTCGCAAGATTTTGTGCCTTGAACTGTATATTGCTCAGGGATGAATGGAATTTGATAAGTGAACCAGAACTCGAACCAGCTGAAGCATTTGCCTTGAAGGTCGTGGATACAATGGATGAACTAAAAGCATTACAGAATAGCGTCAGGGAGGATGAAAGAGCTTCCTGGATGAAGTCACAATGTACAAGGAGACCAGATGAGTTATGGGTTTCAAATGAAGGAAAATTTGTTTTACCAAATAGTCTCTTATCGCAGCTAGCGCGGTTCTATCATGGGCAGGCTCACCTAGGGAGAGATGCCATGATAAGATTGTTCAAAACTGATTGGTTTAACCCCAGATTCCGTCAAGTTGCAGAAGCAGTTTGCCATCGTTGTGTCATTTGTCAGCAGATGAACCCAGGAAAGGGAACGGTTGTGAACATGAGCCACATTGGCAGGGCGGGTGGCCCGTTCAGCAGAATGCAGATGGACTTTATTGAGATGCCTGTGCATGGAGGTCTGAAGTATGTGTTGGTGATTGTGTGCATTTTTAGTCACTGGATTGAAGCATACCCCACACGTAGAAATGACAGCCTTACAGTTGCAAAACTATTGTTGAGGGAGTTGATACCACGTTTCGGATTCCCGATCTCTTTAGAATCAGATAGAGGAAGTCACTTCAATAACGAGGTGATAAAGTTACTTTGCGCAGCGCTGAACATTGAGCAAAAACTGCATTGTAGCTATCGCCCTGAAGCCTCAGGACTGGTGGAACAAATGAATGGTACACTGAAATCAAGAATGGCGAAAATATGTGCATCGACAAATTTGAAATGACCTGACGCATTGCCTTTGGTGTTAATGTCAATGAGAAACACCCCTGACAGAAAGACTGGATTGTCCCCGCACGAAATTCTCATGGGCAGGGCCATGAGACTTCCTGCAGTTCCCGCAAACGCGCTTTTGAATATTACAGATGATATGGTGTTAGACTACTGCAAAGGTCTGGCTGACGTGGTTCGCTCTTTCTCTCACCAGGTGGAAGCAACCACCTTGTCACCGATCCAAGGTCCAGGACACACACTGAAAGCAGGTGACTGGGTCGTGATAAAGAAGCACATGAGGAAGTCGTGTCTGGAACCCCGTTGGAAAGGCCCTTTCCAAGTGATCCTGACGACCACTACCGCTGTGAAGTGTGCGGGAGTTCCCAACTGGATCCACGCCAGTCATACAAAGAAAGTGTTGTGTCCCACAGATGAGGAAGTTGAAGCGCTGAAACTGCCAGTACCTGATAACAAAGTGCCGAGCGCTGAGACAGAGCAAAACAGAACTAGAAGCGAACAGGCAGAAATAGAGGAGAGAGAAATATTCTCTGAGGACGAAACAACCGATTCACTTGGGGAAGACCAAGGAGAAACCTCAGACAGCGACGAAGCAGCTGAAGGTAACAAAGAGCCTGAAGCAGCTGAAAGTGACAAAGAGCCTGAAGAAAGCAACGGTGTCAAAGGGCTCGAAAAAGGTGAAGAAGCAGGAGAGCCTGATCAGAGGAGGGCTTTCCCAGAAGCAGACGGTACAGAAAAAGAAAAGGAAAACCTGATTGACTCCCCAGAAGGAGGGGACAAGGCAGAACAGAACGAAACTGTTCAAACTTCTTCAGAAGAGATCGCAGGTTCATCAAGTGGACACAGTGCAAAGAGAAGACCAAGTATATCACCAGTAAGACTAAGAACTAGAGAAACGTTGAACGACGGTGAAGGGCCAAGAGTGAAAGAGAAAAGAAAGGAAGTGTCTGTTGTGGTACCAACATCAAGTGAAGAAAAAGACTTGGCCAAAGAGGAAAGTACCAGTGAGGCAGAATCAAAGAGAGATGCAAAATTGAAAAGGAAAAGGATACCAAACAGGAGATATTCCGGTCCAGAATGGGCATATGTAGTCAATGACGATTGGACAGACGAATTTGTATCTCTTAGCCTCGAGAACGAAGGAGAAGAGATACCAAAAGAAAAGAAAAGTTTTATGGACACTATTGACTGAAAAACTGATAAATGACATTGCTTGCTATAATCTAACGTGATACAACCAGCTGAGACATTGCTAAACCGGATGAGACATTTGCTAACTTGATAAGACTTTGATAACCTGATTGACTCTTAAACCCGATTTGAGACAACGTTGCTAACTGATAAAAGACTGAGTTATTGCCGAATTGAGACGAATGCTGCTAACCGATAAGTGACTGGGCTCCTGAAGAAAACTGTGTGAACATTGCGCTCGTTCAGCTTTGTAACTAATTGCTAAATCGTTTCTTTATAGGTGCTTCTAGCTCTCTGATTCTATACAGATCATGACTAAGTACGCTACACAAAACAGTAGAGTGAAATATTGTAAATATGCGTGTATAGGCTTGATAACTGCATGTGTACTAATAATAATGGCAATAGTGCTTGCAACGCGTGGTAAGGGTGAAAATGAGAAAATTGATGCTTCTACTTCTGCTCCTGTTACTGTCACTGAACTAACCGCATTGAAAAGACTAGAATTAGATGAGAGACACTTGCATGATAAGAAGGAACTTTCGTATAATGTTTTCTATCGCCTACTAACAGAATATGTTGAGACTATGGATGCAAAAGATTGTTATGTGTGTACACAGATACCGACATCGGTAACGGAAGGGGTGACTTATCACCACATGCCTCTTACATATGGGATTACATGTAGTTTAGTAACTTCTAGATTTTATGGTCAAACTAACATACAGTATTTTTATTCAAATTATGATGTTACCTTTGCATATGTTCCTATAATAACGCAACTAAGCCAGATTGCTAAAGATTGGGATGCTAAAATAATGAGGGAATTTTTCGAGCCAATGCAACCTTTTGAAACAGCTCACGCTCATAGGGAAAACCTTACCTGCTCGCTCTCTGCAGTAGAAATAAGCTTTTTAGATCGCACAGATGATAGAAGGGCACAAATGAATGCGAAATTAGAAAAGGAGCTAAGTAAGAGGACTTCAGTAGATAATTATGCTTTTGCCGCAATAAAAACACAAGGAAAAATAGCTTTAGACGCTTGGCATGTAGGGAAATTTTGTATATATCGTGGTGAATCTTATTATGATAACATTTTCGTGGGAGCGAGTGAATGTAAACATACGTTTATCTTTAAGGCCAAATGGACATTCATGCTGAACGGACTTGACCCTGTCATACCTGGTGTATATTACATTTGTGGGCATAATGCCTATTATCGTCTTCCAAAGGGATGGTGGGGGAGATGTTATTTGGGTATAGTGTTCCCAAAGGTTTATCAACTGGATGACCTATCGGTGATTCCAAAGACGCCTGGATCTCATCGTATCCAGAAAAGAGAGACCGCAGCTGCTGTGGTAGGAGATATATTTGGAGCCATGATTCCTTCATTGGGAGTTGTGTTGAATTCCATCAAAATAAGAAAGTTGTCTACTATAGTGGATAACATGTTGACAAAGTTTTCAGGTGCTATAATCCTGATGGATGCTGAACTTGCAGCAGAAAGAGCTATGACTCTTCAAAACAGGCTTGCCCTAGACATTCTTTTAGCAAAGGATGGCGGCGTTTGCAAAATGCTTGGTGCGCGTCACTGTTGCACGTATATACCAGACAACAGTGTGAAGATTAAAACAATGCTTGCAAATTTAACAAAAGAGAGTACAGACTTGAAGGAATTGAAAGAACCAGGAGTTTGGGAGAAGGTTGGAAAGGGAGTTGCTTCAGTGGGAAGTTGGCTTGGTGGCATTTGGAATGGAATATTACTAAAAATAATACAGGGAATACTAATAGTACTAATTTGCATCTTTGGGATTTGGGGAATAAAGAGGGGAATACTAATGATCATGGCAAGAATTAAGAGAAGGAAGGAAGAGAAAATGATGAAAAGAATGGCAGAAGAATACAAGGCAAGAACAAGGGGAACTAAAAGGCAAAGAGAAGTGACAGAATTTTAATGGAATAAAATTTGTGGGAATAGTTTTGTGTGATGACAAATAGTCATCAGAGGAGGGATTGATGACGCAGAAATGAAGGTTTTACATTTATTAGCGCATAAACGTAGTGCTGCAATAATCAAGTGTGACTTTAACCGAACTAATGAAGATTGTACGGGGACAAATGTGCCCTCAGAGTAGTTCGCCAACATTTATAAGCGTGCTTTATATAACGTGATGTATTAGAATTGTACTAATCTGACATAACCGTAAACGTGTGCCATGATTTGCTTGTTTGAAATGTTTTAACTTAGCATAACTTTAGTGGAGGCTTCGGCCTAGTTGCCTTGTCTCACGGTTTAGATGCTCGTGTTTTTCTAATGTGCTAATAAAACGTGTATTCTTGCTTGAAGCTGTACTTTTCCAGTGAGATCGGTTCACATGCTTATCTTTAAGGTTTCGTGCCAGCCTGGCATCTTCTTCTTTGCTCCAAGGTCAATCTGCAGGTGCAGACAATGGAAGCTCTGAAAGTGAGTTAATTGGTAAAATATGTTGCAACTTACGTTCCCGACTCCAAGGATAATGTATGCCTAGGTAGAAGCTTGTGAATTGTTGTTTTTGATTGGACAATTTGAAGCCAACCTATGAACCCTCCAATGGAAGACCCTACTGGATTTGAACTGTTGATTATTTAAACCTGGTGCACAAGAAGAAAGCAGCATTAGCCATTAGCCATTACCCGCCATTTGCAGGACATTGCAGCCATAATGGCCCATCTTGCCGACCTCGTCATTTTGCCATCTTCTACGATGCCAATTGATGTTCGACGCCATTTTGAATGAGACTTTGATGCTTTCTCTAATCGAGAGAAAGAGACTTTAAGTAATTCTCACCCTAGAGACTTTAACTTTGAATTGCCCCTTTGCATAAAGTAGTAGTTTTGTCCTTTTATCTTGCCGCTGTGAGGCAATTGCCCCGTCCACCCTGCCCCCTTTGCCCCGTCCCATGCTGATCGAAACCGGTACATGTGAGACGAAGACTTCCTTGAATGCTGATTGAATTTGGTAAATATGAAAGGAAAATGTACAATTGCATTGTGTTTCTTTTTAGGTAACCAACTGCTGATTTTTGATAAGAGCCCTAGTTGGGAGTTTTCCAAATCAATGTTGCTAAATTGTTTTTTTGCATGAAGTCCCACATGCAGATGCTAATTTGAGGTTAGATGAGGATTCATTTGGTGCACGATGCAATTTGAGATCTTGTTATGCTGACTAATGTATGCAATTAAACCATTACAGATTATAGTTTTAGTGGTTTGCGTTGCTATTATCGAATGCATTGTTATTCAAATGCTGCATAGATTGCATCTTTTTCGCCGGCTATTAATGTTCATTTACATATATCATTTGGTGTTGAGACACATTTATATCGTGCTAGCTTTGATAATATAGGGAAATAAATTCATTAACTTTGAATGAACTGGTGTGGTTATTCATGGCCGAAAGGTCATGGTTCGCCGAAATGTTTTCTGGATTAATTGTGAAGTGTTATGTTGATCAGGGCATTGCTTATGTTCGTTATTGATTATTGATTTGATTAAATTGACTAATCTCGGGTGAAGAGAGCCCCACTTGGTCAAAAGATTCATCGACCCAAGAGCGTCCAAATACAGGTAATTTATTAGGACGGAACGCTCTATCAGTAGATGGTAGCAGAGGATGGTTTCGCCCTTTGGGACCCCACTCGAGAGGTAACGGTTTCGCCCTTTGGGACCCCACTCAAGAGGTAACGGTTTCGCCCTTTGGGCCCCCACTCGAGAGGTAACGGTTTCGCCCTTTGGGACCCCACTCGAGAGGTATATGGTGTTGAATTGAAGGTTACGCTCTTTGAGACCCCACTCAAGAAGTATATGGTGTTGAATTAGATTTTCTTGGGTAAAATAGATTGAGAGAATGATGATGCCCTAAGTCCCCCGTGACATTCCCGGGATCTCGGAGCTTGCGAATGGAGAGAATGGAGGTGTGAAATCGGCGTTGGCGGTACTAGTGACGGTATGAGTGAAGTCAGGATTTTGCGCTTGCACAGCTTATTGCCGCAGATTGTTTGAAAAGGTTGCGAGGATTTTAGAGAATAGCGGAGGTGCGACTCCGAGTGTGAGAGTAGGGAAGTCGTCGAACTTCATGTGCATGTGGCGCTTTGTGCAGAAAAAGGTCCACGTGGTTGTTGTTGTTGAGACGGGCCCTGCGAGGTCAAGAGACTCCGGAGTATGTTGAAAAGTGTATGAGACACTTGTTTTATGTTGTGGTCTGGTCGGTTTAATAGGTTGACCGGGCGTGGTCAACGAGTCGGTACGTGTGTTAAGGGAGTGAAAGAAAACTTCGACTTCGGGCTTTGACAAATTCTAAGTGCACTAGAATAGATCACTGACAAGTTGAGAGCAGAGTCTGCGGGTCAGGATTTGCTTGCGAAAGTGGGGACCGAGAAAGATGGAATAACTGCCGAGGCTAGTGAAAAATCCCTAAGGTCCTGAAGCGATTGTGTTACCCTTCCTGTAGTAAACCGACAGATCTGTTTTATTATTATTTGGTTGCTCGCGATACATGCCAGAAGTTGTTACGAGAGGAGCTGAGTGAAGGAGGACAAGCCGCGAGGCTTTGTCAGCCGCAGAGTGTGTGAGTGTGAAGTCACTAGGAGCCGCGCTGGGATAGGTTGGTTGCAGAGAAGGGTCTCGCACGGATTGGACGCAGTCCGTGGGGCTCGATTGGAAGGGGAAAGGCAAGCAAAGAGTATTCCGGGAATTAAAGTCACTTATTGATTACAAACTTTGTGAAATAAAAGACGAGAAAATGAAATTTTTTAAAGCATTAAAGAGTGCGATGAAGGGGGAGTCTTACATTAAAGCGAGCGTAGGAGAGGAGACGCCACCCGAAGGTACACCAGCTTACATTGTAATGGAGGAAAGGGGGGTAGCTCCGTGCCTTTGGCTAAAGCAATGGCACAAGCTGACAGAGAGACATGGGAGCGTAGTGTTCCCGATCCATGGGACATTCAATATAAGGATCCTAGAGAATTTGAGATTCGCGATGTACGACATGAAGGTACCTCCAAGGCCAGCACAGTTTGAGGCTCTAGCGATTTGGGAACTAATGGCTAGACAGCAACAGCAAAAGAAGTTCGAGACCAGGATAAGAAAGGTAGAAAAGACACTAGCGGACGCTAGGTGGGATAATGCACAGAAGGTGTGGAGGTCAGATATATTGCAGGGGATAAAATTGTTTCCCGCAATTGCTAAGGAAGAAGAGGCGACAGGCAAGAAAGCTACCTGTAAGACAAACAGGAGGTGTTCCAAAGATAGAGAGGACGAGGAAAAGTTAAGGAGAGAAGACGAGTCAGAGGATGAGGAGTTCATCATGCAATTGCTGAACGACCGTCCACCACCTTATGCAGAGAGTGAACAAGGTCCAAGTACCAGTTCTGCCCCTCCGGCACCGGTACAGAATAATGAAACTCCGAATTCAGAAACGCCATCGGGATCTAAGGACCCGAGTTTACTGTTCACCCCGCAGATACCGCAGGTTAGGAGAATATATCCAGATGTGCCTATATTGAAAACAGCAGAAAATTATCAGCCGCAGGTCCCAAGGTACTACAGCAGTGACAACAGTACGGGAATGATTCTAGATCCAACCGTAATGGGAGTACAGAATGGTCGCAACCCAACATTGACACAAGCTGAATCAACCCAGCTTTTGATGCCTCAAAAGCAGATGCAGGGGGGGACCGCACATGCTCAGATGACGGGGAGTCAGACGGGCATGCCGGCAATGATGACCCATAGTGTGGGAATGAACATGCCTCAGAACCTGGGGAATGGACAGAACCCAGATGCGATATCCCTTCCCATTACTGTAGGTCCACCGGTACCTTTGTACATTCAGCCTAACTCAGGTATGAGCGGTCAGGGATCAGTGGTGCAGAATGGGACGGAAAGGAGGTGCATAGAAAACACTCCAGTGACAACTCCGATAGCGGCTCTGCCAACTGGATCTGGGTCCTTGATGGAGTTTAGTCCCATATGTGCTCAGTCAACAGTGGTGAGGTCGAGTCCCCCACTGACGATACCGCTATCATCGAACACTGAAAAGTTGCCGCAACCATCAATGGCAGTCGATGTGAATGCTACACTGATGGGGTTGAATGCGCAACAGCTGACACAGTGGTTCAACAGTCTGAATTCCACACAAAGCTCAGCCAGTGGGAAGGGAGAGGACTATCTGAATAGGGTTAGGTTGAACATGGAAGCAGAAGAATTGGTGGAAGGGACTATGGGTTTGAATAGGTTAGAGTCCTACTCGGAAGAAGAGCTGAGGTATCTATGTCCCAGGATTACGAGAGAAGTGAACAAGGTACATAGAAGGTTGCAAGAAATAGCTGACAAAAACGGGGTTGAGATAGACAAGACAAAACACTTGAGCAGGAGCTATAGATTGGATTTCGGGACCACAGACTTTGAACACATGAGGTCAGCAGGCATGAAAACGCACCTTAGAGAATTGCTGTAGAGTGCACAAGTGTGGAGGTGCTTAGACAAATGGGAAAGTAGATGGGCAAAGAAAAAGGAAAAGAAGAAAGATAGTGTCCCAGAGCATAAGGAGAAAAGACCACAGAGTAGTGATGCAATAACCATGTTACCAATGAGGGAGACAGCAGGGGGAAAATTAATACATGTACCGTGGCACAGAAGCGACATTCAGTCTTTTACGGATGATTTTCCCAAACTGAGAGAGAAATCGATTGAATGGTATCAACAGACTGACAGGTTTGTGAAGCTTGCGAAATGTCTTTGGGAAGACCTGAACACCCTCTTTGAGATTGTGGTTCCGGCAGATTTGTGGGAAGACTGCAAAAGGGCTGTAGGTTGGCCGACAAGTGAACCAGAGAGAGACAGGGATACGGGTGCACCATCACCTATGGTGATGAGCTTGTACTATAAGGTGATTGAGCATTTGAAGACGAAGGTTGCCGCGAAAAATGTGGATTGGCAGAAGATTGATCGAACTGCCCAAGAGGCTAAAGAGTCGATTCATGGTTACTATGAGAGGTTGTTGAAGGCGTTCAAGAACTACAGTGGCACGGAAACAATAGAGGCGAAGGACATGCTTCATTTTGTGTTTAGATTTGTGGAAGGGCTAAGACCAGAGATAAGTCAGATGATAAAGACGCATTTGATTTGTTGGCAGTCGAAACCGATTGATGAGGTGTTGAATTATGCGAAATACTGTAGCGACGAAATTGAAGTGAAACAGAAAAGGTTGAAAGAGAAAGTGATGGTGATGCAACTTAAAGCAGCTCAGACAGGTTTACAAGGGTTGCAAGGGTTCCAACAGCAGATACCGCAGCCGCAGCCGCAGGGAAACATGGTGTTTCAGCCACAGGCGAGAGGCAGAGGCAGAGGAGGCTTTGGGAGTAATGGTCCGGATTTGAACACTGTTGCGATTCCGAATGGTGTGCAGGCATTGAAAAGGGTGATGCCGTGTCTCGTGTGCGGAATCGTCGGGCATTGGAAACGCGAGTGCCCGATGGTGGTGCAGGAAGGTGCAGGTGTTGGTCAGCAAAACAATGATGTCAATGCATTCCAGACAATGAGGGGACCGAAAATGAGAGGTCCAAACCAAAATTTTCAGACCATAAATCAGCTGCAGGGATTACAGCCCATGCAGCCGCAGCAGATGCAGATGCCCCGTATGCAGATGACGCAAATGCAGCCAATGCAACAGCAGTTTCCCATGGTACCTAATCAGCAAATGCAAATACCTTTGGCACCAGTGAGTCAGCAGCAAGTGATGGTTCCTCCACAGGTCTCGGGTCAGGTGACGAATACAAATGGCACAGTACAACAGTTCCCATTACACAGTGAGAATGGAATAAACAATGTATGGGAGAGTGAAAGTTCAGATGAGGAGGGAAATTGTGTGCTTGCAGCATCCTTGGAAGTTGATCAAAAGGGTCCATATGTGGAGGGAAGAGTTATGGGTCATCGTGTTTCATTCTTGGTTGACACAGGAGCCACACGTTCAACTGTTAGGAGCATTGAAGTACCAAATTTGCCACTCTCAGGGAGAACAGTTCAAGTAGTGGGAGTAGCAAACAGGCACCTGACGAACCCAATCACAGATCCAGTACAAGTCAGAATTGGTAACTATCAAGGGTCACATAATTTTGTGGTATGTGACTCAAGCCCGATAGCACTGTTAGGGAGAGACCTATTGTGCAAATTGGGATGTTCGATTATGTGTTCGAACGATGGAATTAGAATTCAGACGAGCAGTGATGGGGAAGAAGAGGACAGTGTAGAAGGGGATGAGATGGAAACTGTCGATGAAGAATATCCTCTGATTAACCTTTTTCCGATGATAACTGAAGAAGATATTCCAGCTGAATTACGGGAAACAGTCGGAAAGGAAGTGTGGGATATGACAGGAAAAGAGGTGGGATTGGTGAAAGGAGTGGAACCAGTGAAAGTGACCATAAAACCCAATGTAACCTTTCCCCAGACCCCACAATACCACATGGCACAAGACACCCTCATGAAAGTCGCCCAACTCATTGACGAGTTTGTAAAACAAGGAGTATTGAAAGAAGTGTTAAGCAGTCCATGTAATTCACCAATCATGGGACTAATAAAGCCGAGTGGAAAGGTCCGAATCGTGCAGGACTTGAGGAAAATAAATGACATCATAATTAAATGCTGCCCTGTAGTACCGAATCCAGCTGTGATAATGTTTCAAGTCCCTTGCGATGCTGAGTGGTTCTCAGTCATCGACTTGTCACAAGCATTCTTTTCGGTGCCTCTTCATGAGGACAGCCAATTTCTCTTTTGTTTCAAATTCTTGGACAGAGTTTACAGTTGGTGTCGAATTCCTCAAGGGTTTTCTGAGTCACCGTCAATTTTCAATCAGATTCTAAAGAAAGACTTGGAAGCGTTAGAATTGCCATTCGAGTCAACCCTAGTACAGTACATTGATGACTTACTGATTGCATCTAAGACAGAAAGTGGCTGCACAGCCGACACCATTGCTCTACTGAACCATTTGGGAAGGAATGGACACAAGGTGTCTCCTTCAAAGTTGCAGTTCTGTCAGAAGAAAGTGAAATACTTGGGTCATCAAATAGAGAAAGGGTCACAGAGAATAATGAAGGAAAGAATAACAAGTGTACTTCAAATGAGTCCACCAAAGACGAGGAGGGAGGTGAGGAAGTTTTTGGGGATGGTGAGCTACTGTCGCCAATGGATTCCCAACTTCTCAACTCTAACAAAGCCTTTACTGAAACTGACCCAGAAGGATGCCTTGGATGAAATTGAGCTGAAAGGAGATGAGATGGATGCTTTTATTGAATTGAAAGAATGCATGTGCAGGGCTCCAGCCTTAGGTATGCCTGATTACACAAAGCCTTTCACATTGTTTTGTCATGAACGTGATGCATGTTCTTTGTCTGTCTTGACCCAAGCCCATGGTGGCATAAACAGACCAGTAGCGTATTTTTCAGCTACTTTGGATCCGGTCGCAGCAGCACTGCCAGGGTGTTTGCGCGCCGTAGCAGCAGTTGGTATCAGCCTCACTCAGAGTGAAGGAATAGTGATGGGACACCCATTAACAGTCATGGTCCCTCACTCAGTTGAGATACTTTTGACCCGCTCCCGAACGCAACACATGACTGGAGCAAGACTCACAAGGTATGAAACAATAATTCTGGGCTCACCGAATGTGCAGCTGAAAAGGTGCACTACGTTGAATCCAGCAACCTTGCTTCCCGGTGAAAATGCTGAAATTGAGAACGCTGAAGACGTCGAGCACGACTGCCTTCAGGTGACTGAATTTTGCACAAAACCCCGACCTGATATTAGGGATACTAAGCTTGATGAAAATGACCATATTATTTTTGTTGATGGTTCATGTCTAAGAGATGGGTTGGGAATTTTGAAAGCAGGATATGCTGTATGTACTGTAACAGGTGTCTTGGAAGCATCCTGGCTTCAAGGAGTCTATTCCGCACAAGTAGCAGAGCTTGTAGCCCTTACAAGAGCATGGCAACTGTCTACATTGATGAAGGTTACCATTTACACTGACAGTCAGTACGGGTTTGGAATTGTGCACGACTTTGGGCAACTATGGTCACAGAGAGGTTTCCTGACCTCTTCAGGGTCCCCAGTGAAAAACGGGGAGAGAATAAGGGAATTGTTACACGCCATTCAGATGCCAGCCGAAATTGCAGTGGTAAAGTGTAGTGCTCATACAAAAGGACAGGACTATGTTTCCCTGGGAAATGCATATGCGGATCAAGTCGCAAGATTTTGTGCCTTGAACTGTATATTGCTCAGGGATGAATGGAATTTGATAAGTGAACCAGAACTCGAACCAGCTGAAGCATTTGCCTTGAAGGTCGTGGATACAATGGATGAACTAAAAGCATTACAGAATAGCGTCAGGGAGGATGAAAGAGCTTCCTGGATGAAGTCACAATGTACAAGGAGACCAGATGAGTTATGGGTTTCAAATGAAGGAAAATTTGTTTTACCAAATAGTCTCTTATCGCAGCTAGCGCGGTTCTATCATGGGCAGGCTCACCTAGGGAGAGATGCCATGATAAGATTGTTCAAAACTGATTGGTTTAACCCCAGATTCCGTCAAGTTGCAGAAGCAGTTTGCCATCGTTGTGTCATTTGTCAGCAGATGAACCCAGGAAAGGTAACGGTTGTGAACATGAGCCACATTGGCAGGGCGGGTGGCCCGTTCAGCAGAATGCAGATGGACTTTATTGAGATGCCTGTGCATGGAGGTCTGAAGTATGTGTTGGTGATTGTGTGCATTTTTAGTCACTGGATTGAAGCATACCCCACACGTAGAAATGACAGCCTTACAGTTGCAAAACTATTGTTGAGGGAGTTGATACCACGTTTCGGATTCCCGATCTCTTTAGAATCAGATAGAGGAAGTCACTTCAATAACGAGGTGATAAAGTTACTTTGCGCAGCGCTGAACATTGAGCAAAAACTGCATTGTAGCTATCGCCCTGAAGCCTCAGGACTGGTGGAACAAATGAATGGTACACTGAAATCAAGAATGGCGAAAATATGTGCATCGACAAATTTGAAATGGCCTGACGCATTGCCTTTGGTGTTAATGTCAATGAGAAACACCCCTGACAGAAAGACTGGATTGTCCCCGCACGAAATTCTCATGGGCAGGGCCATGAGACTTCCTGCATTTCCCGCAAACGCGCTTTTGAATATTACAGATGATATGGTGTTAGACTACTGCAAAGGTCTGGCTGACGTGGTTCGCTCTTTCTCTCACCAGGTGGAAGCAACCACCTTGTCACCGATCCAAGGTCCAGGACACACACTGAAAGCAGGTGACTGGGTCGTGATAAAGAAGCACGTGAGGAAGTCGTGTCTGGAACCCCGTTGGAAAGGCCCTTTCCAAGTGATCCTGACGACCACTACCGCTGTGAAGTGTGCGGGAGTTCCCAACTGGATCCACGCCAGTCATACAAAGAAAGTGTTGTGTCCCACAGATGAGGAAGTTGAAGCGCTGAAACTGCCAGTACCTGATAACAAAGTGCCGAGCGTTGAGACAGAGCAAAACAGAACTAGAAGCGAACAGGCAGAAATAGAGGAGAGAGAAATATTCTCTGAGGACGAAACAACCGATTCACTTGGGGAAGACCAAGGAGAAACCTCAGACAGCGACGAAGCAGCTGAAGGTAACAAAGAGCCTGAAGCAGCTGAAAGTGACAAAGAGCCTGAAGAAAGCAACAGTGACAAAGGGCTCGAAAAAGGTGAAGAAGCAGGAGAGCCTGATCAGAGGAGGGCTTTCCCAGAAGCAGACGGTACAGAAAAAGAAAAGGAAAACCTGATTGATTGAGTGTCTGTTGTAGTACCAACATCAAGTGAAGAAAAAGACTTGGCCAAAGAGGAAAGTACCAGTGAGGCAGAATCAAAGAGAGATGCAAAATTGAAAAGGAAAAGGATACCAAACAGGAGATATTCCGGTCCAGAATGGGCATATGTAGTCAATGACGATTGGACAGACGAATTTGTATCTCTTAGCCTCGAGAACGAAGAAGAAGAGATACCAAAAGAAAAGAAAAGTTTTATGGACACTATTGACTGAAAAACTGATAAATGACATTGCTTGCTATAATCTAACGTGATACAACCAGCTGAGACATTGCTAAACCGGATGAGACATTTGCTAACTTGATAAGACTTTGATAACCTGATTAACTCTTAAACCCGATTTGAGACAACGTTGCTAACTGATAAAAGACTGAGTTATTGCCGAATTGAGACGAATGCTGCTAACCGATAAGTGACTGGGCTCCTGAAGAAAACTGTGTGAACATTGCGCTCGTTCAGCTTTGTAACTAATTGCTAAATCGTTTCTTTATAGGTGCTTCTAGCTCTCTGATTCTATACAGATCATGACTAAGTACGCTACACAAAACAGTAGAGTGAAATATTGTAAATATGCGTGTATAGGCTTGATAACTGCATGTGTACTAATAATAATGGCAATAGTGCTTGCAACGCGTGGTAAGGGTGAAAATGAGAAAATTGATGCTTCTACTTCTGCTCCTGTTACTGTCACTGAACTAACCGCATTGAAAAGACTAGAATTAGATGAGAGACACTTGCATGATAAGAAGGAACTTTCGTATAATGTTTTCTATCGCCTACTAACAGAATATGTTGAGACTATGGATGCGAAAGATTGTTATGTGTGTACACAGATACCGACATCGGTAACGGAAGGGGTGACTTATCACCACATGCCTCTTACATATGGGATTACATGTAGTTTAGTAACTTCTAGATTTTATGGTCAAACTAACATACAGTATTTTTATTCAAATTATGATGTTACCTTTGCATATGTTCCTATAATAACGCAACTAAGCCAGATTGCTAAAGATTGGGATGCTAAAATAATGAGGGAATTTTTCGAGCCAATGCAACCTTTTGAAACAGCTCACGCTCATAGGGAAAACCTTACCTGCTCGCTCTCTGCAGTAGAAATAAGCTTTTTAGATCGCACAGATGATAGAAGGGCACAAATGAATGCGAAATTAGAAAAGGAGCTAAGTAAGAGGACTTCAGTAGATAATTATGCTTTTGCCGCAATAAAAACACAAGGAAAAATAGCTTTAGACGCTTGGCATGTAGGGAAATTTTGTATATATCGTGGTGAATCTTATTATGATAACATTTTCGTGGGAGCGAGTGAATGTAAACATACGTTTATCTTTAAGGCCAAATGGACATTCATGCTGAACGGACTTGACCCTGTCATACCTGGTGTATATTACATTTGTGGGCATAATGCCTATAATCGTCTTCCAAAGGGATGGTGGGGGAGATGTTATTTGGGTATAGTGTTCCCAAAGGTTTATCAACTGGATGACCTATCGGTGATTCCAAAGACGCCTGGATCTCATCGTATCCAGAAAAGAGAGACCGCAGCTGCTGTGGTAGGAGATATATTTGGAGCCATGATTCCTTCATTGGGAGTTGTGTTGAATTCCATCAAAATAAGAAAGTTGTCTACTATAGTGGATAACACGTTGACAAAGTTTTCAGGTGCTATAATCCTGATGGATGCTGAACTTGCAGCAGAAAGAGCTATGACTCTTCAAAACAGGCTTGCCCTAGACATTCTTTTAGCAAAGGATGGCGGCGTTTGCAAAATGCTTGGTGCGCGTCACTGTTGCACGTATATACCAGACAACAGTGTGAAGATTAAAACAATGCTTGCAAATTTAACAAAAGAGAGTGCAGACTTGAAGGACTTGAAAGAACCAGGAGTTTGGGAGAAGGTTGGAAAGGGAGTTGCTTCAGTGGGAAGTTGGCTTGGTGGCATTTGGAATGGAATATTACTAAAAATAATACAGGGAATACTAATAGTACTAATTTGCATCTTTGGGATTTGGGGAATAAAGAGGGGAATACTAATGATCATGGCAAGAATTAAGAGAAGGAAGGAAGAGAAAATGATGAAAAGAATGGCAGAAGAATACAAGGCAAGAACAAGGGGAACTAAAAGGCAAAGAGAAGTGACAGAATTTTAATGGAATAAAATTTGTGGGAATAGTTTTGTGTGATGACAAATAGTCATCAGAGGAGGGATTGATGACGCAGAAATGAAGGTTTTACATTTATTAGCGCATAAACGTAGTGCTGCAATAATCAAGTGTGACTTTAACCGAACTAATGAAGATTGTACGGGGACAAATGTGCCCTCAGAGTAGTTCGCCAACATTTATAAGCGTGCTTTATATAACGTGATGTATTAGAATTGTACTAATCTGACATAACCGTAAACGTGTGCCATGATTTGCTTGTTTGAAATGTTTTAACTTAGCATAACTTTAGTGGAGGCTTCGGCCTAGTTGCCTTGTCTCACGGTTTAGATGCTCGTGTTTTTCTAATGTGCTAATAAAACGTGTATTCTTGCTTGAAGCTGTACTTTTCCAGTGAGATCGGTTCACATGCTTATCTTTAAGGTTTCGTGCCAGCCTGGCATCTTCTTCTTTGCTCCAAGGTCAATCTGCAGGTGCAGACAATGGAAGCTCTGAAAGTGAGTTAATTGGTAAAATATGTTGCAACTTACGTTCCCGACTCCAAGGATAATGTATGCCTAGGTAGAAGCTTGTGAATTGTTGTTTTTGATTGGACAATTTGAAGCCAACCTATGAACCCTCCAATGGAAGACCCTACTGGATTTGAACTGTTGATTATTTAAACCTGGTGCACAAGAAGAAAGCAGCATTAGCCATTTGCCATTACCCGCCATTTGCAGGACATTGCAGCCATTATGGCCCATCTTGCCGACCTCGTCATTTTGCCATCTTCTACGATGCCAATTGATGTTCGACGCCATTTTGAATGAGACTTTGATGCTTTCTCTAATCGAGAGAAAGAGACTTTAAGTAATTCTCACCCTAGAGACTTTAACTTTGAATTGCCCCTTTGCATAAAGTAGTAGTTTTGTCCTTTTATCTTGCAGCTGTGAGGCAATTGCCCCGTCCCCCCTGCCCCCTTTGCCCCGTCCCATGCTGATCGAAACCGGTACCTGTGAGACGAAGACTTCCTTGAATGCTGATTGAATTTGGTAAATATGAAAGGAAAATGTACAATTGCATTGTGTTTCTTTTTAGGTAACCAACTGCTGATTTTTTATAAGAGCCCTAGTTAGGAGTTTTCCAAATCAATGTTGCTAAATTGTTTTTTTGCATGAAGTCCCACATGCAGATGCTAATTTGAGGTTAGATGAGGATTCATTTGTTGCACGATGCAATTTGAGATCTTGTTATGCTGACTAATGTATGCAATTAGCCCATTACAGATTATAGTTTTAGTGGTTTGCGTTGCTATTATCGAATGCATTGTTATTCAAATTCTGCATAGATTGCATCTTTTTCGCCGTTATGGACAGCTATTAATGTTCATTTACATATATCATTTGGTGTTGAGACACATTTATATCGTGCTAGCTTTGTTAATATAGGGAAATGAATTCATTAACTTTGAATGAACTGGTGTGGTTATTCATGGCCGAAAGGTCATGGTTCGCCGAAATGTTTTCTGGATTAATTGTGAAGTGTTATGTTGATCAGGGCATTGCTTATGTTCGTTATTGATTATTGATTTGATTAAATTGACTAATCTCGGGTGAAGAGAGCCCCACTTGGTCAAAAGATTCATCGACCCAAGAGCGTCCAAATACAGGTAATTTATTAGGACGGAACGCTCTATCACTTCTCTCTCCTGCTCTCTGCTTTGTGGCCTCTAGTTTTGCCATCTTGCTGTCTCTCTTTTCGCTTCCTCCTTTTTACCTTTGCCTTTTTCACCTATTGTCACTCCTAGCCTTCCCTCTTGTCTCCCTTTGCCTTGTTTTGTCTACTTTCCACTCTCTCACTCTTTGACAGTCTTTCTCACCCTTCCCCATTTCAATTTCGTCACCTTTTTCCTGTTTTGCCATTCTCCCTGTCAATTTTTTTGCTTTTTTAAACTTGTTTTCACTCTTTAATCTATTCAGTTTTGTTTCTTTTTGTTGTGAATGCTTTGTCACTATTTGCTTTCTTTCACTCTCATTTGACCTTTTTAGGTTTCTCCTGCACAGTGCATGTGCTGTGCTTGTGAAATGTACTGTATTTAATATTAATCTTAAAAGGGGCTTACATGCCGCATCCTAGCTTCCTTTCCTTTTCATTAGTTCCTGTGCTTGCCACTTACTTTTCATCTGTTTCTATTGGATTTAGCACTATTTCTTGCATTTACCAATGCTTGTGCCTCCTGTGTTTGCTCTTACCAGTGTCCTGAGGTGCAAGTACTGTGTTCATCTCCTTTGGTTTTGGAACTTCTTAATTGATTTGCTACATTACACATACTGCAAACCCCAAAGAAGGTATCAGAGCGCTTCACAGGCATGGAGGAAATAAGTGATTTGCACAGAAAACCTGGATATTATGCCTCCTACCAGGACACAAATTCTGTTAGCAAAAGCGCTCACCAGTCCACTCCAGGGCAGCGCGCACTCACAAGTGCCCTGGGCCGAAGCAGGCACCCACTTTAGTGCTCCCTTTTGTTGTGGAGGCAGGCACTTGTTTGATACATTGTATTTGGCATCGCCAGTATTCACTGAGATTGCCTGCACTACATGGAAGGGTGGGGGGGAGGTATGTGAAATAAGTTTGTTCTTATTACTCTGTTTTCACTGAGCTTTCTATTTATACTTTCCGGTTTCCATAAGGTTCGCCTTCTCTTCCGAGTTCTGATAGCTCTTAATAATTTTACGCAACCTTTTATAATGTTGTCTTATTAAATATTTTACTGACATTTGTGTGCCCTGCAAAGCCTTTCTAAGATTTGCCCGTCTTTCAGGGTGCTTACTTTGATACGTGTCTGCTAATCCCTCGCTTTCTATTTCATTGTGCGTCGTGTGGATAGCCCTGGTAGCGTTGCCCTGCAGTTTGAGCTGGGTAGGCTCAGATAATTACGTGGAATTGCGTTGCTTTCTATTAAACATACTTTCCACCAAACACTTTGCTTCGTATTTCTTGTAAAGTGCGTCTGTCATGCGTATCTGCCTTTTCTTCTTTTCTCTCTCATTCTTTTAGGTTTTGAAATTAGCTCTCATATCCATTTATGTATGGTGTATGCAGCCATTAAAGGTTACCCTGCACTCATGTGGAATGAAATAAAACAGTTAGATATATGCCTCGTGATCAATTTCCTTATTATGTGTCATTGAGGAAGTAATTCAAAGAGTTTGGGTGCCTCCATTTTAGGAACTCGTTGTCATGGCTTCGTCGTAAGTCAACTTTTGTATGGTCTACCTTCCATCACTTATAGTTTGTTTGCGTGGCTTCTAGTTTTTGCCAGTGCTTCAACTGCTCTGTTTAACAGGCAAATTATTGAGAAGGACAAGACGTGTGGTGCAATTTCTAACGGATTCAATTTTCGTTCCGGTTTGCTTCGTACCTCAGAACGAAAACTGCTTTTTTTGTGTTACGCAATGTTTAAGTACCTGTATGCTTAACACATTTTAATGCTCACTTCAAAGGCGTTACTAACATAGACATATGTTTGGTGGGGTTTTAAACATATAGGTCTTTTTATTGGCTTTAATGTTGCCTGTACTGACGAAGTTTTCTACTCATAAGGTGACCTTCAGTTTTCCATGCTCACTTGAGACATGATTTTTATTCATGTTTGATCGATTGGTGTCATGAATCCTAATGCAAGAAAGAATAATTGTTACCCTCTGCCTCCATGTCGGCATTAAAGGATTGACATCCATGAAGTACACAAAGCTCCCCACATACCTTCCTACCCATGATACTGCCGTCTTAATAATACCTATGGATTTACTTACGAGTACTTATTCTACTTGCTTTTCTTTCCCTATCTACATCTCTCGCACCCTCTCCTCTAGTTACTTCCCATCACTCTCTCTAACCTAGCCACTTAATCCTTAATCCCCTCCTGTCTTTTTTTACAGTCAAGACTGTGATAGCATGCACTAGTGCATGCATCTCACTTGTAAAGAAACTGTTGTATTTAGAAAAGGGCTGGGAGCCCGCACAGTGCTTATCATTTGTTGGATTGCATGGCACTCTTCTCTACTGCCTCGTCATTAGTCATTGCAGGCCTGACATCGTTTCCATGCCTGTCCATGAAGCAGAGACCAAGCACTGATTGATACAACTTTATTAGACCAGTCTGCTGCTCCCAACGTAATTGGGGTCCTACTATATTCTTTTTAACTCCTAGTGCTTGCAACAGAACACACGTGACTGGCAAAAACATGTCCTGCAGGACAAACTAAATTGCAAGGTTTTACTTTCAATAGCTAACTTTCTTTAATTTTGCCAAGTCATCTTTTCTCACTTTGCAATCATGTTTTGTTTGCTTTTGATGGTGGGCCCATTCTCAAATTATGACTATTATCTTGTTAGAAATATTGCAAAACAATGTTATTTTTTTGTTGTGTGTCATTTCCAAAATGATGTTTTAACCCGTAATGGTGCAGTACGCCATAATCTAGCCCACTCCAATCCAAACCACTCACCTCAATCCACTCCAATTCACCCCACTCCAACCCTCCCAACCCACCCACTCCAACCTGCTCCACTTCAATCCAAAACAATCTGCCCCACTCCATTACAGCAATCCAAACTCCTCTACCCCAATCCCAAACAATCTGCCCCACTCAAATCCAAAATACCCCACTCCAATCCAAAACAATCTGTACCACACCAATCCAAAACAATCTGCCCCAATCCAATCTAAAACACTCTGCCCCACACCAATCCAAAAAAATCACCCCCTCTCCAATCCAAGACAATCTGCCCCACTGCAATGCAAAACAATCTGTCTCACTCCAGTCCAAAACAATCTGTCACACTCCGATCCAAAACAATATGTCCTACTCCAATCCAAAACAAACTGCCCTACTCTAATCTGACCCACATCAATCCAAAACAATCTGCCCCACTCTAATTTGCCCAACTCCAATCCAAAACAATGTACCCCACTCCAATCCAAAACAGTCCACTCCACTCCAGTCCACCCCACTCCAGACCGCCCGCTCCATTCCAGTCCACCTCAGCCCAATCCAATCCCTCTCAGTCCATCCCAATTCACCCCAACTCCATACCAATTCACCCACTCCAATCCATCACAACGTAATCCACACCAATCCAATTGGTCCCAATCCAGTTCATCCCAATCCAATCTACCACACTTCAATCCAATTTACTCCACTTCAATGCACCACAATACAACCCACTCCAGTTCAACCACCCCACTCCAGTTTAACCCATCCCACTCCAGTTCCATTCATCCCAATCTAATCCAACCCACTCCAATTCAACCAACCCCAATCCAGTCTAACCCAATCTACCCATCTCACTCCAGTCATTCCCAAACCAATCCAATCCACCTTAAACCACCATAGTACAGTCCAGTGCACGTTAATCCATTCCACTCCAATCCAATCCACCCCACTACCTCAATCCACTCGAACCCACTGCCCCCTATTCCACCCCACACAACTCCAAGCCATGACACTTTCTGCAACTGAACCACTAAACTCTACTCTCCTCAACTCTACAACACTACTCCCCCTACTCCGCTCTACTCCCCCACTCAGCTCTGCGACACTTCACACACTAACTTTTAGCTATGCTGAGCAGCAGCCGCACTGATGTACAACATGAGAAAAACACATTGCCGAAGTCAATAAATAGCTCTTGTATAGGCAAAACCTATTGGCTTTGCCAATGCTTGTTGTCTTATGTATGGTCCTGTGTCCTGTTTCTCACCGCTTGCTCCTGTCCATCTCTTCTGCTCAGCGCTTCATGCCCACTTAGCTCTGCCCACAGATATCCTCTCCTGGGCTGCCCTAATGGCAGCCACATAGGCCATCCTTTCTGTGCGTGTCGGGATCTGTCTGCAAACCCCTGGTCCGATACCTACCCAACGCAGCCCAATGAGGCTTCAGCCTCGGACGCCAACTCCCTCCACTCATATTGAAGTTGCTGTCTGTTGCACCTCTTACCTCCTCCTGCTTTATAAAATACAATTATGCCATCCAACCTGCACCCCTCATGCTCCACCGCCACAGCACACACAACCATTGCACCCCCACCATGCACATACACACAACCGCTGCACTCTACACCGCTTCTCTCACTCCTCCTCCACCACGCCCTCTCACCTCCCCTGATGCATTTCCCACATGTACCCCCTGGGCCCCACTCCATCTGCAAACACACCGTACTCCATAAGACAACACTACGCACAACACACCCCACCCTCACGTGCCTTCTTCTCAACACCCGCTCACTCGGCAAACGTGACAGAGGTTTGGGACCTCCTGCATGACCTCTCCTGTGGCCTACTCTTATGCACTGAGTCCTGGCTCAACCCAACATCCGCTCCTAACATCACAGGGGCCATCCCCCCCAGCTACATGATGACAAGGCAGGACAGAAGCAGCAAACCTGGAGGGGGACTCACCATCATCTACAAAGAAAATATCAACAGCTCCATTACCTAAGCAAGCACCAGTGACTGCCTAGAACATATAGTTTTCAAACTCAGCACGTTGAACACCACCACAACTGGAGAAGCCAACCCCCAAACCAAGATTCATCTTACGTACCACACTCATGTCCCTCATCACCCAAATAGTGCTCGCAACCACCTGTTTCATCCTACTATGAGACCTCAATCTTCACCTTGAGGACCACACAACCCCACCATCACCAACCTCCTGGAAGACCTGAGCATACTAGGACTCAGTCAATGAGTGGACGCCAAACATCTCCTCGACCACATATTCACCAACTTCTCCAACATCACAGTGGCAAGTGCACCTCGCTTTCATGGACCAACCACTCCCTCACTTGATTCAGCCTGAAACTGCCCAAGCAGCACAGAAAACAAGACACCAAGACTTCCTGGTGTAACTGGAACAAGATCCTGGTAGAAATCTTGGCCTCCTAGCTTCAGGCACCATGCCAGCCACACAACAGCAACCTTAAATGCTCCATCAAGCATTTCAACTCATGGATCACCTCTTGCGCAGACTTCCTGGCTCTACTAAAAAGCACCTCCACCACCTATTTTAAGCCACAAGCCAGCTGGTACACTGAAAACCTCTGACTCGCCACTGCAAACAGTTGGACCGCTGATAGCGTCGCACCCACAACAACAGGGACAGAGATACCTATAGATCTGCCCTCCAGATCTACCACCAGAGACTCAGAACCACAAAGCTCACAGCACTCACTGAATGGTTCTAAAACTGCACCAATACCTAAAAATAAATCTTCACTGTAGTGAAGGAATTCACATCCCCTGCTGTTCGCTCCACGATCATCACCCCTCACAGCATCTCTATACTCGGCTCTTCCACTACTTCACCAACAAAATCAACACCATCTACAATAACTTTACACCCCAACCGGACCTTTCCACCCTCATTATCCTCCACTCCCATGATAAGGACTCACTGAGAGCTGGCCTAAGCTGTTGTCCAAGCGTCACCAACACTGTCCACCAGCAACACCATGTGCTTGAGCCACTAAGAAACCCCATTGGATTGATGTCCACATTTCATCTTAACTAAATGGCTTGACCTCATCAACACACCATGACTCGCTCACCATCACCACCTTCCTTGACTCCTGGAAACGCCATCGCCTTACAGTTCCCGAAGAAACTACAGACCCACCTGTTTCCTCTTCCACTGGCCTAAGTTCTAGATAAACTCATTAACAACTAACTGGCTAACCACCTCTATGCAACCACCTCTTGGACCCCTCCCAACCTGGATTCAGACCAAACCACACAGCACCAAGATGACCCTCATCGCAGAAAACATCTAGCTCATCATGGACAAAGGGGACACACTGTGGTCCATCCTTCTTGACTTCTGAGATGCTTTTGACCCTCCTCCCCATTCTCATCCAGCACTTCCACAAGACTGGAATCCATGGACTTGAACTCCAAAGGACAACTCCCCCCCTTCCAGGTCGCACCGAAACAGTCAGCTTAGCCCGTACTCATCCACTGCCTCCAAAATGATTTGAGGCATCTGTCAAGGCTGCTCGCTTAGCCTAATAATTTCCAATATCTACATGATCCCTCTATCCAACTTCATCCGCGCTCATGGGTTCAGCATAATTTCCTATGCCGAAGACACCCAGTTCTTCCTCTCCCTCCCATAGGACATCCTGAACACCCAATTAAACTTCATCAGCTGCATGTCTGAGGTTGTAAACTGGCTGAAAACCAATTGCCTAAAGCTCAACACTGGCAAAACGGAAGTGGTCATATTGAAAAGGACAACTCTCTCTAGTCCTCCACCTGGTGGCCCTCAGAGCAAGGGCCAGCATCCAGCCCATTAAACTCTATGGGCACCTGGTGATCATGACTGACAATCAAATCTCAATGTCCAACAAAGTCACCTCAGTGGCATCCAGATTTCAAAAACCCAAGTTCCTCAAGAAGGTCTTCAGAGATCTCCTTCCGAACACCTGAAGATCCGTCATACAAGCCCCAATCTCCAGCGGATTCGATTACAGCAGCACCACCTACTTCAGCATCACTGCTCACCTCACCAACAAGCTACAAGTCATACAATATTCAGAAGCCAGATTTACTTTCAAATTTCCGATTTGCACGCACATATCTGAAAACCTCAAGGACCTCCACTGGCTCCCTATCCACAAACACACCCTCTTCAAGCTCCTCACACACACCTCCAAGGCGCTACACAATCAAGGACCAGCATATCTTAGCAGCCGCTTCCAGTTCCACACATCTACCAGTCTCCTATTCTTGGCAAGCCTTCTCCTTGTCCACATCCCTAGCATCAGCAGAGCCACAGCCAGAGGCCGCACCTTTTCCTTCCTGGACCCCAAAGCCTGCTACAATCTTTCCTACCACATCAGAGCTTCCACCTTGATCTTACAATTCCACAACAAACCGAAAACATGCCTCTTCTAATAGGTGCCAGACAAAACAGCTCCTACCCACCCACTAAAGGAAAAGCCCACACCCCAAGTGATGTGTGTGATATACAAATAAGCATACCAGTGTACAGCACACTTGCCCAGCTTTCACAAATTTCCACTACATGCATCTCGAACAATGAATGTGTCAAAATTCCTCAAGTGCAAGAAGGTTCTCTCCCAAAGTCCTCGTATCTACCCCAGCTGCAGTCAAATAGTTTCTGATAAGCTCACTGCAACATCAATCAATGTTGCTCAGGAATACTCCTTCAACAAATCATTCAGGCCTTTCTCCACTAGCCCTGGCCCTGATAAACCCACTCTTACTGATTCTTCACTATTGAACCTGGATAAATGTACACACAAAGAGATGACGTTCAGGTCAGTCTATCATATCCCAGAACCAGTAAAAAAACATTGCAGATGGCCTGGCCTTGTCGCTTAAAACTTAGTCCAGTCCTTGATATCAACACCCAGTCTTACCACCTGACTGCTCAAGCCAACCCGCCTGTACTGACCATTTAACTTTGATCAAGCAACTGACGGGCATATTTATGAGCCCCGTGTGCCACTGGAACATCACATTTTTTTATGCTCCAGTGGTGCAGGATACAAAATCGCTGCATGGCCTTACTCTGTGCCGGGGAGGCGTTCCCTAGGCATTGCAGTGGTTTTCCCATGCAACACCCAAGGATGTTGACACACCCCCAGATTTACAAAAGCCTGTAAACCTGGGGATGTGCCAAAACCGTACGGCTCACCAGGGCAGACATAACAAGGAGAAATATTTTAATTTCTCCTCGTTTTTTTTCCTCTTTCCATGTGTGCTGCATGCTACAACACACATAGAAAGAGGAAAACTCTTCTATGGATTGTTTCTATGGAGAAAGGTGCTCCTTCCTGCACGAAAACAATCCTGCTGACAACACAGACACCCTTGCACCATGGTGTAAGGGTGCCTGCTTTGGCACTAGGCTGCCAAAACGGCACAAGCACGGGGGAAAGGGACAGGAATGCACCTTATTGCATAAACACGGTGCAATCCTGCCCTTTCACTTTGCCGTAGGGCAGCGCGGTAAGGTGACTTGCTGCACTGCCCTACGCCAAATCCCCGTAAAGTTGGCTTCAAGTATGAGAGAAAACCTTAACTGCCCATCTGAAACATCAACCACCGTACACCCTGGGGGTAACTCTCAATGTTTTGCTTTTCGACATCGGCATATAAACTGGTGGAATCAGGAGCTCCCACAACTCTGGATTCAAAAATTCGAGAGACCATAAAAGACTACTTTCCATCCAATGTACACACCTCAAGGGACCCATGACATTCTTAACCGGCAAAACATTCTTAGATTGCTTTGTCACTTCACAGAATTAAAAGAAATCAAATCAAAACATCTAACCAGTATCAAGTTCATAGATAGGATGAACACTAATGCTCTTATACAAACAACCTGAGTAACCACTGCGTTCACATCAAGAATTTTAGGGCAATGAGCTGACTTAGAAGGTTGAGTATTAAGATCATCCCAGTCGAATCTCCCATGTACCCATCTTTTCTTAGAGACTGTCAACGTGCCATAAAATTATAACATGATAGGAGAGGCTTAAGTAATCTAAACGTTTTCTAAGGTCCCAATACAGGCCGACAAATGTGAGGGAGAATGTGAACATTACCATCCAGAAGCATGTATCTGTCAATTTCCCATTGACTGGCGCTCATGCAGTACCCAGGGACAACACACCTTCTTCCAAACAACATAGGATCAATTAACAAGGATACTGATTACATACTTTTAATCTGCCCTTGGAATATCACCGGCATCCATCGACAGCTGAAGTCTGAAGGGCCCAGTTTAACAGCATTTTGAAACAATCTTCAAATCGTCTGGGTATAGGGAATCCTGAGACTACTGTCAATATCATCTTACAAACTTCAAAACATTTAAAGCCCATGCAGAAAAAACAAACACAATGTGCAGAGCAAGTAGTGGTATCCTGACATTAATAAAAATACATCTCAGACTTACCTGTTTGCAAATTATTACTACCTCCGACTATTTCCTAATCACCCTACTGGAGGACCTGGACAAAGGACGACTCATAAGCATTAACATATATCGCTCTATGACCAAGCGCAAGATTTGAAAAAGATCTCCAGTGATTCTTGAAGATATAGAAGCTATTATAGAGACATATAGAAATTCCACCCTTATCCTGACAGGGCACGTTAACAAGTACTTCTTAGAGTTAAGTTAATCTGACTCAGTTGATGAGGAATCAGCCGATGCAGCCTATAACATACAACCACAGAAACATCTAAGACTATGCAGAAAAGCTTCAAAAACGCCTCAAAATACTAGGCAACCATGGATTCAGTGCTTTGAAAATGTCAACTTACCTCTGACCAACCGTCAAAACCAACTTTTATGATCAAGAACGTCAAATCAACAATAGACTTGTCAAACCGACAATTGACTATACTTTTTTTAATTATTCAGAATTTCCCCTTTGCAGAAAGTTTTAAATGATTTCCAGAAACGAGAGTCACCACAATCCCCAACAAATATCCTTACACTTCCAATACATAAGGCACTGCAAGCTTCAATTTCAAATTCCCTGAACAAACGTGTTCCAACAGCAACCGAACGCTGGTCTGGAACAGCCAGCTGGAGCTCAAACTAATGGTACTGGAATAGCAAGCTTATATTAATTCTGGCCTATACACTATGACCTCATTTGACTGGGGCAAAGGTGACTGGTTATCTGACTGGGAATGACTGGTGGAAGCATATCTCCTTTATGCATCTTCCAAACCACTTCTCTCCCCTCACTCGAGAGCTTCATTAGTTATCTTGACTAAATCACACCAATTTTTCATTGACGCAAAACAATACTACAGGAAAGCCTTGAAAAATGTACTACCCTCACCTTGTTCAGTTGACCGTGATGACTGCATCAAACAACTCAAATATCAACCCAAAGCCATAGTAAAAATGCTCACATATACTCAACAATACCAGGCCTGGGTAAGACTCAATGAATCTATGGGGAAAAAAAAGAACACAAAATCTTTTTGGTCTCTGATTGGAACTGGTACAACTTCATGTGGAGAAGCAAATGTCTACTTCTTCTCGTACATTTATTTGGAATTGCACTGCAAGAAGCTGTATACCAGCAACATCTCTGTCTCATCCCATCTAGATACATATTCTCCCAACAGCTTCAGCATCACCCGAAGTGAGATAATCAGCCTGGCTTAAAAACTCTAGATCATCTCGTACCCTAGGCCCAAATGGCCTTCCAGCTGAACTGATTAAGCAAAATCCAGAGTTATAAGACACACTCCTTTCTGATCTATTTAACTACATTCTACTTACAGGCATGATAGCTTTGTCATGGAAGGGGTCACTAATACATACCATTCACAAAAGGGCTCGACGAATAGCCCAAAAATTGTTTAGCCCATTGCATTGCTCGAAGCTGAAACAAGCTGCTTCTCAAATTCCAAATGGCTAAACTATGTGACTGGGTGCACAATAATAACTTGCTGGCAGGGAACCAAACAGGCTTCTGTGCTGGATGCTCTACTACAGGCAATATCTTAGCACTAACCATACTGGCAAACGAAGCAATCAAGATCAATAAGTCCCTTCATGCCTGCTTTATTGACTACAGCTCATCCTTTGATAAAGTGAACCGCAATTTACTCTGAAGAAAAGGGCCGACAAAAGCATAGACTGGTTGGTATTAGACATAATCACTATCCTTCACGAACATACTTGGACAAGGGCCATTCTGTCCTTCAAGAAAGAAGTCATTCTGAAAAGTTGTATCAAAAACGCCATAAAACAGGACTGCATATTCTAACCATTATTATTACTCTAAAAGTCTCCTACTTGATCGCCTTGAATGGTCTACTACCCACATTGGGCAGTCGACCCATCAGTTATCTTGCTAATGCCAACAATTTAGTGATCTTCTCCTCAACACCTTTTGGCCTTCAGACCCAATTAACAAGCCTACACCTATTCTGTCTTGCCAACAGCCTGATCTCCAGTGGCTCAAAACAAAAATTCTGGCATTTCGTAAAAAGGGGAAGCAGCAAGCTCGGCAGATTGGTCAACACCACATAGACATTGCTCGTAACTATTAGTACCTAGGTATCACAATCAACTCCAAATTAACCTGATCTGATCGTTTTGACAAATTTAAAAAAAAACTTCCACAGATACACCAAAGGAGATAAATGCTTGTCCCCCATCTACAGTGGATGACTAATCACGCCTTCGCTTCTGGTTTTGAATGCTAAACTCCTGCCACTCCTCCTTTATGCGTCTGTGGCATTGCCAGCCAAACAGATCAACAATATTAAAAATATTCACAAGCAAAGCATCAGGTTCCTACTCAACCCAAGGTCCACCAGTCCTCAGGCAATTTCTTTGTTTGGAACTTAACTTAAAATCTGTAAGTAGCTTGCACCTGACCCCCCTCTTCAACTTTGCATGTGAATGCTGGTCCACAAATGACAACTCATTAAAAAAATGGATCGTCCAAGAGCTATCGAATAATGATCTAAAGCACGTCTCCTTCAATTTCTCCAGAATCACAAAACTTTTGGATGAGCACATCTTGCCTTCCTTGGACCACTTATCTAACCTCCAAAGATGCAGCAGAAACACTTAATATGAAATTCTCTTCTTCAGTTTAGTTGTCACAACTACATAAATCAATTATTCTCAAATACAAACACAGCCACCTTTCTGAGACACCTCCTGTGCTATAAAACAGCCTTACATTGACTCCAATATGAAGGCCATCAAAAAAATAAAATATCTGGGGTTTCGTCTTTTGTATATCCACATTGCTGAATTTGAGGGCTCCTGGAAAATGGGTCAGCGCCCACACGGTGGCTGCAGACTATGCGGCTACAGGTCAGAAACCTTGGAATGTATGTTATGTGCTGCCCAAATTTACTGGACTTGAGGAGGAAATACTTACATCAATCCTTCATTGAGAATAATGTAAGAACAGTCAAAGAAGCGACAAGCTGTTGTTTTTGCTTCAAACGAACTTGTTTCATTAGCAAACTGTCAAAATGTCTCTTTAGCTTATATTGGGCTTACCTCATAGACAAAAACTTGAACCACAATCAGGTAATTCACTCAGTCACAGATTTGAGGCCAAGCACACTGACTCAGGCACTCAGATTTCATGTTGCTTTGTCTATAACAAATCGACATTTACTTAATTTATATTTTTAATTGATTGATTTTAATACAATAAATATTTATTCACTGCTTTGATGATCCTTTATAAACTAGGGTTCGGCTGCGACTGGGTACATGAAAGTCGAGCCACCAAAATGCGTCGGGGTGGAGAACTGATATCACATACCCTTTGACCTCAGTAGTATTACAGGAAGTGACATCATATGACCCTGAAAGGCAAGAAGTGATGCATGACCTCGATCCTGATGACGTCGATGTCAGTCATGCCTACTATAGAACTCAAAGAGAAAATGTATTGATAAATAACAGGAACAGTCAATAGTCGGCATGCCCACCTGCATTAATCTATAAAGGCCATTCACTGAATTATGTTATTGTCTTTATTTTCTCCTTATTAGTGTTAACCGGTTTTGATTTATGATCACTAGTAAGGAACTTTCACACGTCGGGGGACTATATTTTTCAAATACATCATTAAATTAGGGCGAAGGACGGCTGCAGTTCTTATTTTGCAACCTTCGTGTAATTAAAAATTAAAGAAAGCAAAAACACTCAAGTATAGAGTAGAGGGGTTGTGAATTAACTCTTTCTATTCATTAGTCTGTACAACTATCATTCACAATTTGCTTCTGCCCATTGCAGCCTACAGAGGTGATCAATGGGTCAGACACCTTCATTCGTTGTATACTTAGTACTGTGTGTGGCGGCCTCTCGATGACATATGCCCATCAATGCTTAATTTGTGATTGTTGTTTCCGGCGCGGAGCACCGGCACTTATTTTTCTTCCTCAAGCATTTACTGCGAGCAGAAGACACATATGAAAAAGACGGAGGAAGACAAAAACCGAAAAAAGGTCACAATGGGAGAAAGCGGACAGCTGCAAGGGTGAGCTGAAGGGGCAGGGTGTGGCTGTGAATGGATTAAAGAGGCCCGATATGGCTTTAGGATTACGTTTCCTCAATATTCCTTGCGCGCACATTTAATTGCAGCAGCCGCGTGTTTAAGAGGAGGGCTTTGGGCACTGGCACTTTTTTATTTACAAATTACCCACTGATGCCCACAAGCCTAAAAGCCTCCACCCCAGCCTCAAGACATCCCTCAATTCCAAGCTTTCACTGCATGCTACAATATCCTTGGGGTTGTGGTTCTTAAGAAAGTGTCTGGTGGATTTATCCTGCTCTGCTCTTTAAGACTGCCGAAATAAACGAGATGTTACTCTTTCTAATGGTGCATTCACTCAATATACACAAATAGGAACTATAGAACTGGTTTTCTTTCGGCTTCGTCATGAGGTAAATGTTAGGGGGAAGCCTGAAATTCGAGTATCTTTTTTACAGCGTACTATTTCAGAGGTAGCAGTTTTACCTGTAAATGGCTTTATCTCACGCCCAGTCTTTCAGCAACTGGTGTCGCGCTTAACTCGAGCACAGCAGGCATACCTTTTCAGAGACCTGACTGACATGCCACTGAGTGCTGGATATGCATTTTCGGTGACTTAATCTGTTCAACTTTACTATCGCTTTTCAGAGGCGAGTTTGACATAGGTTGGCCACTTGACCGGTTTTCCACTGGCACTACCAGCATTTATTTGAATGTCCCGGTTGCTACAAAAATAAGCAAAATTCCATAAAGCCGATATTTTAGCTCTTGTCTGTACATGTATCAAACAGCAAATATAAACAGAAGGCGCTTTTAAATGTGTTCTAGAGCTGAGTTACCGATCCCCGAATAATTAAAGCAAACAGAGGCAGAAAAGTCATGCCACAAATTAATACAGTCGATTTTGTTTTTGATTTTGTTTAAAGCCCATTTAGTATCATGTTCGTGTCTTTGCAGACTCTTAAAATAACAAACGGCAGATGTTTTTCCCTTGGAAAGGTGACAACCCTAGTCTGGCCCGGTGCTGCCTCTTTACTGGCAAGCCTCATAGGCACCCCCTTTATTGATGTGCCGTATGTAAATGTTCTTAAAATCGGCATACAGAACTTTCACGAAAGACGTGACAAACTCTGCCACATCCCTACTATCCTACAAGAAAGGCTGACCTGATACAACTTAAGAGAGGAGCCTGGTACACGACTGACTAACTCCAGCCCCAATTTACAGAGAAACCGCGGCATGTTACTGCCTCGCCCAACCCCAAGCCTGTGAATCTTTGTGGCCCTCTGGACCAGGTATGCATGACGCCATTAAGAAATAACAGCCGCTTCCACATCCTGAGACGCCTCGCCCACGGGCCCCAAAAAAATAACATAAGTTTGCGGGAGTTCAGAGGTCACTCAAAAGCACAAGAGCATGACAGGATGAGGAAGTGGCAAGAACAGGAAAGGGCAGGAATAGGAAGTGGTAGAAAAGAGGCCGGCGGGAAGTCAGCATGACCGCCACCTGTTCTCAGGGGAAGGGAGTGGTGGGTGAGGAAGGCAAAGGCGCTTCCTGAGGCCGTGACAGCCGCCCATCGTGTCGACGCCAAAGCTATTTTAACACTTCCGGCAGTACTCAAGCCTCAGGTTTTCTTTGAACCCTCCTCAATCAGGTCTTGCACGCCACGTGGGACCCGTGGAGAGGAATATTAGAGTGAGCTAGAGTTTACTGTCGGCGGTAGTAGTCATAATTTGCCAATTTCTAATAAAATGTGTGATCATGTGGAGAAATAGGGCGCTAACAAATGTATCAGCAGACGGTGACCCAGCAATCCTCTGACTACAACACGAGCCCCTACAAAATGAAGAATGAAGTCAATATTCAGAGTTAAACTTTTTATAAACACAACCACATCAAGCGGGTCAGCTGGTCCGTTAGCTGCCGCAGTTTACAGGTTTGCATCATTATAATATGGCTGCCATGTGTAAAAATCTGCCTGCTGAATGAGCTGCATGTAACCTGCAATTCACAGGTATGACTGGAGAAAGACGAGTTTGGGGAAGAAGGACACCACACAGCACCTTATTGTGTGTAAAAGGCCGCTTTATTGGAAACAGGTGCACTTACAAACCAGAAACCCTTGGCCTATCGCCTCACAAAACTAAAACCTCACTATTACTCCCCCTTCCTCTACCCTACCCTCCCCACTCCCTTTCCTTTATTCACGTGTTCTCCTAATACCCCTCCCATTGTAATGATTCCTTGCTGAATCCGATTGTCATGTTAATAGTCTCCTGCTCCCTACCCCTTGAATGTGCAACTCTTAAAACCCCTAATGCCCAACTATTCCTGTCTAAGTTGTCCTGCTGTCGTCCATCCTTTTCCACAAGACAATATTGTGTCGGCTCTGCTGCCCTTCCCTGTTCTCTTAGTCCTGCGAACTGTCTCAGTTCCCGCTTGCACCTATCTCCAGCGACAAATATAATAATCATATCCCCTTGTGCACCTCTTTCCATAAAACACCTAAATGGGAGCGTCCCCACTGGACCAAGACAACCTTAACCACCCCCGGATATGTGACAAGACTAGGGAGGGGAGGGAAAAGCTACTCTAACTAACCGGCCGCCATGTCGCTCCAAAATAGTGGCTACTATCTAAAATGGCTACCTTAAATATTTCCCCCCATAGCCCAAAAAGTGCCCAAACAGCGCCCGTGGGCTGCACCACCTCCCCAAAGATCCCGGGGGGGAGACCTTGTACCTCAGCAGTCCCCCCCCCCGGACCTCCTTGGGGAAGAAGGACACCACACAGCACCTTATTGTGTGTAAAAGGCCACTTTATTGGAAACAGGTGCACTTACAAACCAGAAACCCTTGGCCTATCGCCTCACAAAACTAAAACCTCACTATACATTGAGTTATCCTATCAATCCTCCCCCTCCCCTCCCCCCCTCCCCTCCCCTACCCACTTCCTTTCCTTTAACCACGTGACCTCCTAATACCCCTTCTATTATAATGATTCCTTGCTGAATCCGATTGTCACGTTAATAGTCTCCTGCTGCTCCCTACCCCTTGAACGTGCAACTCCCAAAACCCCTAATGCCCAACTATTCCTGTCTAAGTTGTCCTGCTGTCGTCCAGTCCTTTTCCACCTGGCAATGTCTTTCGGTTCTGACGTCCCTTCCTGTTCTCATAGTCCTGTAAACTGTCTCAGTTCCCGCCACCAGAAAAAGGAGGTTCCTCCTTTTTCTGCCCCCCCGCCATGCACACGGTCCACCCTTCGTCCTACGAGACGTTCCTCACTTCTCCTAAAACATTGCTTTCAGAACTTCCTTCACTTAGAGCAGGTACAACTCCATGCCCATGAAGGACAGGTGTACGGCATCGCCCCTGAAAAACTCCAGATCCTCAAAACGAAGGTCCACATGTTTCAACCCTGCACCGCACAGAAGGATTTCATTTCCTTATTAATCTTCCTGCGGGCTCTCTCTATAGCCCCTGGCTTCTGCTCATCCCTGTAGGAAAGTACCATCTTGCCTGGCATGTTACCCCCATATTTCACTGTATATATGTTGTTTTAGTTGTATGTGTCACTGGGACCCTGCCAGCCAGGGCCCCAGTGCTCATAAGTGTGCCCTGTATGTGTTACCTGTGTTATGACTAACCGTCTCACTGAGGCTCTGCTAATCAGAACCTCAGTGGTTATGCTCTCTCATTTCTTTCCAAATTGTCACTAACAGGCTAGTGACCAATTTTACCAATTTACATTGGCATACTGGAACACCCTTATAATTCCCTAGTATATGGTACTGAGGTACCCAGGGTATTGGGGTTCCAGGAGATCCTTATGGGCTGCAGCATTTCTTTTGCCACCCATAGGGAGCTCTGACAATTCTTACACAGGCCTGCCACTGCAGCCTGAGTGAAATAACGTCCACTTATTTCACAGCCATTTTTCACTGCACTTAAGTAACTTATAAGTCACCTATATGTCTAACCTTTACCTGGTAAAGGTTGGGTGCTAAGTTACTTAGTGTGTGGGCACCCTGGCACTAGCCAAGGTGCCCCCACATTGTTCAGGGCCAATTCCCCGGACTTTGTGAGTGCGGGGACACCATTACACACGTGCACTACACATAGGTCACTACCTATGTGTAGCTTCACAATGGTAACTCCGAATATGGCCATGTAACATGTCTAAGATCATGGAATTGCCCCAACAATGCCATCCTGGTATTGGGGAGACAATCCCATGATTCCCCGGGTCTCTAGCACAGACCTGGGTACTGCCAAACTGCCTTTCCCGGGGTTTCACTGCAGCTGCTGCCAACCCCTCAGACAGGTTTCTGCCCTCCTGGGGTCCAGCCAGGCTTGGCCCAGGAAGGCAGAACAAAGGACTTCCTCAGTTACACCCTCTCCCTTTGGAATAAGGTGTCAGGGCTGGGGAGGAGTAGCCTCCCCCAGCCTCTGGAAATGCTTTGATGGGCACAGATGGTGCCCATCTCTGCATAAGCCAGTCTACACATGTTCAGGGATCCCTCAGCCCTGCTCTGGCGCAAAACTGGACAAAGGAAAGGGGAGTGACCACTCCCCTGACCTGCACCTCCCCTGGGAGGTGCCCAGAGCTCCTCCAGGGTGCTCCAGACCTCTGCCATCTTGGAAACAGAGGTGCTGCTGGCACACTGGACTGCTCTGAGTGGCCAGGGCCAGCAGGTGACGTCAGAGACTCCTTCTGATAGGCTCCTTCAGGTGTTGCTAGCCTATCCTCTCTCCTAGGTAGCCAAACCTCCTTTTCTGGCTATTTAGGGTCTCTGCTTTGGGGAATTCCGTAGATAACGAATGCAAGAGCTCATCAGAGTTCCTCTGCATCTCTCTCTTCACCTTCTGCCAAGGAATCGACTGCTGACCGCGCTGGAAGTCTGCAAAACTGCAACAAAGTAGCAAAGACGACTACTGCGACCTTGTAACGCTGATCCTGCTGCCTTCTCGACTGTTTTCCTGGTGGTGCATGCTGTGGGGGTAGTCTGCCTCCTCTCTGCACTAGAAGCTCCGAAGAAATCTCCCGTGGGTCGACGGAATCTTCCTCCTGCAACCGCAGGCACCAAAGAACTGCATCACCGATCCTCTGGGTCTCCTCTCAGCACGACGAGCGAGGTCCCTTGAACTCAGCAACTCTGTTCAAATGACTCCCACAGTCCAGTGACTCTTCAGTCCAAGTTTGGTGGAGGTAAGTCCTTGCCTCCCCACGCTAGACTGCATTGCTGGGAACCACGTGTTTTGCAGCTACTCCGGCTCCTGTGCACTCACTGAGGATTTCCTTCGTGCACAGCCAAGCCTGGGTCCCCGGCACTCTAACCTGCATTGCACGACCTCCTGAGTTGTCCTCCGGCTTCGTGGGACCTTCTTGTGCAACTTCGGGTGAGCTCCGGTTCACTCCACTTTGTAGTGCCTGTTCCGGCACTTCTGCGGGTGCTGCTTGCTTCTGAGTGGGCTTTTTGTCTTGCTGGACGCCCCCTCTGTCCCCTCACGCAATTGGTGATATCCTGGTCCCTCCTGGGCCACAGCAGCATCCAAAAACCCTAACCGCGACCCTTGCAGCTAGCAAGGCTTGTTTGCGGTCTTTCTGCAGGAAAACACTTCTGCACGACTCTTCACGACGTGGGACATCCATCCTCCAAAGGGGAAGTTTCTAGCCCTTGTCGTTCGTGCAGAATCCTCAGCTTCTACCATCCAGTGGCAGCTTCTTTGCACCCACAGCTAGCATTTCCTGGGCATCTGCCCACTCCCGACTTGATCGTGACTTTTGGACTTGGTCCGCTTGTTCCACAGGTACTCTCGTTCGGAAATCCATCGTTGTTGCATTGCTGGTGTTGGTCTTTCCTGCAGAATTCCCCTATCACGACTTCTGTGCTCTTTGGGGAACTTAGGTGCACTTTGCACCCACTTTTCAGGGTCTTGGGGTGGGCTATTTTTCTAACCCTCACTGTTTTCTTACAGTCCCAGCAACCCTCTACAAGGTCACATAGGTTTGGGGTCCATTCGTGGTTCGCATTTCACTTCTAGAGTATATGGTTTGTGTTGCCCCTATCCCTATGTGCCCCCATTGCATTCTATTGTGACTATACATTGTTTACACTGTTTTCTATTGCTATTACTGCATATTTTGGTATTCTGTACATATATCTTGGGTATATTTGCTATCCTCATACTGAGGGTACTCACTGAGATACTTTTGGCATATTGTCATAAAAATAAAGTACCTTTATTTTTAGTATATCTGTGTATTGTGTTTTCTTATGATATTGTGCATATGACACTAGTGGTACTGTAGGAGCTTCACTCGTCTTCTCGTTCAGCCTAAGCTGCTCTGCTAAGCTACCTTTTCTATCAGCCTAAGCTGCTAGATACCCCTCTACACTAATAAGGGATACCTGGGCCTGGTGCAAGGTGTAACTCACTACAAGCCAGTCCAGCCTCTTACAATCCCTCCATAGTCTGCGTGGCACAAAGGCCGTCCATACTAAGTGGCAGCCGTACCACTGTCGTCAGATTTCTAACAAGTCCGCTTTCATACTCTTGAGCACATCTAACCCTGTCCTCTGAACCAAGTAATTTTCCCCGAAGTGTATAAATAGCACATCGGGGCAAAAAACAACACCCTCTTAACGTCTGTAAAGTCACTAACAGCTGCCCCCACTGCATCCCTCCCTTACCAACCCAGCGAACCTTATATCTTTCCCTGTCCAAACCCAGATTGTCACCAATTGCCGTCTGTCCTGATTGTCTTTGGGCCCACTTGACAGATGAGTGTCCGATGACCCATACAGACAGGAACTGCATCTCTGGCCCCGGCACCGAACCTGCAGCAGGAGAAAAACATGTTACTTCAATTGTCTGCCACGCCAGAACCCCCTCGTCTGACATACCCCATGTAAACTTCTGACTTCCACCTCCCCAGGCGCATTATACTCTCAGAACCCCACCCCCTATGACCCGCTTCCGTCGCCATGCCTATTCGAAATGAGTGTGTGCCAAATTGGGATGCGTCCTTACCCACATACCTCAAACCTGCTCGTAAAACTGCTAAAAGCTGATGCCCAGATACCCATGTCCCATTCCCATGCCGAAAAACTTCTGCCCAGCAGAAAAACTGCTTTCTTTTAACTCCCACCCCAACCGAACAGGACATATCGCCGACACTGGATAGGTTGCCATCACCACCTGCACCCCCTGCCCCTGCTGATCCGTCTTTGAACTATGAATCACCACTGTCATCGTGTTACTCCTGAACACTACGTCACCCCACTTCAACCCTGACTTCTTTCCAGAACCTAGGAGCTCCGATACCCTAAATGACTAAAAAAACATCCAATACATTAAGGTTCTAAAAAGAGTTCCTCCTGCATCATAGCAAACGCCCTGAAAAGCGCACATAACTTCCTTCAACAATTCCAAAGAAAACAGCTGCCTCGCTGCTCCACGCTTCCCTTCCTCTTTTGCCCAGCCCTCCAATATCCCCTGGCCCAGCTCCCAGCTGATGGTAAGTACCCCCAGAAAAACTTTCCTAGGAATGCAATGCCCGCTAATTTCCCTGAGATGGTGATCCGTGACTGTCGTCTCTCCACCAACTTCATAATAAAACGCACAACATCTTCCAATCTTCCCTTCTCATCTGGTCGCCAACAAGCTCCCGACCGCCTAAACTCCTGCCATGCCCGCACGTACGCTTGTTGTGTAGACGGGGCCAATTAATTCATCACCAACCGCAGCATCCTCTCTCTCCTACTGCCCATAAGGCTACCAGCATCCTCGTCCTGGACAGGGGCTCACCCTCAATCAGCCCATGGAATCTCTCCCACTGTGAATGAAACAAAGCATCCGCAATGTCATTGTTCACACCTGGCCTTCAATTGAATATCGCGGCGCAATCAGTGAAGCACAAAAACTCGCAGCAATTGCAACACTTGCGATTCCCAAGCCGATTGCCTGTTGACTATATGTACCACCACAGGGTTGTCAACTCTGAAGAGCACTTTTTGATGTTCAAGTAAGTGACCCATATGCACACGTGACCACCAGAGGAAACAATTCAAGAAACGCAATGCTCCGTCCCCCCGAGTCCAAATCGCAGGCCAAGTCTCTGCAGTATCTCCCCTGCCAGTACAACCCAAAGCCAGAACCACCTGCCTGCCCCGAAAAAATTTGAACGTCCCAGTCATACACCTGCCATGACCAAAGGGGTATCCCATTGAATTGCTCAAGAAAAACACACCACATCCTCAAGTCCTCTTTCACTCCGACCAGAAGCCGAATATGATGATGCAGTAGCTGCCTTCCCACCAAAGCCATTCCCAAACGCCTGCAGAATGTCTGTCCCGCTCTCACTACTCTACAAGCAAAATTAAGATGGCCCATCAGCACCTGAACGTCTCTAACTGTGACCTTGTCCCTTCGTACCATGTCTGTAATCGTGGCAATCATATGCATCTTTTTCTCCATTGGCAACCGTGCCACCATCAGTGTCGTATCTAACTCAATACTTAAAAACGTCAAGGCCGTACAGGGCCCTTCCGTCTTTTCAGGGGCACACCCAGATCCCCCATGATGTCCTAAAACTGGCGAAGGATGACCTCACAATGGTCTGATCCTGCCTACGCAACAAAAAATAAATTGTCTAAATAATGTGTCACTGCCTTGTGTCCTGTTACACAGGAAAAAATCCATTGCAAACAGGTGCTAAAACACTCAAATTAGGAGCATGAAATAGAACTTCCTGTGGGTAGTGCTTTGTTGACATACCATTTACCTTGAAATTGAATACCCAATAATTAAAAGTCGTCAGGACTGACAGGAAGCAGACGAAAAGCAGACTTTATGTCCGTCTAATCCATTAGTGCCCATCCCCCGAAAGCCTCTACCACGTAAATAGCAACGTCTTCCGACGCATAGGACCCCTTCGTCAGTTCTTCTGGTATGAAATCATTGACACATGACCCCTTCGGCCAAGACAGATGGTGAATGAGTCAAAATTGACCTGCCTCTTTTTTGGGAACCACTCCGATGGGAGCCACCATAAGATTATCGAGCGGCCAATCTGAGAAAGGGAATTCCATCCGGCCCTCTGCTACTCCTTTGTCTAATTTCTGCTGTACAATTGCCTCCCTTCCTTTTACAGATTTCAAATTGTCTGCCCATCGCCGCATGCGAGGACCCATGTAAGCCAGTCAAAAACCTTCAGAGAAACCCTGTAACAACACATGTGCAGCCGCCTGGTCATCCTACTGTTCGAGCCAAAAACGTAACCTGTCCAACCTAACCGGAGTACGAGCTTTTTCCCATAGGACCCTGTCTGCTTCTGTATTTGCTGACACCTGTACTCCCTGAACTGCTTCCACCTGCAGATTGGCCCTATCCTGATCCTGACGTCCCTTGGTTTGCCGAGGTATAACAGTGGATAAGTGCATGCCTCCCTTCGCAGCGCGAGCATTCATGCCGGAATTTGCAATACTCACAGGTGCACAAACCCTTGTTATAGTCCCAGCATGCACCCGACTTAACAGACCCAGTCCCCCCTGATCCTGAGGCATCTTTTGCATATGCTCCTGCCCCACCCTGGGTGGGGCGCTCTCGAAAGGGCAGATATGTAATGGGAAGCCCGCTAGCCGTGAAGACAGGTTTCCTGAATTTCTACATTCCCATTGTATGCTGCCACAAGTCTGTGTCAATTCCCCCCCATTGTACCTCTTTGTCTGCTGCCATCCGCGCCCAGAATTCCTCATCATATTGAACCCAGGCATAGCCCCTGTAATTCAATTGAGCTTTCCAAATAACGTCCATATATTTTAGGAGCGCGACCGCCCTCTCCGGAAAATGCTCACAGTAAACACTGGCATAAATTAAAAAGGCAGCCGTCCAGTTCTCAATATTGACAGGCACCGTCTGCCTCTTGGCCAGCTCATACTTCTCTTCCATGGAACCTTCTTTAGAGTGTACTTCCCTGTGCAATAACTTTAGCATCTCTACATACTCACCACTTCAAATCTTTTCTTTAGTAGCTAACATTAAATGAGCTTCTAAAGACTTCGCTGTGCCCATGTATGGAAGTTTTTTAGCTTTTTCACCCCCTTTTGCCATACTCGCTTCCCCTTTTTACTCCTCGCCCTCTCGTGAAGAACCAGCACCCCGCTCCCCAACCTCATCCGGCCCAACCCCAACATCTGCCACGTAAACCCCTTAGTGGAGTCGTTCCTTTACTGTGTCTACCTTTACCTCCACTGCCACTGAAACAGCTGTATTAAGGGCAGCAGCACCCCTCTTACCTGGCGCCAGAGACCAGGGCCGCTCCTGTGCCCTCCGCTTTGCTGATGGAGCCCTTCTGCTCTCCGCTGTTGCTGCCTGCAACAACTTAGAAACATCATTAGACACCCCTCCGGTGCCCCACCAGTCATCCTCTAGTGCCTCCCTCAGCTCCACCTCTTCCATACTGTCCTTGTCATAATCAAGCTCATCCATCAAGTCCACCAACTCACCAGGCAGGGCGCTCCCCAAATCCCTTGCCTGTTCCTCTAATGCTGTGCCTCCGGGGCGTAAAACCATCTTACCCCATGATCCCACAAACCGCTCCTGTTGTGCCAAGCTAGGTCGCCGTTCTTCAGAGGCTGCATCAATGGGGGCGCAATACCCACTCCGCCTCGCAGCCTGCTCCGAACAACCATAGCCTTGTAGGCTTCTCCCGCTGCCTCTTTCCGTGCACCATCCACCTGGCCGCTCGGGGCCCTGCCTTCCCTTCCTCCCAGGGTCTACGGTCTGCCCATGACCCACCCAGGTCCCGCTGCAACTGCTTGCTGCCCTGCCAGGAAATGCCCAGAGTCCCTGTTAGACCTATGTCTGTTCTGCTACTACCTCTCTTGTCTGTCCCATCCCCTGCCTCTAGCCCTTCTCCTTCCCACTCCCCAATGCATTCTCCCTCCCCAAAAAACTGACCTTCTCTGTCCACTATCTGCTACTCAATGGGCCGTCCCCGGCCGTAAGTAAGTCAGGGAGGGCGCACCTTCAATGTAATGCCATCATCTTCCACCTCACCCTCATCCCACTCTTCTTCATCACTCCATTCCCACATGGAATCTGCCTGGATGGCAGCATCTTCCCCTGTCTCCTCTGACTCAGGAGAAAACCTACCAGTCCCTTCCCAAGGCCCTCCCTCCTTCAGGTCACCTACTGAGTCAACCTCCCCCACCCTTTGCCCCTGTACCTTAAATTGCTTTTGCCCTGTTACCGCAGAGATGGGCTCCCTCATACCTGCCATCTGCTGACCGTCTTGGGCCCCGGCCCCTCCCTCCTCCCTGCCTTTACTTACAGGAATCCCTTTGAGAGCGTTCTGCGCACTTCTCAAATCCGGCCCCATCCTGCCTCCCCACCCGCCCCTTTTAATCTCCGGAATTCCGAGGCGCTCCCTCTGGCTCGGATCCCGGCCATCCGCGTCAGCTCTGACATCCCTGAGGGGTGGGAAGGTAAAACACCTCCCCACCCCGTCCCCACCTCTTTCCGCACACTCCCCCTTCAACGCATACTCACCGCGGTCTTTTGGGATGAAGCGCGGGGGCGAACAGGCCAGAACGGCCGCCGCCACCCCTCTGGCCACTCGTCAGGGTGGCCTCAGGGGCCCAGAGCCTCATCACGCACCAAGTCCAGGGGTCCGGCCTCCTTCAGCAATCGGAGCGCCTCTCCGTCTGCCATCGGGCTGCCACTGCACGCGTCGGATTTACTGCTGGTAAGCCGAAAGCAAACCTCCTCACTTCCACACTAAGCCTACCGTAAGTCTTAACGCCTGTCAAAACACCACACTATCTCCCCACTTCGCTACAACTGCCTAAACCTAACTCACTCTGCCCAAAGCTCACAAAAACGACAGCTATGTCAACAGAAAGCTACAAAAGCTACTCTATCTAACCGGCCGCCGTGTAGCTCCAAAATGGTGGTTACTATCTAAAATGGCTACCATAAATATTTCCCCCCATAGCCCAAAAAGCGCCCAAACGGCGCCTGTGGGCTGCACTACCTCCCCAAACATCCCAGGGGGAACACCCCATACCTCGGCAGTCCCCCTGGGACCTCCTTGTGGGTTAGTGCTCCTGCATAGCGATCTTCGTGTCACCTGCAGGCCACAAGTATGAATAATAATTGATACCGCAAAGGTTAATGCACCTGCTGCAAAGACCTGTGTGTGGCCTTCAGGATACAGATTCAAATAATAATAGGGTAGCCAGGGCTACTGCAACTATGCAGGAGAGAAGGGCCAACTTATCCAGCAGGGGTTCTCAATAATACAACACAAAAGGCAAAGTATATAGCATAATTGGCACATTTTGGGTCAGTATTGCTTTACTGTTTTGCTATTTGTACACATGTTAACACTGTATAAACCATAGGTACACACATACATCTTCCCAGGGGCCACAAAGTGTGGTCTGTAGTGTGCCCAAGGGTCGCGTTGATGACAGCAAGGTGGACGTGGAGCTTTGTGAGGAGAGTGGTTAAGGTGGGTGCTATCACTAGCTTGGGAGATTCAAGTGTAACAAACATTGGCAAGGCCAATAGGTCTCACCTATACAAAAGCTATTGGCTTTGGCAATGTGTTTTTCCATCTTGTATACCGGTGTGGCTCCTGTTCAGAATGTCTAAAACTTAGTTGAGTGAAGTGTCAGTGTGGAGTGGGGGAGTAGAGTGGATTTGTTGGAATGTCATAGAGTGGAGTAGGAGGTTTAGTGTGTCATAGAGTTGAGTACATGGGAGTAGGGCTCAGTGGCAGAGTGTCAAAGAGTGGAATGGAGTGGGTTGGAATAGGGTGGAGTGGGTTGGATTGGACTAAAGTAGAATGGGGTGGATTGGATTGGAGTAGAATGGGGTGGATTGAGCGGAGGTAGGTGGATTGGTGTATATGGATTAGAGTGGGGTGGATTGAAATAGGGTAAAATGGATTGAATTGGGGTTGATTTGAGTGGGGTGGATTAGATTGGAGTCAGTGGTTTGGATTGGAGTGATACAGGTAGATTGGATTGGAGTGGGGTGGTGTGGATTAGATTGCACTGTAGTGGGGTGGATTAGATTAGACTGGAGTGGGATGGATTAGATTGGACTGGAGTGGGGTGAATTAGATTGGGGTGGGGTGGGGTGGGGTGGACTGGATTGTGGTGGGCTGGATGGATTGGAGTGGGGCGGACTGAACTGGGGTGGGGTAGATTGGATTGGGATAGTGGGTGGATTGGATAGAGTAGTGGATTGGAGTGAGTGGGTTGGATTGGGGTGGTGTGGCATGTGTTGGATTGGATTGTATTGGATTGCACTGGAGTGGATTGCATGGAAGTGTGGTGGATTGAAGTGCGGTGGGGTGGATGGATTGGAGTGGGGTGAGGTGGACTGGATTGGATTGGGCATGGGTGGGATGGATTTTAGTGGGGTTGAGTGCATTGTGTTGGAGTAGGGTGGATTGGATTAGGGTCGCTGGATGGATTGGATTGGAATGTGGTGGATTGAACTGGGATAGGTTGGGCTGGATTGGAATGAGGTAGAGTGGATTGAAATGGGGTGGGTTGGGATGGGTGGGGTTGATTGAATTGCGGTGTGGCGGATTGAACTGGGATGGATTGATGGATAGGACTGGGATGGATAACAATGAAGCAAGGTGGATTGCATTGGCATGGGGTAAATTGGAGTAGGGTAGACTGCACTGGGTGGGGTGGACTGGATTGGGTGGGGTAGATTGGATTGAGTGGGGTGGATTGGGGTGTGATGGGGTGGGGTAGATTGGATTGGGGTGGAATGAATTGGGTTGTGGTGAATTGGAGTGGATTGGAGTGGGATGGATTGGAGGGAATTTGGGTTGGGTGGATTGGGTTGGGATGGATTGGATTAGAGAGGGATGAATTGGATTGGAGAGGGGTGGATTTATTGGAGAGGGGCATACTGGATTAAAGTCGGGTGAATTAAGGTGATTTGGAGTGTGGTGGATTCGACTGGAGTAGGGTGGATTGGGTAACAGTGGACTTGATTGGAGTGTGTGGGTTGGATTGGAGTAGGGTGGGATGAGTGGAGTGTGATAGGAGATTGGAGTGTGGTGGGCTGGATTGGGGTGGGTTGAAGCTGGGTGGGTTGTATTGGAGTGGGGTAGGGTGAATTAGACTGGAGTGGGGTGGTCTTGAGTGGGGTGGTCTATACTGGAGTGGATTGTGGTGTGGTGTATTGGATTGGACTGGGCTGGGCTGGATTGAGGTGGTTTGGATTTGGGTGGGGTGGACTGTATTGTAGTGAGATGGATTGTGGTTGACTGGAGTGGTGTAATTTGAGATAGAGTGTGTTGGATTGGGGTGGGGCAGATTTTTTGGACTTGGGTGGATTGTTTGGGATTGTAGTGGACTGGTTGGAGTGGAGCAGGTTGTTTTAGATTAAAGTGGGGCAAATTGAAATGGATTGGAGTGGGGCAGGTTGTTTTGGATTGAAGTGGGGCAGATTGTTTTGGATTGGAGGGGGGTAGACTGGAGTGGGACAGATTGTTTTGGATTAGAGTGGGGCAGGTTGGAGTGAAGCAGATTGGAGTGTGGCAGATTGTTTTGATTAGAGTGGACCGGACTGGAGTGGGGCAGATTGTTTTGGATTGGAGGGGGGGCAGAGTGGAGTGGGGCACATTGTTTTTGATTGGAGTGCGGCAGATCGGAGAAGGGCAGATAGTTTTGGACTGAAGTGGGGCAGATTGGAGTGGGTCAATTTTGTTTGCCATACTGGGCACATGTTTGCCAGTCACAAGCATTCTGTTTGCGGGGCAGTATCAGATAAAAATAACAAAATATCAGTCAGTGCTTGATCCCTGCTCCACACAGAGGAACGGAAATGATGACCGGCATGCCTTGACGAATTACGAGGCTGTAAAGAAGAGTGCCATGCAAGCCAACAAATGGTGAGCCCCAGGCGGGCCTCAATCCCTTTACTGAACAGAACAGTCTCGCAAGCAAGATGCTTGTGCTAGCGCATGCACTCGCACACTCGACCCTAAAAAGGTAGTAACTTGATTATTGAATTGAAATGAAATAGAATTAATTGCACAATGTGAAACCAGAAAACTTGGGATCAAACTTGCTTTTCCCATTTGACTGAATTGAGTGATCCTAGAAAATCGTCTAATTCTACTTTGCCTCCTCTTTCTCTGTTATGACATTTAAGAGCACCTTGAAATACACGAGTTCCGGATATGCAATGTACAAAACTTTCACTCTTGTGTTTGATTTAATAAACTATAATTCTGTCCATATATAATAACAACCTAGACCACCCAGAAGGCTCTAAGTGACTGACTTGCCTCCTAGTTCACTATTGGCATTGTTTTCAGGGTGGGTGGAAACATGAGTGTTTCTACCTTTTTTTGATAACTATCAGTTTTAAAAATACTTCTGAAGCACTGATATAATCTGATGTTAATGAATGATGTTGATGAGAAGCTGAGACGCATCTGCATGTTAATGAAATACACTTTTTTGAATTTTGAAGAGACTATATCATATTTTTACAGGTTTGTTGCAAATTGTCTTTAAAAAAAATAATGCTTTCCTAAAATTAAGTGGTGCAAGACACCTTATCAGCTTCTTCTCTTTTACTTCAGTTAGTGTAAGTAAATGCCATCCATGTATTTAATATCTTTCTGAATGCTACTGCTGGATCGGGTATACAGCAGCCCAGTGCAGTTGCTTCGCTGGGGGCCACATGTGAAGGTCAGGAGGGCTGCATGCGGTCCTCTGGCCGTACTTTGAGAATCACTGGCCTAAGCCAACGTTTCACATCCTTAGTATCATCTTAACACCTAATTACAGCAATTAGCACCAGAAAGTTTTGGAAATGACCGACCACTCCACGGCTACACGTGACCATGTGTTTAGTGACTTTGATCAGTTTTTGGTTAAAATGAGACAATGATGAATTGTGTGCAATTCCATAAATATGCAGAAAAATCTACTCCTGCAGAGGTATATAATTCTAGGGGCACTGAGTACAGCTCATGAGTACATGCACCAGCTCCAAACATTTATGTGTAAACTGCAAGTCTTTTGGTTTAACGGACCTCCTGTAATGATCTGTGTGTAACCTTCGTGTGTAACCTGCACATCCTAATGGGAAAACCTATCAGCTAATGTACCTGATGTAAAGATTTGCCTATAACCTGCGCCTCACAGGTTGCAATCAATGAGATGATTTAGGTTCTGGTATGTGCTACTCAGCAGACACTGTAACAGTATCTGTCACAGGGGTGACTGCCTGATATGTTTAGGCGCCTGACATGCACACAGCCCTTAAGCAAAAGCAACTTTAGTAAGGGGGTTACATATATGCTGCGTTCCATGAACATGTTAGGCACAATGTCATCTGCTAGCTACAGTTTTGAATGTTAAAAAAGACAACTGATTTGTGGTGTGAACTACCTTTTTCAGCCTCCATACATCTACAAATTTTTATAGCCTCAAAAGTAGTTTATATAGAAATAATATCTGATTATGAAGATTGTACACGCTGTCCCCAATAGCAGAAAAGACTTAACAATCACACTGGAAAGTGTGAGTACAAGCGATGGACTACACATCCAAAACAGATTAGAAGTACGCGAAAGGCCAGGAGATCTGCCCCCTCAGTGCTATGCACTGAAGAGGACCCAAATATACACCATCTGCATTTGGGTTTGGACCAGGGCTGAAAAGTAGGGGGAACCTGCGGCATCTCCATTTTGGCAGCTTTTTTGGGCTGGATCTGTGATCTGGCAGAAGCAGGAAAACATGCTGAATTTGTTAGGGTATCATTTTCCAATGCTAACACATAATTCAGCAGCACCTGCATGTTTTCTGTTGTCAGCAAGGAGGCTTTCCCATTTTAATGCTCAGCTGGGTGCAAAACAAAGGCCTGATTTAAAAGGTCATCAGCCCTCCTTTTGTTCAAGTATCCTGGCTGAGAGCCATCTGGGGCTTAATTCCTAGATGCAAATTCAATGAAAGGAAACAAAGGCCTACAGCTTGTTTTCACTTTACAAGTACTTAAAAGAAACTTTAATTTGGAAGCAGGTTTTTGACTTCGTTCAACCCCTTCTATGTAAGAAATGTACATGCACTGTAAGAACTCAAAATGTATCTGTGTGTATGAGTAATTACACTAATAATTATTGTTACAAATGGGTTCTTTGGTTGGCAGTCATTACCCCCTGTCCCAGCAAGGACCCTCACTCTAGTCAGGGTAAGTTACACACAATCCAAATTATCCTGTGCCCACCCTCTGGTAGCTTGGCACTGAGCAGTCAGGCTTAACTTAGAAGGCAATTTGTAAAGTATTTGTGTAATAAATCATGCAATAACACAGTAGAACACCACAAAAATACACCACACAGTGTTTAGAAACATATATCATATTTATCTGTTTAAATGCAGGTCAAAACAATTAAGATGCAATGAGTATATTTTGAAAAAATGCTATAAAAGTGATTTAACATGTCTTTTCGTCTCTGAAAAGCAACAAATGTCTCTTGCTAGCACAAAGTACCTGGTTTGCGTTCAAAATCTCCACAAGGAACCGCAGAGGAGGAGATTCGTGGAAAACAGGGAGGTGTGCGTTGATTTCTCGTGCGGCACGCGGCAATGCGTTGTTTATTTTTTAATGCAGGGAAGGCTTTGCGTCGATTTCCGGCACTTGGTCATGGATCCTCTTCGGGTTGCGAGGTTTTCGGACGTCCCGGGGATGATGCGTTGAAATCCGGCGCTGACATGACGAAGTCCCAGGGACTGCGTCGATCCGGTGGGTGTTGGGTGTAAATTTCTAGCGCACGGCAGGTGCTGCGTCGATTCCTCTCAGGAAGTCAGGCTGCGTCATTCCGGTTCGGCTGTGCGTTGATCCAATGGGCCTTGTGTCGAATTTCCGGTGGCTGCGCTGGCGCTGCGTCGATCTTCTCCTTGTAAAGTTGGGCTGCTTTGTTCTGGTTCAGCGTATGGTGAATTTTTCTCCCCGATGCAGGCTGTGTGCCATTTCTGGCAGGCGGTGCGTCGATTTTCGCCAGACTGGGAGTTCTTCTTGCAGGAATGAAGTCTTTTTGGTCCTGAGACTTCAGGGAACAGGAGGCAAGCTCTATCCAAGCCCTTTGAGAGCACTTCTCAGCACAGCCAGAGAGCAGCAAGTCAGCAGGGCAACAGCAAGGCAGCAGTTCTTCTCAGAAAGCAGTCAGGTGACTCGTTTGGGAAGCCAGGCAGTTCTTCTTGACAGGTTGCAGGTTCTGGCTCAGGTTCTTCTCCAGGAAGTGTCTTGAGTTGGTAGGGGCAGAGGCCCTGTTTAAATACCCAAATGTGCCTTTGAAGTGGGGGAGACTTCAAAGAGTGGCTTAGAAGTGAACAAGGTCTTCTTTCAGTTCCATCCTGCCTGCCAGGGTCCCAGTAGGGGGCGTGGCAGTCCTTTGTGTGAAGGCAGGCTACTGTCCTTTGACATGTAAGTGCCGGGCCCTCCACCCTCCCAGCCCAGGAAGACCCATTCAATATGCAGATGTATGCAAGTGAGGCTGAGCATCCTGTGTTTGGGGGTTGCTCAAGGGAGCTGTCAACTGAACCTAGCCAGACGTGGATTGTAAGGCACAGAAATATTTAAGTACAGAGAAATGCTTACTTTCTAAGAGTGGCATTTCTAAAATAGTAATATTAAATCCAACTTAACCAGTCAGCAGGAATTTGTATTACCATTCTGGCCGTACTAAATTTGACCTCCCTACTCCTTTTAGATCAGCAGATACCACTGAAACAGTATATGAGGGTAGCCCTAGTGTTAGCCTATGAACGGCACAGACCTCACAGCAGTGCAAAACGAATGTAGGAGTTTTACACTATCAGGACATGTAAACTACACAGGTACATTTAGTATGATCCAATGTCATCATGTTTTAAGGGAGAGAGCATATGCACTTTAGCACTGGTTAGAAGTGGTAAAGTGCGTAGAGTCCTAAAACCAGCAAAAACAGTGTCCAAAACGTGGAGGGAGGCAGGCAAAAAGTTAGGGGTGACCACCCTAAGGCTGTCAGGTCTAACATGTCTTCCCCCGGCTGAAAGTAGGGAGAGCTACCCAACCTCCTGGGAGCTTTCATCGTTAAGGCAGAAGTATCTAGAGAGACTATCAGCGTTGGCGTGGTCAATCCCTGGGCGATGCTCCACAGTAAGTCCATCCCCTGTAGGGAAATGGACCACCTCAAGAGTTTAGGATTCTCTCCCCTCATCTGCATGAGCCATCTGAGAAGCCTGTGGACTGTCTGAACCTAGAAGTGAGTCCCAAACGGGTATGGTCTCAGCTTCTTCAGTGCCCAGACCACAGCAAATGCTTCTCCCTCAATAGCACTCCACCTGTGTTACCATGGTAATAGTCTTCTGCTAATAAAGACTACTGGTTAGTCTAGGCCCTCCTCATTTAGCTGTGCTAGAACTGTTACGACTCGGTCGTCCCATTTCCAGGGGGTGCTGTAAGGGGACTGTCAGAAGCCTGGGAATCACCTTGAACACCTATCTAGAGTCCCTTGCTGACTCCTGTTTGTTTCTCTTTTCTCCATGGTACACTTGTGTAGGACTACATTTGCTTCCTGGGATTGCAAATCCCATAATGCACAGCCTGGTAGTCAGGAAAGCCCGGATTCTGTTTCCCATTGTTTTCAATGGGAGAAGTCCAGTTGCTCCTTTTCACCGGATCCTCTACTCCAGGACTGAAATTACACACACCTGAGACCTCTCCTGTGCAGCCCAGCTTGGAACTGCTTATAAGCAGCCATTTCCTCAAGATCCCCGTCGTGCATTGGAGTTCGATTCCTTTGTGTTACAGACCCCTTGTCGGATGGTGTTCCAGTTTTGTTCCTGTGCTGTTCCAGCTTGATCCTGTTTCCTGTTTCTCTGCCCTGTTCCTGATTGTTCCAGCCAGAGTCTGCTCCCTACTTCTTAGCCTTGTACCTGTTTGTTTCTTCCAGAGCCTGCTCCCTGTTTCTCTGCCCTGCTCCTGCCTTGTTTCAGCCTGAACCTGCTCTCTGTTTCCCAGTCCTGTTTACTACTCATTCCTACTCCCTCTATTCCAGTCCTGTCCTTGCCTGTTCCAGCCAGAGCCTGCTCTCAGTTTATCAGTCCTATCTCTGTTTGTTCCAGCCAGAAGGTTGCACCCTGTTTTCAAGTCCTAGTCCTGCCTTTAATTCAGCCTGAGCCTGTTCATAGTTCTTGCCTCTGCCTCTTTGTTTGTTCCCTTCTGTTTCTGTTTCTTCTTGGTTCTTTGTGTCTGGTAAGTGTTCTATCAGTCTTCACCAGTGTATAAGTGTCCTCCTTTGTACTGGGGTTGGCTCCTGGTTTCCAGGAGGCAATTCCAGCCCCCATCCTTGTCTAGTGTTATATGTTGTCGTTTGTGCCTAACAGTGACAGTGTGCTATTGCTGTTTTCTCAGGAATCACCACTGTGTTTCCAGCTGGACCCACAAGAGCGTGTCCGGTGTATGTAAGTACTATCCTAGTTTGTGCTCTAGGGTCCAGAGACAGAATCACTTCTGCTGCCTCCTTTCTATGGGGCTGGCAGGGTGACTATCTGTAAGAGCAAACTGCACAGAGGCATTGAGATTCCCTGTCACTGTGGGAGGTTCTACACCTTACTCTGTGTACAACCCCAGCATGTTTGTCCACTAGTAATCTGTTTCCTATTTGTTCACACAAGGGTTGCTCTGCTTTTACTTTCCTGTTTCCTGTGTCTGTCCATAGCTGTCCTTTCCGTGTATGCCTTTAGCTGCTCTTCTGCCCCAGTACACTACCTCTTTAGGATATTCAGTGACCTCAAGGGGTGTCCCAACCAGAGTCCTGATCAGACCCACCCGAAACCGTGACAAGAACAGCCCCTAAGTCATGCTCTGAAGCATCTGTCTGCACAATAAATTCTTTGGAGTAGTCAGGTGCCTTGATCACTGGGGCCGTGCACATGGCTTCCTTCAGGGAGTCAAAGGCTTTCTGGCAAGCCTCTGTCCGATTCACCAACCTAGGTTGCTTTTTGGAAGTAAGTTCTGTCAAGGGTGACACAAGGGATCCCTAGCCCTTGACAAATCTACGGTAATATCCTGTGAAGCCTAAGAAGGCTTTCACCTCTGTTTGTGTTCTAGGTGGTTGCCAGGTCTTTATAGTTTCAATCTTGGCCTGGAGTGGCTGCACCTTGCCACCACCTACTAGGTGTCCCAAGTACACCACAGAACCCTGCCCAATCTGGCACTTACTGGCCTTGATGGTCAGGCCTGCCTGTTGCAGGGCTTGAAGCACGGCCTTGAGGTGGAGCAGATGTTCCTCCCAGCTGGAACTGTAGACTGCAATGTCGTCTAAGTAGGCTGCACAGAAGGCATCCTTGCCAGCTGGGACCCAGTTAACCAACCGTTGGAAGGTACCAGGGGCATTTTTCAGCCCAAAGGGCATCACCCTGAATTGGTAATGGCCCTCTGGCATGAAAAACGCAGATCTCTCTTTAGCCCCTTCAGTCAAGGCGATCTGCCAGTACCCTTATGTGAGATCAAAAGTACTAAGGAATTTGGCAGTGCCCAGCCTACCTACGAGCTCATCAGCTTGGGGGATGGGGTGAGCGTCAGTCCGTGTGACTGAGTTGAGACCCCGGTAGTTCACGCAGAACCGGAGTTCTGGATTGGCACCGGGTGCCGCAGCCTTGGATACCAGCACCACAGGGCTTGCCCAGGGACTACTGGTCTTCTCAATGACCCCTAGGGCCAGCATCTTGGCAACTTCCTACTTGATGCTGGCCTTCACCTTGTCTGACAACCTGTATTTTTTGTTTTTTACATGGGGACTGTATCCCGTGTCAATATCATGGACACACAGGTGTGTGAGTCCAGGGGTGAGGGAAAACAGAGAGGAGTACTGTTCCAGTAACTGGTACCAGTCTCCTCACTGGTCCAGGGTCAGAGAGTCAAAGAGATTAACACCCTCCACTGACCCATCACCTTCCTTGGCAGAGAGGAGGTCAGGGAGAGGTTCACTCTCCTCTTACATATCCTCATCTGTCACCATAAGCATGTGGACTTCCGTCCTCTCAAAATGAGGCTTCAGTCGATTGACATGGAGCACCCTTAAGGGGCTCCTAGGGGATTGTAGGTCCACTAAGTAAGTGGCCTCCCCTTTTTGCTCCTTAACTTCAAAGGGCCAGTCCAGCGATCCTGGAGAGCTCTAGGCTCCACTGGCTCCATTACCCACACTTTGTCTCCAGTTTGAAACTCCACCAGGGTGGCCTTCTGGTCATAACAGCGTTTCATTACCTCTTGACTGGCCTCAAGGTTGCTTTTGGCCATCTTCCAGAAGCGGTGCATCTGGTTGCGGAGGGCCAGCATGTAGCTGACCATATCCTGAGGGGGAGCCTTGGGAGCTTTCTCCCACCCCTCCTTGACAATGCTCAAGGGTTCCTTGACAGGGTACCCATAGAGAAGCTCGAAGGGACTGAACCCCACCCCATTCTGGGGTACCTCTCTGTAAGCAAAAGAGAAGGCATGGTAAGAGGATGTCCCACTTACGCCTTAGGGCCTCAGGGAGGCCTGTGATCATGCTTTTCAAGGTCTTGATGAATCTCTCCACAAGACCATTAGATTGGGGGTGATAGGGTGTGGTGAACTTGTAGGTTACCCCACATGCACCCCACATGGACTTCATGTATGCAGACATGAAGTTAGTGTCTCTGTCAGACAGTCTTCTTTGGGAATCCCACATGGGTAAATATCCCCATCAGAGTTCTGGTCACCACCGGTGCAGTCACAGTCCTCAGAGGGATTGCCTCTGGGTAGCGGGTGGCATGGTCCACTAAATCCAGGATAAAACTGTTGGCTAGGGCAGTTTTGGGGTCAAATGGGCCAACAATGTCGATGCCCACCCTTTCAAAAGGGGTGCCAACGACAGGGAGTGGGACCAGGCGGCCTCTTAGCCTTTTCCGTGTTTTCCCACGGGCCTGGCAGGTGGGACAGGACCTACAGAACGCATCTGACTTTGTACTCATCTGGGGCCAATAGAAGTGGGTGAAAAGCCTGGCAAAGGTCTTGTCTTGCCCCATATGTCCTGCCAAGGGAATGTTGGGACCCAAACCCAGTAGGAAGGCCCAGTAACACTGCGGGACCACCAGCACACGTGCTGCCCCAGCCTCAGGAACCTTAGGCTCACTGTAAAGGAGATCATTCTCCCAATAGATCAGGTGATAACCAGAGGCTTCACCTGCTGCTTGGGCTGAGGCCTGTGCCTCAAGCCCACAAGAGTGAGACCCGCTTTCTGCACCTTGCAGAATTCCACCCTGGTGGTTCCACCATCAACTTGCCAGCCAGCAAGCTCAGGTAGGTCACCTAGGGCGGCAATGTCTTCCCCAGTTGGCTCAGGGGCCTCCTCCTCAAAAGCCCTGTCAACTACCATGGGAAGTTCTGGGACTGGTTTCCCACTCCCCTTGCCCCTCTCCTTGGCAGCTGTCTGGGCCATTCTTCCAGGCTCCAGACGCCCTTGACTTCACTCTCGGGGAGCCATGGACCATGTGGTCATGCAGACCCATTCAGGCAACCCTAACATCTCCAAGTGAGACCTTAGCTCTATCTCCTTCCAGGCAGTGTGCTCAAGGTCATTGCCTAACAGACAATCTATGGGCATGGCAGGACTCACAGCTACTTTTAGAGTACCAGAGACCCCCCCAACCCAAAAGGGAACCAGAACTACAGGTAAATGGCTTTCACAACTGTCGGCCACTATGACTTGGTGGAATGTATTAGGAAGGACCTGCTCTGCTGAAACCAGCTGACCTTTGACAGTGGTCATGCTGGCTCCTGTGTCACTCAGAGCCTCCACCCGTTGCCCATTGATGGTGACCCACTGCTTATTCTTGGAAGTAGTGGCAGGCATGTGGGTTTTTGGTACCATTTCTGCATCTCCTAGTGACACTAGGGTTACCTCTATCTGTTCCCCAAAACTAACTGGGACTACCTCCTCCCCAAGCGCTACGCTAGCCAACCTAGGTGTATGCCCTCCTGTGGAGGGCTCTGCCCTCTTGGGACACTTGGAGTCACCCTTAGAGTGACCATACTTAGTGCACTGTAAGCATTGGGGTACAAACATCCCTGTCTTATAGTCAGTGAACCCTTTCCTTTTGGAATCAGTCTGGGACTGGTTACCACTATTCCCTTGGGAACTATTTTGGGGGCCTTTAGAGAACTCCTTGTTTTTAAGTTTTTCTCCCCCCTCTTTCTTCTGATGGGAACCCTGACCACCTTCGTGGGTGTCACCCCCAGATACCTTTCAGGACACTCTGGTGCTAGTCCAGAGGTCCGCCTCCTAACCAAGCTTCCTGGAATCAGTCAGCTTACTGTCTACTAGGTGCTGGCGCAACTCTGTGAAACAAGTACTGAGCATATGCTCTCTCAGAATCAAATTATACAATCCTATGTAATCATTTACTTTACAGTCATGCACCCATCCATTCGGTGCCTTACTGGAAAAGTCAAAGAAATCTACCCATGTTTGTGTGGCCTGTTTGGTGCTGTCCCTGAACCTCTGACGGTATTTTTCCGGGGTCAGCCCAAACTTGGCAAGTAAAATGGCTTTCATGTGTGAGTATGTGTTCTGATCCCTTGTGTCCAATGGAAGGAGTGTGTCCCTCCCAAGTGCTGGCACATATCCCCACACAGCCGTACCCCATTGCTCTTCAAGAACCCCATGAGCCCTTAGTGCAACTTCATAAGCAGCTAACCATTTATCATTGTCATCTCCCACCACAAAACTGGGCACAACATTTTGGGGTATACAAACCTTCTTTTCCCCAGCAGGTCCTGCATGTATGTGCCACGATTATTGCTGGACTCAGACTGTCTTGCCTTGATGTCCAGCTCCTTGAGACTGAGTTCAAGAGCCAACAAAAGTTTCTTCTCAGCCACGATTCTCTCAGCTGCAGCCTCAGCTCTCTCAGCTTCAGCCTGTTTGGCTTCTCTCTCTGCCCTCCTCTCCTCCTGTTGAGCTTCTATTTTGAACCTTGCCATTTGTAATTGGAATTCTCTCTCCTCTCTCCTTTCGTCTGCGGTCAGGCCTTGATCAGAGACTCTGCTCCCTAGTTTGGCAGGGGGCACAATCACAGTGGTAACATCATCCACTAATGGCAAAAAATCTTCTGAGGGGCCCTCCTCTTGCTCCTCATCCTCAACATCCTCCTCTGAATTTGGTTCTGCCCAGGCCCTCAGCGCCATTTGGTACTCCTCCTTCCTGGAGGCACCCCGGGTGGGTACTCCCAACCCTTTGCAGAACCCTTTCATCTGTTTGACTGTGTATGTCCCCAGCATGGCTAGGTCAAAATCTTCAGCTCCAGCTAAAGACCCAGCCAGAGACATGTTGAATGAGGATTTTAGTTAAAAATGTCAGATACAAAACGAAATTGCAGAAAAAGATAAAAAATCAAGTTGGCTTTCAACTGTGGGTAAGTAGTGAACACTTATACTATATGTCACTGCACAAATACAAGTACTATCCTCACCACTGATCACCAATGTTAGAAATGGGGTCTTTGGTTGGCAGTCAGGTTACTCCCTGTCCAAGCAAGCACCATCAGACTAGTCAGGGTAAGTCACACACAATCCAAATTATCCTGTGCCCACCCTCTGGTAGCTTGGCACTGAGCAGTCAGGCTTAACTTAGAAGGTAATGTGTAAAGTATTTGTGCAATAAATCATGCAATAACACAGTAGAACACCACAAAAATACACCACACAGTGTTTAGAAAAATATATCATACTTATCTGGTTAAATGCAGGTCAAAACGATTAAGATGCAAGTATATTTTGAAATATCACTGTAATAGTGATATAAAGTGTCTTTTAGTCTCTTAAAAGCAACAAATGTCTTTTGCAAGTACAAAGTACCTGGTTTGCGTTCAAAATCTCAACAAGGAACCGCAGAGGAGGAGATGCCTGGAAAACAGGGAGGTGTGCGTCGATTTCTCGGGCCGCACACTGCGATGTGTTGTTTATTTTTCGCGCAGGGAAGGCTTTGCGTCGATTTCCGGTGCTTGGACTTGGATGCTCTTCGGGTTGCAGGGTTTTCAGACGCCCGGGGGACGATGCGTTGAAATCAGGCGCTGTGTCAATTCCTCTCAGGAAGTATGGCTGCGTTGTTCCTGGCAGGAGGTGCGTCGATTTTCACCGCACTGGGAGTTCTTCTCGCAGGAATGAAGTCTTTTTGATTCTAAAACTTCAGGGAACAGGAGGCAAGCTCTATCCAAGCCCCTAGAGAGCACTTCTCAGCACAGTCAGAGAGCAGCAAGGCAGCAGTCCTTCTCAGAAAGCTGTCAGGTGAGTCCTTTGGGCAGCCAGGCAGTTCTTCTTGGCAGGTTCTGGTTCAGGTTCTTCTCCAGGAAGTGTCTGAGTTTGTAGGGTCAGAGGCCCTGTTTAAATACCCAAATGTGCCTTGGAAGTGGGGGAGACCTCAAAGAGTGGCTTAAAAGTGCACAAGGTCCCTTTTCACTTCCATCCTGTCTGCCAGGGTCCTAGTAGGGGGTGTGGCAGTCCTTTGTGTGGGGACAGGCTACTGTCCTTTGAAATGTAAGTGTCAAGCCGTCCAGCCTCCCAGCCCAGGAAGACCCATTCAATATGCAGATGTATGCAAGTGAGGCTGATCTTCCTGTGTTAGGGGCTTGTCTGAGTGAATGCACAAGGAAGCTGTCAATTGAACCTAGCTAGACGTGGATTGTAAGGCATAGAAGGATTCAAGTGCAGAGAAATGCTTACTTTCTAAGAGTGGCATTTCTAAAATATTAATATTAAATCCAACTTAACTCGTCAGCAGGAATTTGTATTACCATTCTGGCCATACTAAATATGACCTCCCTACTCCTTTTAGATCAGCAGATACCAATGAAACAGTATATGAGGGTAGCCCTAGTGTTAGCCTATGAACGGAGCAGACCTCACAGCAGTGCAAAACGAATGTAGGAGTTTTACACTATCAGGACATGTAAACTACACAGGTACATGTCCTGCCTTTTGTCTACACAGCACCATGCCCTATGGATTACCTAGGGCCTACCTTTTGGGTCACTTATATGTGGAAAAATGGGAGTTTCAGGCTTGGCAAGTACTTTTAAATGCCTCTCACATGAGTGTTGTACTCACACAACACCCATGGCACCACAGAGACACTCCGGATTCTCAGAGGAGGAGCTAAGGGTCATGGTGGAGGAAATCATCCGGGTAGAGCCACAGTTATTTGGAGCACAGCTGCTGCAGATATCCATTGCTAGGAAGATGGAGCTATGGTGGAGGAATGTGGACAGGGTCAACGCCGTGAGACAGCACCCAAGAACCAGGGATGACATCAAGAACAGGTGGAACAACCTACAGGGGAAGGTACATTCCATTGCAGCAAGACACCAACTCACTGTACAGAGGACCTGCGGTGGGCACCCATCTCCTCCCCCACAACTAACAACATGGGAGGAGCAAGTCTTGGCAATCATGCATCCTGAGGGCCTGGCCAGAGTAGCAGGTGGACTGGACTCTGGTAAGTCAACTCTATACTACTACTACCCCCCTACCTGCATGCTTTCACACACCTCTACCCTTACCCTCACTCCCATCACTCCACCACCTCCCGCACCCCCCCCACCATCACATCTTACTCATCCCAATGCCAAGCCCTGCATGCCATACCAATGCATTGACACCACTCACAGACCTGCATGGACACATATCACCAAAGCATGCACACTAGAGAGAATCAGCTAGCCCACCACATACCAACTCATACAAGTAAAAGCTGCCAGGGCAATGATAACCAAAGAGGGCAACCCACTGATGCACAATATGTCACACACTGAAACAATAACACTGCATTCACATCCCCACAGGTACCCCAGCCAATGTCAGCGGAGAAGAGGTGCCAGCAGTATCCAGTCCTCCCACAGAAGAGGCCCACAGTGATGACAACAACTCTGGACGCCTGGATCTGAATGACCAACCTGGCCCATCAGGGACCTCTGGACAGTCAGTAACCCAGCCACAGTCACACACCACCACAGAGCCTCCCCCATCAGGAAATACCACCACAACACCCACCCAGCATACCCCAGTGTCCCCAGGACACGTCAACCAGCAGTGTACACCACTACAGGGACCCCCGGGGATACCTCGCCCCCAAGACAATCAGGGACCTGGGGTCAGTGGGCACATGGTTCAGGGGACAGAGGCACAGGACATCAGGGCGCCTGGGAGGAGTGCTGCGTGCCGGGGGGGGCACGCCCAGGGAACTGATTATCCAGGAGGCACTCACACAGATCCTGGGAGCATTCCACATTCCCAGGATACACTGGGCCAGATACTGGCCAACATGCAGGAGAACAGGCGGCTGCAGGAGGGACAGTACCAGGGGATCAGAGAGGACTTGTAGGCTATTAACAATACCCTGGTCTCCATTGCAGGGGTGCTGGCAGACATGACCAACATTATGAGAGAGGCAGCCTCACAACAGTGGGCCCCTGCCACTAGCCAGACATCTGAACCGCCTTCCACCTCCGCTGCCGCTAGTGGACAGGAGAAACCGGCCACAAGACCAACAGGCCAATAGCACCCCTCCCCCTGCAGAAGGTGAACCAACCGCAAACGTTCCCTGCAATCCAGGCAGAAGCCAAAGATTATTGCCAAGACCCCTGCCATGAAATGAGACTCTCCTGATTGTCACCTTTGTGTCCCACTGTCACCATGTCCATCTTGAACTGCCATTACTCCCTTTCCTATTTCCGCTTGGACAATGCACCTGTGCTACAAATAGACTGGAACTATACCCTGGACTTTCCTCCATCATCAACCCAGCCCAATGCACTTGGGCCCCTACTCCTTAGCACTTAAATAAACACCCTTTGAAAAAATAAAACTATGGAGTATGTCAAATGATTTCAGTAGTTATTCGTTAAACCAGATTCAAACATTGCATTTCAAATGTACAGTAATGTTCACATTGGAAAGACATGTAGTTGGCTGCAGTGATCACACCAGGAGCGATAGTGGGGCACCAACATCTGCAAAATGAGTTACCAAAGGGTACAGTGAGTGGGGATTGAAGTAGGAAATAACAGCATGCCAGTGACAAAGATAATCTAAATAATGACAATGATATGTGAAGTAACTCTGTCTTACCTGTGTGTCATTGGAAGTATTGTCTGATAACTACAGTTCTGTTGTCCTCATCTTCATCCTCTGCCTCCTCATCCTCACTGTCCACAGGTTCCACTGCTGCCACAGGGCCATCTCCAGCCTCCTCCTCCTGCAGAAAAGGCACATGGCGTCTCAAGCCAAGGTTGTGCAACATACAGCATGCCACGATGATCTGGCAGACTGTCTTGGGTGAGTAGCACAGAGATCCACCTGTTAGATGGAGGCACTGAAACCTGGCTTCAGGAGGCCAAAGGTACGTTATATAATCCTTCTTGTACACCCATGTGCCTCATTGTAACGTTCTTCTGCCCTTGTCCTGGGATTCCTCACAGGGGTCAGTAACCATGATAGGTTGGGGTAACCTGAGTCACCTGCAAATATGGAGGGACAACCTTTAGCCACATACCATCCCATATGGCCTACACCATACCCATACACCAACATCCACTGGGTTGGAACCAGGGCTCACCTATTAGCCACACCCTGTGCCTCTGTAGTTGGCCCATCACATTAGGGATGCTGCTATTCCTCAGGATGAAGGCATCCTGCACAGACCCAGGATACTTAGCATTGACATGGGAGATGTACTGGTCCGCCAGGTACACCATCTGGACATTCATGGAATTATAACTTTTTCGATTTCTGAATACTGTTCATTTTGCCTGGAGGGGGACAAATGCTATATGTGTTCCATCAATTGCCCAAATTATGTTGGGGATATGTCCCATTGCGTAGAAGTCAGCCCTCACTGTGGCCAAATCATCCACTTGGGGGGAAACAATGTAGCTGAGTGTTGTCTGCCCTGATTAAACATGTGTTTAATCAGGGCAGACAACACTCTGGTCAGCACTATTGAGAACATTGGCTGTGACATTCCTGCTGCCATGCCCACTGTCACTTTGAAAGAACCAGTTGCCAAGAAATGGAGCACTGATAGGACTTGCACAAGAGGGGGGATCCCAGTGGGGTGATGGATAGCAGATATCAGGTCAGGCTCCAGTTGGGCACACAGATCCGTTATTGTGGCCCTGTCAAGTCTGTACATGAGGATAATGTGCCTGTCCTCCATTGTTGCCAAGTCCACCAGGGGTCTGTAAACGGGGGTATGTCTCCATCTCCTATTCATCCGAAGCGGTTGCAGTCTAAGGGACAAAGGAGTGAGGCGCTGGTCACAAACTGAACATTGTAGCCACAACAGTACAATGCATGATGTCAATTTTAAATATATAAGTGGCGTTTGTCCTGTATGTCCAATTGTGAACTGTGATGCAATTATAATCCAGGGCCTGAACTCCCCCCCTCCGCCACCCCGAAATGGCGTCCGCCTGTCCTGTGTGGAGGGACAGGTGGAAGTGAGGTAATTCCGCTGAAGTTGTGCGCCGTTGCAGGAGGCAGTCGGGAACCGTCATGGAACTCCTCATTGAATAACATTGGGCCCTATGGGGTACAGTGGCCAGGTACTGTATTGTATTGTAATGTATTGTAATAGTATTTATATAGCGCTTACTACCCCTGACGAGGCGTCGAAGCGCTTTTCGGCGAGTAGCACGCTTCTCCGGAACCCATCAAGAATTAGTGATGGATTAGTATCGGGAAATAGGAGTACAGTTTTAGTATTATTATGAGTTCATTTGAGTCGCGGATATGAGAGTTTGTTAGTTAGATTGACTGGAGTAATGGAGGGGTGGAGGAGGAAAGAAACCCAGAAGTGTTAATTGGGAGTATATTCCTCATTTACTGATCCCAAAGGCTTGGGATGAGTAAAGGGGGATGGAGGAGGGAAGGGTTAGGGAGATCCTAGTAGCAGGGTGAGATAAATGAGGAAGAATTTAGTAGGGTTGTTTGGGAGGTCATGGTAGTAGAGTGAGGTTTGGTGAGTTAGATGTGGAAGCAGAGGGAAGAGGTTAGGCAGAGTTATTTAGGAGATGAAAGTAGTAGAATGGATTTGGAATGAGTCAGAGTGGGAATGGAGGATAGATTGACAGAGACATGAGATATGATGATGGGTAGAGAAGTGTGATAAGATGAGAGCAGGCATTCATAGATAACTAGTATAACAACACAGCCAGGAGCCATGCAATGACCCACGAACATGCCAAGCACATGTATGTATAAACACATGAATACACACACACATGCACACATACAATACATAATTAGAACCAAGGGTAAATATACTTAGTCAAACAGGTTTAAAGAGTGTGTGTGTATCCTATTGTTATGACATTAGCAATACATATTTTCTAAAGAACTATACATAACTAGAAATAGACACATAATCAGAAAAAATATTTATCAACATAGGCATATGCGGTCCATAGTTGTTTGAATATGGTGGTTATGAATGAAAGAGCCAACTCTTGACTAGTTTTCTGAAGACAAGAAAGTTATCTGTGGCTCTTATAGTTGGTATGCTGCAATTGGCGGGATGTGTTCCTCCCCGTGCCCTGGTGACTAGCATAGGTACCTTTAGTGAATTGCATAGTGCGTAGGCCTGTTCCCTGTGTGTGAGTGTGGTATGTACGCCAACGGTGGTGTTGGTGCAGCCAGTGACTTTATGTATCCTTTGTCTCTTTCCCCCATCCCTTTTTGTTTTGTCATTCTGTCCTTATGTGCATTAGCATCATTTGGCGGAGGAGGAAAGGCACCGGCGACGGAGGGAGCTGCATCCCACAGGACCCAGGAGGCAGAATCCACCGACGCTGAGGGCACCAGTGGGACGGAAGGCGAGGGAAGCACCACGGCAGAGACAGAATGGGACAGTTCAGACACAGATACCTCCTCCGATGGAAGCTCCCTGGTGGTGACGGACACTTCTGTGACCACCCCAGTAACAGGTACATCCGCCACCCCTATACCAGCACTGCCCTTCCAACAGCTCCTCATCGAGTTGCCGTGCCCGCTCACTCAGGAGGGTGGGCATCTCCTTCGCCCCAGGCACCCAAGGCCTTGCCCCAGTTAGCCCTGCTGCCCTGAGTGAGGAGGCTATTGACCTCCTGAGATCTATCTCTGTAGGGCAGTCAGCCATTGTGAATGCCATCCAGGTGCTGGCAGCCCAAATGCAACAAACAAATGCATTCCTGGAGGGCATTCATACTGGTTTGGCGGCCCAACAGAGATCAATCCAGGCTCTGGTCTCCTTTCTGATGGCAAACATTGTCCCTGTTTCCAACCTACCCCCTCCAGCGTCCTCTTCCCAATCCCATTCACCTCAACCCCAACCTATCCCAAGCACACAGGCAGACGAGCATGCACACAGGACAACACACAAGAGTGGACATGGCAAACACAAACACCACACATCAGCCCACAGGCATTCACACAAACACCATCCATTTGCAGACATACCAACATCCACTGCCTCCACTGTGTCCCCCTCCTCCTCTTCCACATCCCTTCCAGTTGCGTCCACACTCACACCGGCATGCACTACACCAACATCCACTACCAGCATCACCACCACACCCAACAGAACACACACCTCACTGGCAGACACCTCCACAACAGCCATGCACAAGCCCCTGTATCCTCTCCCACTGTGTCTGCCCCCCTGTCCCTCATATCTGGCCAGGGTGGCAAAAACCCAGGCAAGCACCTCAGCCACCCAGTTCACTGGCACAGTACTGTCCACACCCATTTGTGGTGGTAAAGGACACAGGGCACCAGGCTGCCGCAAGGAAGGGGTGCATCCCCAAGTGCTGCCCGGCAGAACAAGGAGCCTGCCCCAAGTGCTGCAAAGAAGGGCAATGTGCCATCCCCAGCTGCTGCCAGGAAGGGCAAGGAGCCTGCCCCAAGTACTGCACAGAAGAGCAAGGTGCCATCCCCAGCTGCTGCCAGGAAGGGCAAGGAGCCTGCCCCAAGTGCTGCAAAGAAGAGCAAGGAGCAATCCCAAGCTTCTGCCAGGTAGGGCAAGGGGCCTGCACCAGCAGACAGGAAGGGCAAGGGGCCTTGTGCTGGAACGCAGTGGAAGCCCTTACCACCAACCATGGTTGTGCAGCCATCCGCTGCTGCAGGGGATGGGCAGGAGCTTCCCCCCACAACCCCCACCAGCAGCAGCACCACCACCACCAGTGGGCAGCTATCCGAGGCTGCAGAGGGTTGACAGGAGATTCCCCCTACAACCGCCACCTGCAGCAGCACCAGCACCACCACCAGTGGGCAGCCATCTGAGGCTGCAGGGGATGTGCAGGAGCTTCCCCCCACCAGTGGCTGCAGCGGCACCACTTCCACCACTGAGCAGCCATCACCGCCGGCGGACTGTCTGCAGTCCTACCTCCATGGGCTGTTGTGCGGCCTGCCCCCTGCAAATCCTGTGGGTATGACACCGACCTGAGAGACTGTGACCTTGCACTCCCCAGGAACATTAGCACAGGGCACCATGCCCCCTCCAGAACCAGTGGGTATGCCACCCACTCATCCCATCGTCCCCAGAATCAGAAGCACAGGGCACTATGCCCCCTCCAGAACCAGTGGGCAAGTCACCCACTTACCCCATCCTCCCCAGGATCAGAGGTACAGGGCACGATGCCCCCTCCAAAACCAGTGGGCAGGTCACCCACTCACCCCATCCTCCCCAGGATCAGAAGCACAGGCCACAATGCCCCCTCCAGAACCAGTGGCTATGCCACCCACTCACCCCAGCCTCCCCAGGATCAGAAGCACAGGGCAGCATTCCCCCTCCAGAATCAGCGGGTATGCCACCCACTCACCCCATACTCCCCAGGATCAGAAGCACAGGGCACAATGTCCCCTCCAGAAGCAGTGGCAAGTCACCCACTCACCCCATCCTCCCCAGGATCAGAAGCACAGGGCACCATACCCACTCCAGAACCAGTGGGTATGCCACCCACTCACCCCAGCCTCCCCAGGATCAGAAGCACAGGGCACCATGCCCCCTCCAGAACCAGTGGGCAAGTCACCCACTTGAGAGACTGTGGCCTTGCACTGCCCAGGACCAGGCACAGGGCATGTTGCCCCCTCCAGAACCAGTGGATTTGTTCCATCTGCTGGCTGAGGTGCCCACCCGTTCCCCGTTCCCCTGAGGTGCCTGCCTGATGCCCCTGCAGTGTTCTCTCCGTGTTGGTGCAGGAGACAGGTGGGGCCTTGGACTTTGTCATGTGGCCCTGTGGCCCACACACATTGAGGACTAGGCAGTGTCCCTTGAACTGTACATGTGTATATACGTTTGAATTGAATTTTTGTTTTTTTACTGTATTTATATTATTACATTCACTTTCATCTATTTGTGTTGTCCTTGCATTATTCCTGAGGGGTACAGGGTAAATATGTTGTCTTACTGCATCTGATTGTGTGTATGGTGTTGAGGGTGGGGGGGGGTGATGTGTGTGTGTGTGTCAAACTCTATTTCCTCCCCCTTCCCCTTTGTGCTAGGCATCTGTACTCACCATGGTCGTCTTCGCCGTCGTTGGTGTTCATGGTGAAGCAGGACGTAAAATATCATGGCAAATATTTGCAGCTCAGGCTCCATGGTGTCATGGTTCTTCCCTGTGTCTCCAAAGGTGAGTCCTTTCCCTTCTGAGGTCTGTTTCCACCAGGCTTTTGATGTCATTGGTACCTCCCCGGAAAAGGTGGCGGTTTTAGGGGTCATTATATGGTAGGCCGAACATTGACTTCTGTCTGGCTGTAGGCGGCTACCGCCGTGGTGCCTGTTGTTTCCGACCCGGCGGTCGGTGTGGTAAAGTCGTTGTCTATCGGAGATCTTTCCGCCATGGTCATAATTTGGCGGTAGTCACCGCCAGCCTGTTGGCATTATTACCGCCTCTTTATCACCGACCGCCAGGGTCGTAATGAGGTCCTATATGTTAAGCGTGAACGGTTGAGAGAAACACGTCAGGATATGAAATTTGATGCAGTAATTGGGGATGTTTTACAAACAAGTCTTTATTAAGTCCAAGAGGAGCCCTTCTTTGCAATGTTAGAAAATCAACAGATTGAGAAAAAAGGGTTAAAAGAGTTTGCATGCAACTCCTTGATACAGGGAAATAGATCCTGTGATATATTACAGGAATTGCAATTTATGAATTTATGAACTGTAAGTAACAACATTATCTTACTTTCCTATCTCCATAAAATACAAATCTTTGATCTGCAGGTTACACGATTTGCTTTGCAGCAGGCACATTAACCCTCTATGCTACTTTATGAATTAAAACTGTGGTTGGACAGAAAAACAGAACTCTTGCAGGAGTGCATTTTTGTAAACAAATGTACCAGTTGACTGTTAGACGTCCCTCGTGACTCCACCCCCTTCACACTGCCACATCTTCACCCCTATTTATGGGTTTCCTTAGTACATTTTCCCCAATCCCAGCACTGATTTGGATGACAGGTCGTAAGATCTACCCACCCTCTTACCAACTCTGTCTCAGGAAATCCCCAATTGACCCTCTACATCCCTAAAGCATCTGGCTGGAGTTTGTCTACAAAAACCCCACAGAAGACACCAGTGAGCAATGAAAACCCACAGCTGCAGAATGGGGCTGCACCAAAAAGCTCTTAGAGGCCAGTTATTTGACGACCAGGCTCTATGTAAAAACATAATAACATACGCGCTGTACCCATATTAGACAGGTGCTTATTAAGAAAAGCACGGTCAACGCAGGCCAGGTACGAGCTAGCTGATGGGAATTTGGGAGCGCTGGATCGTGCCTTGGCTTCAAAGTTCATCTCAGGAGACACTAAAGATGGATTGGCCGCCAAGTACCCCTCCCCTCCCTGCGTCTCGCACCGCCGCATCCAATTTTTTGCTTCAGGCGTTATTTTCTCCAAGGAGATATGTTCTGGCACGCACCGACAAGGACAGGATGGAGGCAGCGGGAGGAGGGTTGGCGGGGAGGGGGGCGAAGGGGATGCAGTAGTGGCTCCCTCCCCCCCTTGACTTGGAAACCAGGTAGCCATCCTATTGGCGCCCCCAGGGAGGTACGCATGTGCCATCAGACGCGCCTCAATTGATCGCACTGTCGCTGGGCAATTTTTATTCCCAGCAGTGCAGCGCTCTCTCATAAAGCGAGGTGGCGGCGGCGTGATTAATCCGTGGGAGGCTTTCATTATAGAAAAACCCCGCAGCGTACAGCGCATAGCCTTCTACATTCTGCACCAGTAGCCCTTTGAAAAACATAAAAAACAAAATTACAAAAAAATCACCTGCCCTTCATATCCCAGTCCTGAAAATCCAATTTAAAAATACAGTGTAAACTGGTTTTCACCTGCCTGCTCCTCATTAGATCTAAGGATATTAGATATTATGGTTTGTAAGGAGCTGAAGAAGTTAGGCCCATATTTATACTCGATTTGCGCTGAATTAGCGTCATTTTTTTTTTTACTCTAATTCAGCGTAAACCTAACTCCATATTTCTACTTTGGTGCTAGACGTGTCTAGCACCAAAGTTATGGCGTTAATGTCATTTTCTGAACGTGAAAACCTACCTTGCGACAATGAGATGCAAGGTAGGCGTTCCCGTCCGGAAAAGGACGATATGGCCTTAGCGCCATATTTATCCCCTATGCTAAAATCCAGCAAGGGGGATGGGGGCCTTAAGTAATGACGCTAAGCTTGCTTAGCACCATTATTTAACACCTGGGTATGGGCAGGCGCTAGGGGACCTGTAGGCATATTTCCATGATCAGAGACCATGCAAAGAGCCCACAGGTGCCCTTCCCTGGCCCCCAGGGACACCCCCACCCACCCACACCAGAGGCACACCACAGGATGGGGGATCCATCCCAGGTAAGTCTCGGTAAGTATTCCTTTTTTAAAAAAAAATCACGCTCGGGGGCCCTGACTTGGGGCCCCCTGCATGGCGCAGGCCCCAATGGCTAAGCCCTGGGGACATTTGTCCCCTGGGCATGGCCCTTGGGGTGGTGGGCATGGCTCCTGTCTTTACTAAGACAGGATCCATGTCCATGGGGGATGTGCGCCAGAAAATGGAGCTAAACTGCTTAGAGGCATTTTTTTGCCTCTAAACAGTGTAGTGCCATAATTCGGCACCCAAGCTCCGGTTTACCCTATGCCTCCCCCACCCTGTTAGCGTTGTTTACAAGGACCCTAACAGAGCATTAGCGCCGACTAGGGCCATTCCATAAATATGGGCCCGGCCGGCGTCTTAGAATGGCGCTAGTCAGCACTATACTTTTTCACGCAAAACTGCGCTAATGCAGTTTTGCATGAAAAAGTATAAATATGGGCCTTAATGCGCCTACTGCAAAGGTTTCCGTGTCAACAGGTTTGGATCTCAAAGGAGCCGGCTCAGTCACTTATATTTTCAGGGTCAATGAACTGCGTTGGTAGGACAAGCCCCACATATGTCATTCATGACTCCACCCTAAGCCTTCAAACCTAAATTAAGTACTCCAAATGAGGCCTCTATAAGCAGTCTCAACACTGCAGGCGAGACCTCTAGAACAGGTCAAACGATTGTAGGTGAGGTCTCTGGAACTGGACACAATATTCCAAAGAGCTGGGTACAATATTCCAGAGGAGGTCAAGGTAACTAACCAGACGCCTCCATGCGAGACCTGCAGAACTTGACACTGCTCCAGACTAGGGACCTCCTACTTGGACACAAAGTTTCAAATGAGGCCTTCTCAGCTAACATTTTACTTACATATTACTTACTCCATTTGTGTCACCCAAAGCCAGACCAGGCACGAAATCGAGGTGTGGCACTTAAAACTGTCAGAAAGCTTCAACAATCATATCCCTCAAAAAACAGAGAGAGCAATTATTTTTCTCTCTCACGCTGTCCTCTCTGTGGCTCTCTCTGTGCAACGACTTTTATAAATGTTCTTACCTTTGGATTTAAGAGTCCCTTTAAGGGGATTATAAAATATTTAGGGCGTTTTTCTTCTATTTTCTGCGGTCACATTTATTTTCCACAGGCCCTCAGTTGCCTTGCAACAAAACAAGGGTAGGAACAAAGGCCAGGGCAGAGCTGGATTCAGCTAAAGGAGTTCACATGCAAAGAGCTACTTGTTACAAAATACTGGTGAAAAAGCTGAAGGGGTTAATGACCGTATTGTTGCATATATGCATGTGATCTTAGAGTAAAAGGAACCCGCTGCTAGTAAAACAGCCTAGGGCTTGCATGAAAGCTTCAATGACCCCTTTATTGTTGATCTGCAGGTATCAGGTATTTTATGCCTCCTTAAATAGCTCTGGGAGCAAGTAGGCCAGTTGCTGAGGTAGGTGTGAGTGCATAATCTGCAAGCCACAGGTTCAAATTTTAGTAAAATGCCCCTGGAGTTTGAAGTGGCTCCTTCAGAGACTCAACCCCACTGGTGTTGTGGGTTCTTCTTAGTACCAAGGCTTGACATCCTTATTTTGGCTTCAGGTCCGTAGACTGTTCCTTTAAATACATATACATGTTTTATTCATTTAAAATGTTTAAATATTTTTTGGTACAGCCATATTTTCAGCTTGATGTTTTTTATGTTTTAACCAGCTGTCTTTTCTGAGAAATGCAAAAAGAACAAATGATGGACGGAATGCTGAACGTTCACCCTCAGTCACAAAGATCTGGGTTTAATCCATTGGTTTTTTTGCTCACCACGCCACCTCAGTTTGGACCCAGCCATATGCAAATCAGTCTTGACACTGTTCCTCATGGGAACAGTCCAGCCCGAACTGCCAAGTCAGGTCCTCCCTGGACCGGAAATAAGCATTCTAGGACCGGTTTCAGGGTATCACCCTTCATCAGCTAGGCTAGCTTGAATCCAGTGGAACAGTGAGCACGGGACCTATGTCTGGGCTTACCCTTCCCATGTTCGGCTGGACTGTTCCCCATCGGGAACAGCGTCAAGACCGATTGCATATGGCTGGGTCCAAACTAGAATGGCATGGTGAGCAAAAAAACTGATGGATTAAACCCATATCTGTGATTGGGGGTGAATGTTTGATTTGTTCTGCATTCTGTACATCAACTGTTCTTTTTGCATTTGTCTTTTCCGAGAGGCATTGTTGCTCCTGTTGTACATTTTGTCAATACCTCTGCATGTGTTTCACTCTGTGTCCTTTTCAAGGATGTCATGTTTGGTACATGATATCTGTTAGAAATGGGGTCTTTGGTTGGCAGTCAGGTTACCCCCTGTACAAGCAAGGACCCTCACTCTAGTCAGAGTAAGTCACACACAGTCCAAATTATCCTGTGCCCACCCTCTGGTAACTTGGCACTGAGCAGTCAGGCATAACTTAGAAGGCAATGTGTAAAGTATTTGTGCAATAAATCATGCAATAACACAGTATGAACACCATAAAAATACACCACACAGGTTCATAAAAATATAGAATATTTATCTGACTAAATGCAGGTCAAAACTATCAAGATTTGATAAGTACACATAGAAATATCACTTTAGAAAATGATAAAAAGAGTCTTAAGTTCTTAAAAGCAATAAGTGTCTCTTCAAAGCACAAAGTACCTGGTTTGCATCTAAATTATCTGCAAGGGACCGCAGAGGAGGAGATGGCTTGAAAAATGTGAGGTGTGCGTCGGTTTCTCTGGGCACACGATGCGTCGATATTTTTCATGCAGCAAGGGCCTTGTGTCGATTTCCGGCGCGCGGACTTGGATCCTCTTCGGGTTGCGGGGTATTTGGACGCCCCGGAGACTATGCAGAGAAATCCTGGGAGTGCAGGGCGAAGTCACATGAGCTTCATCGATCCGGTGGGCAATGCGGGGAAATTTATGACGCAAGCAATGCGTCGATTCCTCTTGAAGAAAGTCGAGCTGCGTCATTCCAGCTTGGTTATGCGTCAATCCAGTGGGCCGTGTGTCAAAGTTTTGGTCGCAACGGTGGCACTGTGTCGATCTCTACTTGGGGAGCCCGGCTGTGTTGTTCCGGTTTGGCATGCAGTGATTTTCTCACCGGGGTGCAGGCTGTGCGCCGATTCCGGCAGGCTGTGCGTCGCTTTTTCACCGCACAAGGAGTTCTTTGCAGAGATGAAGTCTTTTTGGCCCTGAGACTTCAGAAAACAGGAGGCAAGCTCTATCCAAGCCCTTGGAGAGCACTTCTTAGCAGAGCCAGAGGGCAGCAAGGCAGCAGGGCAACAGCACGGCAGCAGTCCTTTTCAGCAAAGCAGTCAGGTGAGTTCTTTGGGCAGCCAGGCAGCTTCTCTTAGCAGGTTGCATGTTCTGGTTCAGAGTTCCTTTCCCAGTGGGTATCTTGTCAAAAGATGTTTGAGTTGGTAGGGTCAGAGGCCCTGTTTAAATACCCAGATGTGCCTTTGAAGTGGTGGCGACTTCAAAGAGTGGGTTAGCAGTGCACAAAGTCCCCTTTCAGTTCCATCCTGTCTGTCAGGGTCCCAGTAGGGGGGTTGGCAGTCCATTGGGTTAGGGCAGGCCACTGTCCTTTGACATGTAAGTGTCAGGACCTCTGCCCTCCCAGCCCAGGAATTCCCATTCAGTATTCAGATGTGTGCAGGTGTGACTGAGCATCCTGTGTTTGGGGTTTTCTGAGTGAAATGCACAAGGGAGTTGTACTAACCCAGCCAGACGTGGATTGTGAGGCACAGAAGGATTTAAGTGCAGAGAAAGGCTCACTTTCTAAAAGTGGCATTTCTAAAATAGTAATATTAAATCCAACTTCACCAGTCAGCAGGATTTTGTATTACCATTCTGTCCATACTACATATTACCTGGTTACTCCTTTCAGATCAGAATCTACCACTCAAACAGTATTTTAGGGTAGTCCTAATGTTAGCCTATGAGAGAAGCAGGCCTCACAGCAGTGTAAAACAAATCTAGGAGTTTTAAACTACCAGGACATATAAACTACACAGGTACATGCCCTACCTTTTCCCTACATAGCACCCTGCCCTCTGGGTTTCCTAGGGCCTACCTTAGGGGTGACGTATATGTAGAAAAATGGAAGTTTAAGGCTTGGCAAGTACTTATAAATGCCAAGTCGAATTGTCAGTGGAACTGCACACACAGGCCTTACAATCGCAGTCCTGAGACATGGTTAGGGGGCTACTTATGTGGATGGCACAATCCATGCTGAAGGCCCACTAGTAGCATTTCATCTACAGGTCCTGGACACATGTAGTGCACTTTTACTAGGGACTTATAGGTAAATTAAATAAGCCAATTGGGTACGAGCCGATGCCACCATGTTTTAAGGGAGAGAGCATATGCATTTTAGCAATGATTAGCAATGGTAAAGTGAGCAGAGTCCTAAAACCAGCAAAAACAGTGTCAAAAAGTGGAGGGAGGCAGGCAAAAAGTTGAGGGTGCCCACCCTAAGGCTGTCAGGTCTAACAATATCCTAACACTGATTACCGCTTCAGGAGTTAGAAACCAACCCTCAACCACAGACATATTAACACATCAGGCCTGTTTGTAGAACAATGTTCTATTTTGTTATATAAACACCATTCAGGCATAAGGAGGGTAGAAGGCATTCCAGCAATGGCCGTCAGAGGATGTACACCATCCATTGACAGCTTCGCTGATCTCAGTGCTCACTGTTCAGCTAACTGGGAGGATTGTCAGCACACAGTGGGCAGACACTTGCCCGTTTTTCAGCTATGGGGGTCAGGGCTCCTTCCATATACCGGGATAGGCAGAGGGGCTAACACCACTATGCTCTCAGGTTTTAGACATTAGAGCTTTGGGTAGTAATCATTAGATTTCATAATTATATAATCATACCAGGATGGTAGGATTGTTTATTTTCTCACTTTACTGGTAACCATAATCACTGTTTAAGGTTTCATCTGCCTAATCATCACAGCCCACATTTTTTTATAACAGAATACAATCATTCCAAAAAATACTTGGAAATCTTGCATTTCTTTGGTTGCCCCTGCATGTGTGAGATTTTGTGTAACTGAGCGAAAAGGTATGATCTGTTCACAACGATTCCCTGAGCAGTCAGTGTGTCATTTTTCTAGGCTGCAACAAATCACCTTTACTTTCTAGGTTTGGGTGAGGTGCTGCTAGCTAGCCAACAAAGTCAGCCCGAGAGCTTCCAGATGGTGTGGGACCAACTCAGTCACCAAAACTCAGTGGTGTTGCCTCCCTAACACTACGCAGCCTTACTCCCAAGGTAAAAGTCCTACGACACGTTGCCACCAACATTTGGTTGGGTACAAATTTAACGGGTCTCCTGAGTATCTCTTGTCTCACACGCCAAAGGTACCCTAATTACCTTTATAGGGGGACGTCCGTGGTATTACTAAAAAATCCTCTTCAGCTAAATAGGTAGTACCTACTTTAGTCTGTAGGTTGTTCAAGCTTGAACTTTAAAAGGATTCTCCAAATTGGTGTTTCTAGCTCTCAATTATACCATTTTAAAATATGGCAGACCCTCAACGGGTGGTAATTCCAGTAAATATGAGACAACCACTGACACAGCTTTTATTAAATCATGGGCTCACTGATGAGGATGGGGATGTAACATTCATGGCAGAGGCACACGAAGAATTTAGAACAGATTTTTTTTATTCATGGGTCACCTATCGGCAGCAGATGCAAACACACACAATTTTCATGATTACACAATAGCAAATGCACCTGCACAATACAGATTATATGCATACTTAGAAATACCACTTTCTTATCAAGAACACCAGAATTGGTTCGAAGGCGCCCTTCCACACATTATTTAAAACGTTAGATTAGGTTTCCTAAGTAATGACGGACCTTCGTGGCCAGAAATGGCCATATATACACCACATACCAATGTACAAAATATGCCATTAGCGGATCTACGTTGCGTAAATAATAATTTAGTAGATAGCTATAGAAGCGTAATACAATTTGTTAGACCTAGAAGCTCCTGCCATGGTTTCCCCTGCCTGTTTGCTATTAATCTCCTGTTTTTGACCCTGTGCTGAATTTAGTTTTTGCTGCTTTTAAGACTCTGGGCACTCTACCACTGACGACCAGTGCTATAGTGCAAGGGCTCTCTGTGTAAATGTTATTGGTGATTGGTTTCTCCATGATTGGCATATCTGATTTACTAGTAAGTCCCTAGCAAAGTGTACTATTTGTACCCAGGGCCTGTAAATCAAACGCTACTGGTGGTTCTGCAGCACTAATTGTGCCACCCACAGGAGTAGCCCTGCAAAAATGTCTCAGGCCTGCCATTGCAGTGCCTGTGTGTGAAGTGAAATACTGCTAAATTAGTTTTTCCTTATTGCAAGACTTGCCTCTCTGATAGGGTTACATGGGGATTGCCTTGAAATATCTTTTAAGTGTACTTTCCCATTGGTAGCAGATCGCGATGTGGAGTTTGGGGTCTCTGAACACACAATTAAAAAATACATCTTTTGGTGAGGTTGGTTTTTGAATAGTAGGTTTGAAAATGCCACTTTTAGAAAGTGAGCATCTTCTTGTTTAACCATTCTGTGCCCCTGTCTGCGGAATACATGTCTGTGTCAGGATGACATTCACTCTAGACAGTCACATAAAGGGAGCTGAGGTGTGCCCTGCATATTCTGATGGCCAATCACCAGGCTGATGGGTAATCCTGAGCTAGAGTGGTGGGAGGAGCTGACACTTGCACCTGAATAGGGCTGTGTCTCTCCTTACTCAAGGCTGTCTCCAACCCCCTGTACTGTGTCAGGGGCCAGGCCAGGAAAGACAAGGTCTTATGCACTGCAAGGAGTTCTCTTTGAAGTTTGCCTACTTCAAGGACAGAAATGGGTATAAGTACTGGTCCTCAGACGTCATAGAATTAGAACACTTCTGGACTGCTGACACTCTGCCAGGAAGAAGAGCTGGATGCTGTAGGAGGGACTGCCACTCTGCCTGTTGCTTTATTGTGCTGGCTGCTGTTTGCTGATTCTGTCCTGGGAGTGAAAGGACAGGACTTGTCTTTCTACATCCTGCTTTCCAAGGTTCTCCAAGAGCCTGAACTGAGCTTGCTTCCTGTTAAAAAGTCTCAGGACCATCAAAGACTTCACCTGCCAGTGCCTGGGCTCTCCTGCTGCGTCCTGATTTGCCTAGTGGTGCCAAATTCAGTTCCTGAGCTCTTGGAAGTGAGCTCTGGTGCAACCAAGAAGAAACTAAGCACACTGACTCCAGTGCGACTTCAGAACCGACACCGCTACCCGACTCTACCTGGACCAGAGCTTTGGTCACCACTGAGTGCAACGATCGCGACCTACAACACAGACCTGCCACTGCTGCAGTGCCTCCAAAGTCCCGCCACAACATGAGTCCCGAGTTCCGTGTCACCAACGTCCATGATACTCGACTCCGCCTCTACACCTGTGGCCTCGTGGTGTGATCGCAACACCGCAAAGTAGATGCCTCGCATCTTGACCTGCTGGATTAATTGACCCTGCCTTGTCGTTAGGAACCAACCCCTCGCCACAAATGCCACATCACCTCCCCTGCACCCGTAAGGAACCGACGCCTCACCTCCCCTGCCTACCAGTAAGGAACCAATGCCTTTCCTCCGCAGTGGCAGTAAGGAACCAACACCACACCAGCTCCACCACGCTTCACCGCCCAACGCCATGCAACATCTTTGTTTCCTCCTTGTTTTCCAAGGCACTGTACCCAAGTTCCATGCGACTCCATGACCGTCCCACACTCGATAATGAGTGACATCAGACTATTGGAAGCATCTCCCTCAAGACACAGTAATAGCCCCAGTTGGAGATATTGTGTTTCTAAGAGCTAAACTAAGATTTAATCTTTGACAATTTGTATCTTCACTTGTGTCTGTTGGATTTCTGTCATTTCGGTCTTGTTATACTTAGATGAATATTGGCTATTTTTCTAAACTGTTGTGGAGTACCTTTGTGGTGTTTTCACTGTGTTACTGTGAGTGTGAACAAATACTTTACACATCACTTCTGAGATAAGCCTAATTGCTTGAGCCAAGCTACCAAGGGGGTGAGCAGGGGTTTTCTTAGCTGTGTGACTTCCTTACCCTGACTAGAGTCAGGGTCTCAATGTTGGCAATGTGAAAACCACTGCCAACTAGAGACCCCATTTCTAACAATGGTGATCAGCAGTGAAGATAGGATTGTATTTATACTTTACATACAGTGATTGGTGTACACTACTTCCATATCGCAGACCATTACACCCCAACACACTAGTTTAACTTTTCACTTTTTGCAACTTTGGAACTTTATTCATAATCATGTCTTAGTCTGGTGAGCCATCAATTGGAGCTGCAGATTTGGTGTTTGAGCAGGAGAGGTTTGAGACGTATCCGATGCCTGAGCTCAAAAAGTTCTGCAAGGAGCTCAAATGTCCTATTAAAGGCCTCAAAAGAAAGCCGGAGTTGCAGAAGGTGATTTTGTGGATAATCAGAATCTGCCTTGGAGAAAGGTACCAGGGCAAACAGCAGTGTTTCCTCAAGAAGTCTGTCCCCAGAGGAGCTGGAGGACAGGCGGAAGGCTAGTCGGCTCCGAATCGGGCTCAAGATGTTCAAGGTGGAGCATGAAATGGAGTTCCAGTTGGAACTAGCCCAAGCTCAAAAGAGAGACAGAGAAAGAGAAAATTGCCATGGGAGAGAAGAAGATGATTTTAGCTCAAGAGCTGAGCTTGAAGGAGCTGGACTTAAAAAGCAGGTCCAGAACAGGTCTGGTGGCAGCAGTTCTACAGTGCAGTCTGAGGGAAAGGTATATATACTTAGGGGTGTGGTGAAGGATTTTATTGTTATGGGGATGACATAGAGCAGTGGTTTAGAGATTGTGAGGTGCCCTTGCAGACATAGTCCCTGAGAGAGATTTGGGAGCAGGCCCATGGAAGTAGTTCTCAGTAGAGGGGAGGGACCATTGTTAAATTCAGACGATCAAATGAGGTACCCCTCCATGAAAGAAGCTCTAACCAGAAGGTATGGTCTTACCCCCAGAAAGTTACAGGGTTCAGTTTAGGGAGAGTACTAATCTTGGTCCTCAAAATTGGGTGGAGTATGTTGATTCCTTTTGCACAGCACTGGATGGTTGGGTGATGGACAGCAAGGTAACAGACTACCAGGGGCTGTACAATTTGACTGTATGGGAGCGTGTCTAGTCATTGTTTTCCAGAGCTGTGCCAGCACTTGATTGACAGCAAGCTTACTGACCCCAGGAAGCTTGCCAAGGAGGCGGACCGCTGGCTTATCAGCAGGGTCTAAAAGAAGTAATATGCGAGAGACTCAGCCAAGGGTGGGTAGGGTCCACAAAAGAAAAAAGGAGGGAGGCATAAAGATAAAATTAAGGATGCTCAAAAGGGCCCCAAAATAGACCCCAGGGTAAGGATTCCCAACCACCAGTTGAAAAGAAGAGTTGGTTCCCTTCAGGAAAGCCTGTATGGAAGGGACCCCTAAAGTGTTGCGGCTGTAATCAGGAAGGGCATTTCGGGAGGTTTCCCAAGTGGGTACAGCCCCCCCACCAGTAGGCAGTCACTGCAGATGGCAAGTGTAGCTCTTGAGGATGAGTTGGCCTCAGGTAGTGGTGGGAAGCCAGCTGAGTGAACCCTAGTCTCCCTGGGTGAGGATGAGGTGGTCCAGAGAACCCTCATGTGTTTGAAAAGTTTCAACACTCCGTCCATCATTTTATTTTGTTTTGTGATGTTGCTTTGTGCACCCTCAGTGGCAGGGGTATGCCCAGACGTGGGTCCCTTGCTCGCTGCGCCACTGGATGCAAGCTAGCCTGATTGATGAAGGGTGATACCCTGAAACCGGTCCCAGGATGCTTGTTTCCTCTCCAGGGAGGACCTGGTCTGGCAGTTCAGGCTGGACTGTTCCCATGGGGAACAGGGTCAAGACTGATTTGCATATGGCTGTGTCGAAACTGGGGTGACGTGGCGAGCAAATTAACGATGGATTAAACCCAGATCTGTGACTGGGGGTGAGTGTTTGAAAAGTTTCAACACTCCGTCCATCATTTTATTTTGTTTTGTGATGTTGCTTTGTGTGCCCTAAGTGGCACGGATATGCCCAGACGTGGGTCCCTTGCTCGCTGCGCCACTGGATTCAAGCTAGCCTGGCTGATGAAGGGTGATACCCTGAAACCGGTCCCAGGATGCTTGTTTCCTGTCCAGGGAGGACCTGGTCTGGCAGTTCGTGCTGGACTGTTTGTGGTGGCGAAAGAAGGTAGACTCCCCAACGCGGTGAGTTTATCTTGAAATATTTTATTAGATACAGCGATCAAGTGTCCCCCAACGCTCAGCCTCAGACGCGTCCTCCAACCGGCTCAACAGAACACAGCTCTGATCTGAAAGCCGTGTTCGAAGCCGAGCGCTCATGGGCAAATTACAATGCGCTCTCGTGAGCGTGTGTATTCTAAGCATAACCAAAACCATTAGCATATAACACATCTCCGTTCTTCAACAACAACAACTCAAATTATTTTAACACAAAATCATCCAAATATTTGTGTTTGATACTAACTTTTTTAGAAAGGCATCTATTAAGAGACCCATCTTGAACAATCAATCAATCAATCATTACATTTATAAAGCGCACTATGTACCCGTGAGGGTTTCAAGGCGCTGGGGAGGGGGAGCTGGTGTTACTGGTCGAATAGCCAGGTCTTGAGGAGTCTTCTGAAGGTGAGTAGGTCTTGAGTCTGTCGCAGGTTGTTGGGGAGGGTGTTCCAGGTTTTGGCGGCGAGGTATGAGAAGGATCTGCCACTGGAGGCCTTTCTTCGGATGCGGGGGACGATGGCGAGGGCGAGGTTAGTGGAGCGGAGCTGACGTGTGGGGGTGTAGAAGCTGAGTCTGTTGTTTAGGTAGGCTGGTCCGGTGTAGTGGAGCGCTTTCTGAGTGTGGGTAAGAAGCTTGAAAGTGATCCTTTTGTCCACGGGGAGCCAGTGAAGGTTTCTCAGGTGGTGGGAGATGTGGCTGTGGCGGGGTACGTTGAGGATCAGCCCGGCGGAGGCGTTTTGGATGAGTTGGAGGCGTAGTAGGTCTTTTGCTGGGATGCCTGTGTAGAGTGCGTTGCCGTAGTCCAGCCTGCTGCTGACGAGGGCCTGTGTCACTGTTCTTCTTGTTGCTGTCGGGATCCACTTGTAGATTCTGCGGAGCATGCGGAGTGTGTTGTAGCAGGAGGAGGAAACTGCGTTGACCTGTTTAGACAAGGTGAGGGAGGAGTCGAGGATGAAGCACAGGTTGCGAGCGTGGTCGGACGGTGTCGGCGGAGTTCCTAGTGCTGTGGTAAATAAAAAATACCTCTTTTCTTGTTTCCTGATTAGCAATAGTTATAGAAGGAAAACGAGATCCGAGATGTGGAGAATATTAGATTTGTATTCAGTAACTCGAGTTAAGGGAGAGCTCCGTCACCGTACGGGTTCAGGAGTAGTCTGCCCTCTAACATGTATCACGAGTTTATATATTTTTTGTTAGTTACTCGTATGCGTGCGAGTTAATAATTAATCAGACATCACATGACATTTCTGTGAGCGCGGTTTGTTCCCTTTAACATAAATCACTAGCGTGCATAAAACAGATGTTTCCTGATTACAGATAACCTTAGGAACCACTTCTCAGATTTATATGACTACTCATCAATTTTCATGTCTCAGATACCCGGCGAAATAACAAGAAAATAAGAAACAGACGCGCCTGTGGTTACAAAGTTAAGCAACTGTCTAGTTAATCATTTATACAGAACAAAAGGTCACTTTCCGCAGGTCAGTGTCCCATGGCATGGGGGAGAGAGGACTGAATCAACAAGTCTCTTGCCGCTCCCGTCTGGCACGTAGCCCTAGCTAGTTCATTTTTATGCAAAGGCAGCAGTTTTAGTGGCAATACATGCCATGTTGCACATTATCGTTCGTGCGATGCAGTAGTACAAACATAAAATGGAGTACAATGGTGGGCCACACGTCCATTTTATAATCTCTTTTTCCACATTCGGCCCTTTGGCCGTGAGGGGCACCATTGTTAGTCATCAGATGTGTTCATATATTGGTTGCATGGTACTATATGATACAGTTTCCTGAACTTCATCGTCATCCACAGCATCCCTCGTTGGCTAGGGCAAATTATCAGAGACATCAATTTCCATTAATTGTTGGGTAATTGCTTCTCTCATTATGAGAGCATTTGAAACATTAACAGAGGGCATAGGAGGTGGTTTCCACATCTTACTGAGGCACTGGCAACATAGAGGAGCACAGTTCACAAGAATACAGCATCCAAAAATCAACAAGAGAAAAACAATAACAAACATAGCTATTTGCCACCCCCATTGTGTCAGGGTGTCCCATAGGGAGCCGAGGGGATTCCAGAGGCCGAGGTCCTGATGAACCTGTAATTTTATTTTATATAATTTCTTAATTGCTTCCTTTACTGAAGTAGAGGTGTCCAGTACGTATGTACAGCAGGAAGCTCCGATCACCTCACATACCCCTCCCTGTTCTGCCAGCATCATGTCTAGGACCATGCGGTTTTGAAGGGAAACCAACCTAACCGCTTGGAGCTCTATAGTAATATTTTGGAGAATCCCTGCCGTTTCATCAATAGTGGCTTCTAAAAGGCGTGAAAGTCGTCTTATGTTCCTGGAATTTATAGGAGGTCCATACCATGGGATAAAGGCAGCTAGCATATCCCCGGCTATTTCCGAAGGAGTATCACCTTGGTCTACACTCCTCCTTTTGATAATCTCATTATGTCCTTTATATTGCCTCTTACCAAATTCAGCAGTCTTTTTAATTGTTAATGCGGGTACCACGACACCCACGTGACAGCACCCTCCCCATTTTGGTGGTAGCCATGTATAGGCTCTAGTCCCACAAATGAAATACACTGAGTCTCCTATATAGAAAGGATGTTCAGATCTTCCAGCAGGCAATGCAAATGTGATGTTGCATCCTGTACTGTTTCCCATTGGAAGAGTACCATTGTTGGTGATACAAATGCTTCTCATTCCTTTTCCTTTTCTTACCCTTAAATACGGAGTCTGATCGGGTAGTATCTGTGGAAAAGTTGTATCATTCTTTTCCTGAAATATTGGGGAAAATATGCCTGAAAAAGGAAAAGTGGAATTGGGCATTATTACATTCGCACATCCCTTCTTCTCCAGGACCTCTCTATTATATGATATATATAGGGAGGATTGTTTAAAGTTAGTAGGAGCTCTACCCTTTATCAGGTCGCTAAAAACGGTTAATAATTCTATTTTTAAGAAAGCCACATGAAAAGCGTAACAGGATGCTTCAAAAGGTAAAGATGTTTGGAGCAGAGGTATGCCCTCATTTACATAAGTGGGAAACTGCATACAAATCCAGCAGTTTCCCTTATTTATTATTTCATGTGTATTATGCATTAGGGTGATGAAAGTGTTGTATTTCATTTCCTCTCTATGGCTTTCATCTTCGGGGGCTATCGTAAGAGAGGTCATGGAGGGTATATGTTCTGGTAATCCAGCAATGTTTTTACCCTTTTTATAAAACTGGGTCTCAAGAAGGTATATTATGCCTAAAACCAATCCCAATACACAAAAAATGGCACAGCTTATCCCCAACCTAGAACACAGAAACCATCTGTTTTTCTTCTTTAAGGTATCGTAATCGTCTTCCATCTTTCCGTATCTTTTCCAACTGGATGCTGACCACTCTCTTATCTTTGGCCCTCTCCTCCTGTGGGTCTTTGGGCTGCTAATGTTTTATGTCCTCGAGATGCGTTGCTGTCGGTCTTATCCTGACCCCAGACCTCTTCACCTCACGAGCCGAGCTCGGAGGACTTAAACAGCCTGAGATCGATGGAAAGACCGCAGTTTAGAACGATAAGTCTCTTCTCCTTCTTCTCCTGTAGGCAACACCATAGGTTTGTTGATGTCGTTGACGGGAACTGATTGTTCCTCTTTGTCCGTGGAAGGTGGAAAATGTTTTTTACAATGACTGGCGTGAATCCATCCTTTTCTTCCTTCCACCTTTACCGCAGTCCGGGTGGTCAGCAAAACCAGCTTGGGTTCTTTCCAGCGTGGCTCAAGGTTCGTGACGCGGTCGAAGTTCCGGATATGGAGCCAGTCTCCGGGCTTGATCTGGTGTTCTTTTGGATCTGTGTGGTCAGGAAAAGCTGCAGCCACCTGTGAACGACAAGATTGGAGTGCAGACATCAAGGAAGCCAGATAATCAGTCAACACAGGCATTTCTATATCTGTAATACTTTTTGCTCAAGGCATTCCCCATATGTTTGGTGGTCTTCCGAACACCACTTCATAGGGAGCCAAATTTGTTCGTGAATGTGGGATCATTCTCATGTAAAACAAGGCTACGGGCAGTGCGGTGATCCAATCTACCCCTTTATCAGCGCATATTTTCACCATTTTCCCTTTCAGTGTCTGATTGTGCCTTTCCACTAAGCCGGCAGCCTGCGGATGTCTTACACAGTGGAACTTCCACTGGTATCCCAGTAGAAGCGTCATGTGTTTCATTAATTCAGAGGAGAACGGTTGACCATTGTCTGAGTATATGACCCGTGGTAACCCATACCGGGGAAAATATTCCTTTACCAGCTGCTTGGCCGTGGTGACTGCAGTATAGTCTGACACTGGGTATGCTTCTGTCCATCGAGTCAGAGTGCACACCACCACTAGAACATATTTCTGCCCCCTGCATCGTTCCATCTGGATGTAATCCATCTGGATTGCCTCAAAAGGGTGTTCGGGGGGGGTGGAATCCCCCTACCCCCACCGCTGTTCCTTTCCCAATATTATACATATTGCATATCATACAAGTTCGTGTTTTCTGTTTAGCCGCCGTTCGTAGATGTTTGTTCTCCCATAAGTGCTGTAGCACATCCAACATAGCCTTTTCACCTAAATGAGCCGGCCCATGAACTGTTTCAATGATGACTTGTACCATCGAATCCGGCAGGTACCAGACAGCTCTGTGTGGAGTCATCCACCCCTGATCTGTCAGCACCCCCCCTTCCTTTTCCCATTTTTCTTTCTCCTCTTTTGTGGCGCGGCTCTGTAAATCTAATAAGTCAAGTGTGAGGTCTCTTTTGTTTTGAATATGACCTATAAAACTCTCACTGTTTTGATATGCGCGTTCTTCTGGTGAGTCATGTAGTATAGTTTCTTGGGCTGTTTTATCAGCCAAAGAATTTCCTCTAGAGATTTCATCAGTTCCTTTTGTGTGTGCTTTGCACTTAATCACTGCAATTCGTTCTGGCAGATGTATATCATCTAATAATTGTGTGATCAAGTGTGCGTGTTGTATCTTGGTCCCATGTGACGTCATGTATCCCCTTTCCTTCCAGAGTGTGCCAAAATTATGCACCACCCCAAATGCATATTGGGAATCAGTGTAGATATTCACTCTTTTCCCTCTTCCTATTTTACAAGCTTGACTGACTGCTATTAATTCTGCAGCTTGTGCCGAGAGGATGGGTATTTGTTTGTTTTCCAAGACTTCAGAAGTTGTGGTAATGGCGTATGCAGCTCTTAATTCTCCTTTCTCTGTTCGTTTACATGATCCATCCACGAACATCTCAAGTTCTGCTTCAGGAAGGGGAATGTCTTTCAAGTCTGCTCGGGGCTTTGTTACTCGTTCTATTTGTTCTAAGCAATTGTGTATGACTTCCTCCCCTGTAGGGAGAGGTAAGAGGCTGGAACAATGTCAATTCGTATCCTGACAATCTTGCTAACGTCAGGTGTTGTGTTTGAGTTCTGTTAAGTAGTAGTTCTACCGTATGCGGGACTCGTACTATGAGTGGATGTCCCATCACGATGACATCACTTTGTCTAATTGCCTGGGCCGTTGCTGCTACTGCCTTTAAACATGCAGGCAAAGCCCGTGCAACTGGGTCTAAGGTGGATGAAAAATACCCACAAGGTCTTTGTTTCCCTCCTTGATCCTGTGTCAATACAGATAATGCAGTTGCATTGTTTTCGGTGACGAACAAAGTGAAATCTTTTTGATAATCAGGGGTGGCCAGCACCGGGGCTTGACACATTGCCTTCTTTAATGCATTAAATGCTAATGTATGTTCCTCAGTCCATGGAAGCTGAGGTGTCTTGCTAGCTTCTAATGTTGTTAGTTGTACAAGTGGTTTTGATAAGAGTGCAAACTGGGGAATCCACTGCCTACAATACGACGTGAGTCCTATAAATTCTCGTACTTGTTTTTGTGTTTTAGGTTGTGGTATATCCTGAATGAGCTGTATTCTCTCGTTAGTCAACTGTCGTCCCTCCTTCGACAACAGGTGGCCTAAGTAGGTCACCTGTGGTCGACAAAATTGCAACTTTTTAGGTGAGACTTTGTGACCATTTTCAGCAAGGAATGTAAGGACTATCATGGATGCCTGCTCACAGTCCTTCTCTGAGTGTGCTGTGATGAGTAGATCATCTACGTACTGTAGCAATGTGGTGTGAGATGGCATTTGAATTGTATCTAGTTGTCTTTTCAGAGCTTGACTATAAATGGTCGGGCTGTCAGTAAAACCTTGAGGAGCTCGGGTAAAACGGAAACTCCTTCCAGACAATGTAAATCCAAACAAATATTGACTGTCTTCATGTATGGGTACACTGAAGAACGCGTTCTTAAGGTCGATAACGGTGAAACAAGTAGCTTCACAATCTATGGAAGTTAACAGGGTGGATATGTCAGGTACGACTGGATGCTGGGCCACCACACATTTGTTTAATTCTCTCAAATCCACCAGGAGTCATCCCAGGCGGAGGGGGTGGGTCAGGGGATGAGGACCTCCGTCTTGTCCGAGTTCAGTTTCAGACGGCTGTTTCTCATCCTTTCGGCGATGGATTTCATTCCCTCGTGGAGGTTGGTTTTGGTGGTGCGCGGGTCTTTGGTGAGTGAGAGGATGAGCTGGGTGTCGTCGGCGTAGGTGAGAATGTTGAGGTTGTGTTGTCGGGCCACTTGTGCGAGGGGGGCCATGTAGATGTTGAACAGCGTCGGGCTGAGCCTTGGGGGAGGCCGCAGATGATGTCGGTGGCTTTGGAGCGGGAGGGGGGGAGGCAAACTCTCTGGGTTCTGCCGGAGAGGAATGAGACGATCCAGTCGAGGGCTTTTTCTTGAATTCCAGTTTCGTGGAGGTGTGATTTCAGGGTGCGGTGGCAGACTGTGTCGAAGGCGGCAGACAGGTCCAGGCTGGTTAGTTGTGTGTTGACGATTTTTTCAATCACCTTTGCTGGGAAAGGGAGCAGGTAGATGGGTCGGAAGTTCTTGAGGTCGTTGGGGTCTGCTTTGGGCTTCTTGAGGAGGAATAGAATCTTAAATATCATCCTGACGGTCCAACGTCCCACATGTATCTCGCCCAGCATGCCCGGCAACCACAACCTCACCATCTAACACACTAGGCTCATAAAACATAATTTCTTCCTGCAAATCACTCAAATCTCTCACCCCGCTCTCATAGTCTACAAAGCCCTTATCCTTTGACTGGAAATTTAACATATCTGCAACCCTGTGCACACCTTTGCCACAATGGCTACCTCCCTTTTACTTCACCATTTCCCATCCTCAACTTTCACAAGATGCTTGGGCACCTGGACCACCTTTGTCTCCTGAAAATACTTGGATCTTTTCAGTTTGTGGGGTCTTTTTACCCTCACATGATCCCCAACTTTGAAAACAATGTATTTTACTCTTTAATCTCATCATATCTACTCTTGGCCTTCGCTTGTGAACCTCCCACCTTGTCCTTTATAGACTTCAAACTAGGAATATTCTTATCTGGATCTGATTCCTCAATTACCCACATAGGTGACAACTCGTTAAACAAGTGTCTCCCCCTCAATAATGCAAAAGGAGTCACTCTAGTCGTCAAATGTGGAGTGTTATCATAACACCAAATTCTGTCTCCTAACGCCTCTTGAACCGACCCACCTGCATCAATTGCTTACTGAATTGTCTCCTTTATCATGCGATTCACCCTTCCCACCATTCCATTCCCTTGAGGACTATAAAGAGCAGTTGTCAAATGTTTCATCCCTAGGTTGCTTAGAAATGATTTCATACGATGTGAGACAAACTGCACTCCATTATCTGTGACCACAATAGGTGGAATGCCTTCTGACTGAAACAGTTTCCTTAAAAACAGAATCACACTGGTGGTGTTGGGTTCCCTTAAAAATTCATATGACACCCATTTCGAATGATAGTCCACAACCACTAACACAAATCTCATTCCTTCATTCAAACCCCCAATGGGTCCAATAAAGTCCATGCCAATTTTTTCCCACAATCTCAAAGGGAATTCCACAGGGCACAAAGGAGTATTCCGCACACTTATAGTCTTCTCAGCATGAGAACATTCACCACAACTTCTATCCATAACTTCCACATCCATACCAGGCCACCAGTAATACAACTGCAGTTTCTTCCTCATGCCTGAAATTCCCACGTGCCCCTTATGGGCAAGCTTCACCAACACACCCCTCAGTTCAGATGGTGGGATCAATTTAGTGCCTCTCATAACCAAATTCCTTTTCACATTTAATTCATCTTTGACCTTGAAGAATGGTTTCAGTTTTTCCACAACTTGACCCTCTCTTGGCCACTCACTCACAATATAGCCCTTCAAACGTGTCAACACCAGATCATTTACAACTTTGCTTTCCTAACACTCTCTTGAAATGACACAATCCGATGCAACAACGCCATTAACAATTCCAATCACAATCTCCTTCTCCTCCTCACCATTACCAGAAGGATCTCCACTCTCACTTATTGGGCATCTGGACAAAAAATCAGCTCTGCAATTTTCTCCCCCTTGAATATGCTTCATCTTGAAATTAAAGACATGCATTTTAGACAACAAACGAACCAACCTGGGACTAACATTGCTCATGCCTTGGTCATTCCATAAATACATTAAAGGTTTATGATCTGTGACCAACAGAAACTCTGCCCCACAAATAAGTTGAAAAATGGTAAACACCCCACACACAATCCAAAGCTTCCTTTTCAATAGTACTATTATTTCTCTCTGATGAAGAAAGTCTGCGAGAAGCAAACGCCACCGTGGTTTCCAGTCGCTCATGCAACTGAGTGAGCATGGCACCAATCACCAGATTACTGGCATCCACAGTCACTACAGATGTAGCCTTGTCATTGAAAGGTTGGATGGCAGGTGCTTTGATGATCAACTTCTTTAAAACACCGAATGCCTCCACTTGTTCTTCTTCCCACGCAAATTTTTAATTCTTCCTGAAAGGTTTACAGAGAGGTTCACTTTGTAACGCAGAGGTTTGCACAAATCTTGAATAGTACTCACACATTCCCAGAAACGATCTCAACTGATCCCTGTTTCCAGGCTGTGAAAATTTATTTATTGCCGCTAACAAATCATTCTTAGGTTTAATCCCTTCTTCACTTATCGTGTGACCCAAATATTCTAATTCTCTCAACATAAACTTGCACTTCTGTTTAGAAACTGTCATACCATGCTCCTCCAATATGCCCAATACTCCATCCAGTTTGCTTAAGTGAGATTGCATTGTATCAGAGAATATTAAAATGTCGTCCTGATATGTCAAGACTCCTCTCTCCTCTCCGAAGAGCTGGTACATCAATTTCTGGAAAACAGAAGTTATAGATGCTAACCCGAACGGCATTGTCAAAAATCGAAATGCCCCAAATGGTGTGTTAAATGCTGTTAAATCCGTAGACTCATTAGCCAGTTCAACTTGATGATACGCTGTCCTCAAATCAATTGTTGAAAATAATTTTGTGCCACCAAGCTGCACCAGCATGTCATGAATTCTTGGCAATGGGAAACAATCCACCTGTATATTTTTATTTAATGACCTCAAATCAACACAAAGTCTCAGGTCTCCCGACTTCTTAACAGCTACAACAATGGGCGAAATCCATTCAGAGAATTCAATAGGTTCAATGACCCCATCCACACACAATTGATTCAAATGATCTTTGAGCTTCTGTCTTATGCACAGTGGAATATTTCTAACCCAGTGAGTGACGGGAACAGAATTTGGCTTCAAAATGATTTTGTGTTCATATCCGTTCACAACTCCCAACTCATCCTTAAAAACTTTCTTGTGTTTCAACAAGACCTGATCCAAAGAATCAACACTATCCACCCTTTCATTAATTAAAGAAATTGGTTGTGAGGTACCAGGCCTAAGGACCATCCCAAACTTACCCTGGTCCTTCCACCCTAATATGTTGTATCCACGTTTGGCTACATATACCTTCGTACAAATCGTTCTGTCCTTCTAGTGCAAGGTCTCCATAAAATAACCACACAAGTCTATTTCTTGAGCTCCAAAAGCAATTGTATGTATATCTGGAGGATTCAACTCCAACTCATTCCAATTCTTCAAGAAAAATCTGTGTGAAATTATAGTTATCGGTGACCCTGAGTCAACTGTAACACGAACACACCAGTCGCCCATTTTCACCTCACACACTGGCTCACAACCACCAGGAACTTTATCTGGAACGGTATCAACCATCTTAATCGACAACACCACTTTCTTAGAAAACTCCTCCTCCACCCTACCTGAAGACACTGCCTGCACATCCGCCCCCTCCAACCAGCATTACCTTTGAAGAACTCTTACACACTTGTGCGAAATGCCCCACCTTCCTGCACTTAGAACAAGATTTGCCGATTGCTGGGCAATTATGAGCATTCGCCAAATGATTCTTTGATCCACATCTAAAACAAACCCCACTCTTATCAGACTTACTCCCTTCAATCCTATTTTGGCTAGACGATTTCACTTTACACAAGATGGAGTTAATACTCTCACTTGACGACATCTTGCATTTGTGACCTCTCGATCCCTCTAGCTATGTCTAAAGTCTCTGCTAATGTGGGATTACGACTGCATAGTAATCTTTCCTGAACCTTATGATCAAAGCAATTCACCACCAATTGGTCACCTAAAATATTGTTCTATCGGCCCAGCAAATTCACATGAAGAAGACAACACCCTCAACTCAGCAATTAAATTATCAATTGTCTCATGTTCATGTTGTTTGCGGGTAAAAAATGTATGTCTCTCCACAATTATACTGGGTTCCTTCTCAAAATGTTTCTCAAGCCTTTGGACCGCTTCACTGTACTCATCAATAACTGTAGTTGATAGTGATGCCACCACTGGTAAATGATCAAACATTCTCTGCCCCTCTGTACCTAAGCAATTGTATTAAATAGCTTTCTTCCTCACAGCAGGAAAACTCATACCATCAATTTCAATCAAGTAACTGTTGAACGACCTGAACCACTGACTCCACCTGGCCTTGGGCAGACCTAGTTCACTTAAAAACTGCATGTCTGAATAATTTAAAAGGTACCCTCCCTTTATTTCTTTTTTTTTAAATAAATAATTCCCAGCACAACTTCTATTACACTATGTAACTCAATACTATAATTGTCAAAGTTATTAAAGTCAAAGTATAACATACACTTCCTTAGTACTATTCCATGAAGCAAATTACAAATGTCTGTTCTTTAAAAGGTGTGCCTATCACCGGATAGGCGAAGGTGAATGCAGAAGTTGAGGTGTACGTGTCACCACTGTTTCATGGAAGCATCCTCTTGTGCAAACAACATCCAAACAGCCGATCAGTCATTTAAGATGCAAAAACGCTGACACAATCTCAATGTAACCTGCAGTTTCACTTTTCCTCCACAGGGCCGTAGCAGGGCGTGTCTCTGTAACTTAACAAAACAGGGAGCTTCGTAGGTCAATAACTCCCCGTAATGAATCCTGCCCCTTTAAGTCTTAGCAGTGCAACCGCCTGCCCCTTTAATTCCTGGTGACTCAGGAAGGAGGTGCGTTGTGACGTTGGCCAAATACAGAAATGCAGCGCCGACTTTGGATACAGTGAACTCACCAGCTCGTCATTACCCTCCGAGTGTCTGTGAAAAAAGTTTAATTGCTTCGAACACGCCAGAACACGCCAGACGAGTGCCTTCTGAAAACAGCAGGAATGACCGTATGTATCTGGCCGACCAAAGGCTGGTCACCCGCTGAGGGACACCTCGTCTCCTTTCGCGTAGGTCCTTCGCTCATCGCCAATTTATGTGGTGGCAAAAGAAGGTAGACTTTCCACAACGCGGTGAGTTTATCTTGAAATATTTTATTAGATACAGCGATCAAGTGTCCCCCAACGCTCAGCCTCAGATGCTTCCTCTAACCGGCTCAACAGAACACAGCTCCGATCTGAAAGCCGCGTTCAAAGCCGAGCGCTCGTGGGCAAATTACAATGCGCTCTCGTGAGCGTGTATATTCTCAGCATAACCAAAACCATTAGCATATAACACTGTTCCCATGGGTAGCAGGATCAAGACTGATTTGCATATGGCTGGGTCTAAACTGGGGTGACGTGGCGAGCAAAATAATGATGGATTAAACCCAGATCTGTGACTGGGCTTAGTGTTTGAAAAGTTTCAATACTCCGTCCATCATTTTATTTTGTTTTGTGATGTTGCTTTGTGCGCCCTAAGTGGCAGGGGTATGCCCAGACATGGGTCCCTTGCTCGCTATGACACTGGATTCAGGGTAGCCTGGCTCATGAAGGATGATACCCTGAAATCAGTCCCAGGATGCTTGTTTCCTGTCCAGGGAGGACCTGGTCTGGCAGTTCGGGCTGGATTGTTCCCAAGGGGAACAGGGTCAAGAATGATTTGCATATGGCTGGGTCCAAACTGGGTGATGTGGCGAGCAAAATAACGATGGATTAAACCCAGATCTGAGACTGGGGGTGAGTGTTTGAAAAGTTTCAAAACTCCATCCATCATTTTATTTAGTTTTGTGATGTTGCTTTGTGTGCCCCTCAAGTGACGAGGGTATGCCCAGACGTGGGTCCCTTGCTCGCTGCGCATATGGATTCAAGCTAGCCTGGCTGATGAAGGATGATACCCTGAAACCGGTCCCAGGATGCTTGTTTCCTGTCCAGGGAGGACCTGGTCTGGCAGTTTGGGCTGGACTGTTCCCATGGGGAACAGGGTCAAGACTGATTTCCATATGCCTGGTCCAAAATGGGGTGACGTGGCGAGCAAAATAACGATGCATTGAACCCAGATCTGTGACTGGGGGTGAGTGTTTGAAAAGTTTCAACACACTGTCCATCATTTTTTTTTGTTTTGTGATGTTGCTTTGTGCACCCTAAGTGGCAGGAGTATGCCCAGACATAGGTCCCTTGCTCGCTGCGACACTGGATTCAGGCTAGCCTGGCTGAGGAAGGATGATACCCTGAAACCGGTCCCAGGATGCTTGTTTCCTGTCCAGGTAGGACCTGGTCTGGCAGTTCTGCCTGGATTGTTCCTAAGGGGAACAGGGTCAAGACTGATTTGCATATGGCTGGGTCCAAACTGGGGTGACGTGGTGAGCAAAATAATGATGGATTAAACCCAGATCTGAGACTGGGGGTGAGTGTTTGAAAAGTTTCAACACTCCGTCCATCATTTTATTTTGTTTTGTGATGTTGCTTTGTGTGCCCTAAGTGGCGAGGGCATGCCCAGACGTGGGTCCCTTGCTCGCTGCGCCGCTGGATTCAAGCTAGCCTGGCTGATGAAGGATGATACCCTGAAACCGGTCCCAGGATGCTTGTTTCCTGTCCAGGGCGGACCTGGTCTGGCAGTTCGGGCTGGATTGTTCCTAAGGGGAACAGGGTCAAGACTGATTTGCATATGGCTGAGTCCAAACTGGGGTGATGTGGCAAGAAAAATAACGATGGATTAAACCCAGATCTGTGATTGGGGGTGAGTGTTTGTAAAGTTTCAACACTCTGTCGATCATTTTATTTTGTTTTGTGATATTGCTTTGTGCTCCCCAAGTGGCAGGGGAATACCCAGACGTGGGTCCCTTGCTCGCTGCGACACTGGATTCAGGCTAGCCTGGCTGATGAAGGATGATACCCTGAAATTAGTCCCAGGATGCTTGTTTCCTGTCCAGGTAGTACCTGGTCTGGCAGTTCGGGCTGGATTGTTCCCAAGGGGAACAGGGTCAAGAATGATTTGCATATGGCTGGGTCCAAACTGGGGTGACGTGGCAAGCAAAATAACGATTGATTAAACCCAGATCTGAGACTGGGGGTGAGTGTTTGAAAAGTTTCACCACTCCGTCCATCATTTTATTTTGTTTTGTGATGTTGCTTTGTGCACCCTAAGTGGCAGGGGTATGCCCAGACATGGGTCCCTTGCTCGCTGCAACACTGGATTCAGGCTAGCTTGGCTGAGGAAGGATGATACCCTGAAACCGGTCCCAGGATGCTTGTTTCCTGTCCAGGTAGGACCTGGTCTGGCAGTTCGGGCTGGATTGTTCCTAAGGGGAACAGGGTCAAGACTGATTTGCATATGGCTGGGTCCAAACTGGGGTGACGTGGTGAGCAAAATAATGATGGATTAAACCCAGATCTGAGACTGGGGGTGAGTGTTTGAAAAGTTTCAACACTCCGTCCATCATTTTATTTTGTTTTGTGATGTTGCTTTGTGCGTCCTAAGGGGCGAGGGCATGCCCAGACGTGGGTCCCTTGCTCGCTGCGCCACTGGATTCAAGCTAGCCTGGCTGATGAAGGATGATACCCTGAAACCAGTCCCAGGATGCTTGTTTCCTGTCCAGGTAGGACCTGGTCTGGCAGTTCGGGATGGATTGTTCCTAAGGGGAACAGGGTCAAGACTGATTTGCATATGGCTGGGTCCAAACTGGGGTGACGTGGTGAGCAAAATAATGATGGATTAAACCCAGATCTGAGACTGGGGGTGAGTGTTTGAAAAGTTTCAACACTCCGTCCATAATTTTATTTTGTTTTGTGATGTTGCTTTGTGCGCCCTAAGTGGCAGGGGTATGCCCATATGTGGGTCCCTTGCTTGCTGCGCCACTGGATTCAGGCTAGCTTCGCTGATGAAGGGTGATACCCTGAAACTAGTCCCAGGATGCTTGTTTCCTGTCCAGGGAGGACCTGGTCTGGCAGTGCGGGGTGGACAGGGTCAAGACTGATTTGCATATGGCTGGGTCCAAACTGGGGTGACGTGGTAAGCAAAATAACAATGGATTAAACCCAGATCTGTGACTGGGGGTGAGTGTTTGAAAAGTTTCAACACTCCATCCATCATTTTATTTTGTTTTGTGATGTTGCTTTGTGCGCCCTAAGTGGCGAGGGTATGCCCAGACGTGAGTCTCTTGCTCGCTGCGCCACTGGATTCAAGCTACCCTGGATGATGAAGGATGATACCCTGAAACCGGTCCCAGGATGCTTGTTTCCTGTCCAGGGAGGACCTGGTCTGGCAGTTCGGGCTGGACTGTTCCCATGGGGAACAGGGTCAAGACTGATTTGCATATGGCTGGGTCCAAACTGGGGTGACGTGGCAAGCAAAATAACGATGGATTAAACCCAGATCTGTGACTGGGGGTGAGTGTTTGAAAAGTTTCAATACTCTGTCCATCATTTTATTGTGTTTTGTGATGTTTTCAGAGAACCCTCATGCCTGACAACACTAAGAAGTACAGGTAGTGGGCGACCATCAATGGGAGGTGGGTGGAGGCTCTGAGAGACACAGGAGCCAGCATGATAACTGTCCTCTGTCTTCTGATGTCTGAGGATCAGGTAATCTCTAATGTGATCCACCAGGTTGTAGCATTGTAGGAGTAGACAACAGTGAGCGCCAATGTTTGGTAGCTTTGGTTCCCTTTGAATGGGGGGGGTCTTAGGTTCTTTGAGGGTAGCTGTGAGTTCATTCATTCCTGTCGACTGTCTGCTAGAGAACAACCTGGAGCATACGCCTGGAAGGAGGTAGAGTTCAGTTCACATTTGGAAATGTTAGAATTGCCAGAGTGGGTGTGCATGAGCACACAGTCCATGGCTGCCAGGAAAGGTGATCAGAAGGTCCTGGATCCTGAAACAGTGGCCCAGGTACCTACCAGGAGGAGGAGGTGCAAGGGGCGTTGGAAACCCACTCCTGAGATTCCCACAGTCTGGGATGAGGCTGAACCTGAGTGGGGCACCCCGGAACCTACAGTGGAAGAAGTGGCCGAACTGGGGGACCAAACTGGGCTGACCCATTGGTAGCTGGAAGGAGGCCCCTCCAGTGAGACGTTCAGCACTGCGCAGAAAGAATGCCCCAGTCTTGAGGGTCTTTATAAACAAGATGAAGTCCAGGCAGCTGGTGACACTTCTTGATGTCACATGATCTCCTGTATAGAGAGCCTAAGGTTGCTGAACCTGGGGCAGCCCAAGTGCTGGTGGTACCCCAGTGTTTCAAAGGCTTCCTACTGGGTCTGGCTCATGATGTGCCACTGCCAGGTCATTTGGGGCAGGACAAGACCTTTGACTGGTTTGTCACCCACTTCTGTTAGCCCCAAATGAGGGAGACCTCAGAGGCATTCTGCAGGACCTGCCAAACCCACCAGGCGAGTAGCAAATCTGGGAAGAAGCGCAAGGCTCCTCTTCAACTGTTTCCTGTTGTGAGCGCCCCTTTTGAGCGGCTGGGCATTAACATTGTGGGGCCTCTGGATACCAGGACCGCCATGGGAAACAGGTTTATCCTGGTCTTGATGGACCATGCCACCCAGTATCTGGAAGCTATCCCTCTGAGGACAGTGACTGTGCCCACCATAGCCAGGGCACTTATGTTGATCTTTAACCGTATGGGTTTCCCGAAGGAGGTGGTATCTGACTGGGGTACCAATTTCATGTTGTTGTACATGAAAGCCATGTAGAAGGCATTTGGTGTTACCTACAAGTTCACCCCGTCTTACCGTCTTACCAACCCCAAAGCAATGAGTTGGTTGAGGAATTCAACTGTACCTTGAAGGGCATGATTATGGGTCTCTCTGACCCCATTAGGCGAAAGGTGGACGTCCTGTTACCATACCTGTTGCATGCCCACTCGGAGGTACCGAAGAAGGGGGTTGGCTTCAGCCCTTTTGGGCTTCTGTATGGGCACCCTGTGAGAGGACCTCTCAGTCTGGTGAAGGAGGGCTCAGAGCAAGCTCTTAAGAAGCCACCCCAGAATGTATTCAGTTACATGATGGCCTTCAGGAACCAGACAGTCTGCTTCAAGACACACGCCCAGGAGAATTTGGAAGCTATCCAGTAGGGCATGAAATGTTGGTATGACCAGAAAACCACTCAGGTTGAGTTCAGCCTGGCCAGAAAGTGTGGGTGATGGCCCTAGTAGAGCCCTGTGCTCTCCAAGACTGTTGGTCTGGGCCATTTGAGGTGAAGGAGCAAAAGAGTAATGTCACCTACTTGATGGACATGCAGACTCCTAGGAACCCCTTAAGGGTCCTGTGCGTGAACTGCCTCAAGCTGCACTTTGAAAGGTCTGAGTTAACCAGCTCTTGGTCATGGATGATGGGGTAGAGGAGAAGAGTGAACCGCTCCCCGATCTCCTGTCTTGCAAAGAGCAGGTTGGGTTAGTGGAGGGTGTGAACCTCTTACTACTACTCTAACCCTAGAAAAGCAGAGGAACTTTCCCCAGTTACTGGGGAAGTTCACCTCCATGTTCTTGCTCAACCCTGGAGTCACCACAGCCTGCCTGTTAAGCACAAGTCTTACAGGTTGACTGATAGAGTCAGGAACAGCATCAAAGAGGAAGTCTCTAAGATACTTAAGTTAGGGGTGATTGAAAACTCCAACAGTCATTGGTCCAGCCTAGTGGTTTTGGTCCTCATGGCCGCTACACCTGGTGTCACACCAGAACTGAGGCTCTGTGTTGAATAAAGTGGGCTCAATGCCATCACCAAGACTAACGCGCACCCCACCCCAAGCTGATGAGCTCATTGACCAGTTGGGAGCTGCCATGTCCCTCAGCATGTTTGATCTAAAGTCTGGGTACTGGCTGATTGACATCACCAAGGGGGCAAAAGAGAGGTTGGCGCTCTTAATGCCAGAGGAGCATTATCAATTCTGTGTTATGCCCTTTGGGTTGAAAAACGCCCCTGCCACATTCCAGAGGCTGGGTTGGAGAACTTCAGTGCCACCTACCTAGATGACATTGCTGTCTTCAGCTCTAGCTGGGAGGACCATACAGGTAGGGAGCGGCCAGGTGGCGCCCCTACAACTCGAGATTGACACAAATCTGGCTTAGGTACTCCCCGAGACCCAGACTGAGGTAAGGGCCTTTTTTAGGCCTCCCCAGATACTATAGGAGGCTCATCAAGGGTTATGGCACCATGCTTGTCCCGTTTACAGAGCTGACTGCCAGGAAGCAGCCCCATCAGGTGATCTGTCCCGAGGCCTGCCAGACTGCTTTTGACGCACTGAAGGAGGCCATGTGTACCTCACCTGTGCCCAAAACTCCAGACTTTTTCAAGGAATTTGTGGTGCGGACATATACCTCAAAGCATGGTGTGCGAGCCATGCTTTCACAGCTACACAAAGAGGGCCTAGTGCAACCTGTAGCCTTCATTAGAAAGAGGTTATTTCCCAGGGAACACAGGTGGAGTGCAATAAAAGGGGAAGCTTTTGCTGTGGTCTGGGTGCTGAAGAACCTAAGACCCTACTTGTTTGGGGCTCACTTCCGGGCTCATACAGACCAAAGGCCCCTCAGATGGTTAAAGCAGATGATTGGTGAGAATCCTAAACTGTTGAGGTGGTCCATCTTCCTACAGGGAATGGACTTTATGGTGGAACACCACCCTGGAACAGAACACGCCAATGCTAATGGTCTTTCCCGGTTCTTCCCCCTTAGTGATGAGGGCTGTGTCTCTCCTTACTCAAGGCAGTCTCCAACCCCCTGGACTGTGTCAGGGGCCAGGCCAGGAAAGGCAAGGTCTTGTGCACTGCAAGGAGTTCTCTTTGAAGTTTGCCTACTTCAAAGACAGAAATGGGTATAAGTACTGGTCCTCAGACATCATATAGTTAGAACACTTCTGGACTGAGGACAGTCTGCCAGGAAGAAGAGCTGGATGCTGTAGGAGCAACAGCGACTCTCCCTGTTGCTTTGTTGTGCTGGCCTGCTGCTTTTTGTTTTTGTCCTGTGAGTGAAAGGACAGACTTGGCTTTCTACATCATGCTTTCCAAGGTTCTCCAAGGGCTGAACTGAGCGTGCCTCCTGTTAAGAAGTCTCAGGGCCATCAAATACATCACTTGCCAGTGCCTTGGCTCTCCTGTTGAGAGTCTTGACTTGCCAAGTGATGCAAAATCCAGTTCCTGGGCCCTTGGAAGTGAGCTCTGGTGCAACCAAGAAGAAACTAAACACATCGACTCCAGAGCAACTTCAGAACCGCTCTCCAACCCCGTGCCGCTGCCTGCACCGGAGCCATGGTCCCTACTGAGTGCAATGACCACAACCTGCGATACAGGCCTGATGCTCCTGAAGCACCTCAAAAGATCTGCCACAGTGTGAGTCCAGAGTGCCATGTTACGATGTCTGTGACACCCGACTCTGGCTTAGCCGCAGCATCTGTGGCCCCCAGTGTGTGATTGCGACACCACAAAATAGACACCTTGCATCTTCACCTGCTGGATTCCTCAATCCCACCTTGAGCTAAGGAACCAGTGCCTTGCCAGTGATGCCCCATCACCTCCCCTGCACCTGTAAGGAATGGATGGCTCACATCCCCAGTGGCAGTAAGGAACCGATAACGCACTGGCTCCAGCAATGTCTCACCTCCCTCACTCAGTGCAACGTCTTTGTTTCCTCCTCGTTTTCCAAGGTACTGTACCCCGGGTCCCTGCAACTCTGTGACCAGCCCCCACTCCCTCGTGAGCGGCATCAGACTGTTGGAAGTGACTCCATCAAGATGCCCTGATAGCAGCAGTTGGAGCGATTGTGTTTCTGGGCACCATACTAAGATTGCATCTTTGAAAATGTGTATCCTTTCTTGTGTCTGTTGGATTTTTGTCATTTTGGTCTTGTTTTACTTAGATAAATATTGGCATTTTTTTTAAACTGGTGTGGAGTACCTTTGTGGTGTTTTCACTGTGTTACTGTGCTTGTACAAATACTTTTCTCATTGCCTCTGAGATAAGCCCAAATGCTTGAGCTAGGCTACCAAGGGAGTGAACAAGGGTTATTTTGGCTGTGTGACTAGCTCACCCTGACTAGAGTGAGGGTCCCTACTTGGACAGGGTACAAACCACTGCCAACTAGAGACTCCATTTCTAAAACAATTCATAATGCAGACCTTAAATACTGCCCCAGCGAGGGCTGCTCCAGCAGCACCACATTTGGTACAACTGGGATAAACCCAGCAACCATGCATTCAATAATGAGTAAGGTCCCCACCAAAAGTGAAGAAATTCCGCTCTGGATAGCACAAAAAGTAAAGGCACTGGTAGCAGTATTTCCCCATATGGGACCCCAAGATAAACATAGAATTCTCACAATGTGTTGCCCTTCGGGAGGTTCCCTCTGTAGAGAACTGTGCCACTTGGGGGCACAGTATTTGCTGCAATTTACACTGCCACACCTGGCACACCAACACTTGCGAACCTACCGGAAGTGTTACAACAAAGTTCACATGAGTATGTGGCTGCTCCTGGACTGGATTTGAAGATGAAATGAGTGGGCATTTTGCCAAAGTCTTCTCAAGTCTTCTCAATCGTAAAAAGCAATATTTAAGGGGAAGCAAGAGTATTGGCAGTACACCAGCAGCTTTGGGACGTTCCTCCACAAGATGAGGAATGTGAGCTACCAATGATTATCGTAGAGACTTATAATAGTATGTTAGGATAGTCTGGGAGCCAGACCTGGTAAACCACGCTTACAGGGTAAATGCAGTAAGGATAATACCAAGCAGGCACAAGAGGGTTCTAAAAAATGCTGTGATAAACAGACAAATAACAAAGACATATTAAGACATAATAAAGCAAAGAGAAGAAACTCTGCATTCGGAGACCTCAGAGAAAATCTACAATTTTAGAAATTGTGACACTTTAAAAGCTCCTGCCAGATATCAGTATACTGATACACTCCGTCTTGTTCCTTTCAGGACTCACTCGACAATAAAATAAGAGGAGGGCGATCAGAGCATCAAAACGAGCATGTGAAACCAAAAAAGTACTCACAACGCTTTTCTTTTTGGAAATAATAATTAGGAAGGAAGAGAATCTTCCACAACAGAAATCCCAATTCAAGAAAGAAAAAGGTTGAGGCAATTTCAGCCAAATATACCACACATACTGAGAACATTAATGAAGAACAGAATGTGGGAAGTGACTCTGCCAGACAACGCAGCAGAGGTCACAACAGTTCCTTGAAGTTGAAGCAGCGCACAGGCGTGTCTCCCCATCCGACAGGGTTTACAAACTAAAAATTCTAATTGAGGGAGACATTGAAGGCACAATGAAAGTAATATTCTGGGGAAGATTAACACTGAGTTATGACATTCTACAGGAGGAAAAGGACTGGCCACCAGAATTTATCCATACGGTCCCACAAAGGGAATATGTAATTTGGCTTCTTTCTCAGTCCTTGTTCCTGATGCAGTAAAAGAAGCCTGTGCCTCAGACTGGGCCTTGACGCAGGCACCAGTGCTGTACTGCAACCATGTGTGTTGTGATAGGGGATTCCCCTTACCATGTTATACCTATACGGACCAACCCGCAAATACAATCTCAATATCCTGTTACACATGTAGCTAAAGCCCCAGTGAGGGAAATTCTCCCACAACTTGAGTACCAGGGAGTAATTGAACCCGGGTAGCTCCTATGAATAACCCTTTGTTTCCCGTAGCTAATCCGGATCATTCATATAGAATAGTCTCAGATTATAGACACTTAAACAGTCATTCACACACTTTTGCTATACAAAACTTACACAGTACAGCACTAATCAACCACATAGTGTGCAAAAATTACAAAACAAACTTTGATATTTCCAGTGTTTTTTTCTGCCTAAATCTAGTGCCTGAAAGCCGGGATCTAAGCGCATTCTCTGCATTGGGTTCACAACTCAGATTTTGCCATCTCACTCAAGGGTATAACAGTCCAGGACTGTTCTCTGCCCATGTAATATTAGGCCCAGGCAGTAAACTCCATTCCGCTCATGGAGTTTTCGTAATTGAAGCACTTTGCGATGCACGTAGCAGCACGGAGTTCCTGAATTTCTTTGCAAAGCAGAGGTTTTTTTTCCCCATTCATGCAATATTTGGTTTTGGCACTCACTCGCGAGCGCCATGATATTTACAGGCCACTAGCAATCATGCACAAGATTCCGTGCCCACTCGTGTGGCTTCCGGGAGCAGCAACACCAATGCAGTGCTGCTTACCAATGCAACTAGAGTAGATTTTTGATGCGAGAAGCAGCTATATCTACTCACCAAGACATTTTCGAGTCAATTTTCTTCTTCAACGGACTGTTCAATCTGGTGTTTGGTGTGAGAAACCTTTTCTTTTTTTTTCTTTTTCTTTTTTACTTTTTTTTCCAACAGGAAGGAAGTGCACTGAGACTCCAACTTCGTGTTCCTGTACAGCAGGCCCCTCCCTGCTGGATATATGCCTTTGGATTTAAGGACTTTGGGGCAGATTTAAGAAAAGTGGCGATGCACCCAGTGCAGCGACACTTTCCATGTACTCCTTAGCGCCCCCCCTACCGCCACCATGTGTGCGCCATATTTAAAATACTGTGCACCATGGCGCAGTGTAGGGGGCAATAACGTCAGAAGTTTTGACACTATTGATGTACTGTTCAGGGCTAGCGCCAATATAAATAATGGTGTGCCCCCTTTTTAAAGCCTGCTCTGAGCAGGCGTTAAAAGTGCCAAAAAATAACACAAAGAATCCTTTTAGATTATTTTGCGCTGTCTTTTCGGTCCCCTGTCGGGGGAACGTATCCCTTGAATACATTATGCCTGGCGCAGGCACAATGTGGCGCAAGGGGTTATAAAGTGGCGCAATGCATGCATTGTGCCACTTTGCAAATCTGGTGCTGCGTTTGTGCCATAATATCTCCACATTAGCTGTAAAAAATGATGCTAATGTGGCGATATTATGGCACAAGGAGCTCTTAAATCTGCCCCTTTGTTTTCCTGATATCACACAAGTAAGGTAAAACTATTGTAAAAGAGTTTTGTTTGTTTGACAGGGCATGCACCAGTATTTCTTTGTACTTTTATTTGATTTTTAATGTTCATTGTGGTGGTTGGCCTGTAGTAAGTAAGGGCCCACTTAAGTCTTTTTCACTTAATTTTTTATCGTTCTGTAAAGGAAAAGTGTTTCATAGTTCAGCACCCTTTCTCCATCTTTGTTACATTTGCAATATTAATTTATTTTACTGTGTGGCCTAGACTACCAATGGGCCATCTAACCAGCAGGCCCAGAACTAGCAGTCATCAATGCATGAAATAATTTATTTTGTCGTATACATTTTTAAAACTTCATTTAGGGCAGGTATTGCATTTGTTTAAATAAAAAATGTTGGCTTTTCATTTGTTTCTGCAAAAAGTGTAGATGTGTGGTAATATTTGATGCCACAGGAGGATGGATGTTAGTTGTTGTAAAATGTTTATAGCTCAGTTAATTTTAAGGTTTTGCAATTCTGAATTAATGGTAGCATATACTTCATTGTTACCACCATGTCTCCTTTTTCTGTCCAGTGGGTGTCTGTTTGTCATTAGCTACTCTTTGTCTTTGTTCTCCATGCCATGTTGCCAGAAGCCATTTTGTGTAGTCTGTGTCCATAGGGCTGAATGTTTTCTTTGTTCCCCCATGCCTCCTAGCTCGCTGTTGTTGTTTGACCATGTGACTGGCAGTCATTTAGTGCATCCAACCAGTGTGCCTTTGCTACAGGCTTGCATGTGTTCTTTGTTCCTCATGTCTCCTTGCTTGCTGTTGCTGTTTGACTGCTGTTTGACTATATTGCTAGCGGCCATTTAGTGCATCCAACCAGTGTGCATTTGCCATAGGCTTGCATGTGTACTTTGTTACCCATGCCTCCTTGCTCGCTGTTGTTGTTTTTGCCCAAGTGGCTGGCAGACATTTAGTGCATCCAGCCAGTGTGCCTTTGCCACAGGCTTGCATGTGTTCATTTCCCCATGCCTCCTTGCTTGCTGTGATTGTTTGATCATGTGGCTAGTGACCATTTTGTACTTCCAGCCAGTGTGCCTTTGCCATAGGCTGGCATGGATGGATGTGATATCAGTTTAATAATATGCTTGTGGAAAATTGTAGTATAAGTTGATTAAGAATATGATTTTGATAAACAGTGCTTATAACATAACATGCTTTTTTTGCATTTTTTATTTTGCACCTCCTTGCCTCACAATAGGCGTCTTTCTTCTTGCCTTCCCATACAAACATCTACAATTATTGTTTTGAAATTTATTTATTTTAATTTTAATTTTAGACGTTTACATTTTTAAGTTTTAAGTTTTTAATGTATTTATTTAACTTTTTTGCATTTTGCCTTGATCCATCCAACCACCAAAGGCGCACAACGGCATTACAGCATTCCGTTTCTTTAGGCATAATTCCATTTCCTCCTGGACACCCTGGCTGCGGAGCACTGCAAACACAGCAGCATCATCCTTTTTTTAAATGATTATTCCATTCCCTCCAGACTACTTTCCCTACCGTAGGTTTTTGAAGGATTATTCCATTTACCTCTGCACCTCCCAGGCTCCCACAGGTGTCTCCTTTAGAATAGAAGGACATAAAGCAAAGAACTATGGCCCTCATTACGACCGTGGCGAGATCAGACCGCCGGCCAGCCGCCAATGCGGCCGCACCCCCGCTGCGGCCATTTGGATATCCCCGCTGGGCCGGCTGGCGGAAACCTAGTTTACGGCCAGCGGGGATCTCGGCCGCAACACAGGAGCCGGCTCCAAATGGAGCCGGCGGTGTTGCGGCCGTGCGACGGGTGCAGTTGCACCCGTCACGCTTTTCACTGTCTGCATGTTAGGGAGCCCCTGCACTGCCCATGCCATGGATGGGTGGTGTTGTGCGCGTGCATGGGGGAGTGCGTGTGAATATGTAGAGGGTGTGTGTGAGTGCGTGTATGCATGTGGGGGTGTGTTGTGTGTATGGGAAATTTGTGCGGGTCGGTCTGTGTGCGGGTATGTGTTGTAGTGTATGTGTGTGTGTAGGGGGTGTGTATGTTGATGTTGGGGTGGGAGTGGGGTGTATGTTGATGGTGGGGGTGGGGAGGGGGGTGTATGTTGATGTTGGAAGTGGGCGTGGGGAGGGAGGTGTATGTTGAAGTTGGGGGTGGGGATGGGAGTCCTTCCACCTTTGGGGGGTGGTGGGGGGTTGGCGTGTGGGGGGAGGACTCGGGGGTGGGGGAGACCCCCATCAGTGCCAGGGAAGGAATTCCCTGGCACTGATAGTGCCTACCGCCATGGATTTCATGGCGGTTCCAAACTACACAAAATCCATGGCAGTATGCAGGGTCCTGATACTGACGGCCGTCTGGTGGCGGCTGCCGGGCTGGAGACCAAAGTCGGAGTGTAGAAGTGGCGGATGACCATGGCAGTAACTGCCACGGTCATAATTCCATTTTTTTCTGCCGGCCTGTTGGCGGTATTACCGCCACTTCTCCCCCGCCCCCCAGGGTCGTAATAAGGGCCTCAGTGTCAGAGGGAGCCACCACGGCAGACAGTTATAGCCCCAAAACCCACATTGAATCTACAATCACCTACATCTCGAAAGTCACCTGTGCCAGCGGCCCCACAAAAGACAAAAATCCAGGTCACTATCATGGGAATATTGAGGCAGGAGGGGCCCTATAATTGCAACCACTCAATGGCACATTTGTACAATGGGAAGCTGGCACAAATGTTAGCGCTGGACCTCTTCTCTTTTTCTTTTGTGGAAGGAGTGGGTTTCTTAGAATTTGTGGCAGCCTTTTGCCTGAAATTGAAGATTCCAAGTCAGTTCTATTTTGCCGGAGTTGCTGTTCCAGTGCGGCATCATGATGTTCTGTAATTTGTTGGACAAGCTTTGCAGCAAAGTATTGTTCACTCTATCCCCCTGACGACAGACATTTGGACCAGTTGTCAGGCAACTGATTACATGTGCATAACTGCACACTAGATCTCTTTTGCGGGAGTAAATTGAAAGCTATACACAGGTCTTGGTCCTGAAGAAAGTTTTAAGAGTGTTCAGCAGCATGCAACAGTAGCCATGTTCATCATGGAGAAATCACATACAGTTGCAAACATCTTGGACAAACTTAACAGCGAGGTGTTTAAATGGCTGCGACCCGGAGGTCTAAGAATTGGATTTGTTGCAACAGACAATGGCAGTAACATAGTCAAGGCTATGGCAGGCAGTGGCTATTTCAGGGTCCTGCATTTGGACTATTGCATCAACCTGGTTGTGCATGACTTTCTCAAAAAGAACACATAGTCAGCAGCATAATGACAACCTGCTTAAGAACCTGCACTCATTTCAGCCATTCTTTTAATGCCCGGAAGCAGTTGCGGATTATTCAGTGTGCTAATAGAGTACTAGTTAAAGCCCTTATACTGGGAGTGCCAACACATCCGAACTCGACCTATTACATTTTACAACATCTGATTGAGCAATACAGACAGATCAATGAATGTCATTCAAAGACGGGGGGTGCAGTTGGGAATGCTATGACTATGGATGTAGACAAAAGGGGCCTAGTCAAATGTCAGTCACAGATGATACTCCCTTTTGAAGTTTTCACACAGGAAGATAGCAAGGAAGACAGTACAATGGGCCCAGCTATCCCTTTGCTGCCAGCTGCCAGCTGCCAGTACCAGCTGAAGAAGGTGTCTGAAAGGTTTGTGGTGTGAACGAAAAAACACAGAAGTGCATGCCTTGCTTGAGAGCTTAATCTTTCATATGGCTTGTAATGGAAGGCTGCAAAATGACATAATCTAGCCCAAAGAGTACATCTGTGCCACACTACTTAATCCACAGCACACAAAAAACTCTGCCCATTTTCGTTCCTTTTTCTGAAGGGGATGTTTCAAAATACAAGAGATGGATTGTTGAGCAAGTCAGAGACTTGGAAGAAGAACTGCTGGACCTTAGAGTCCCATTCAGTAGTTCTGGGGTGCCGCCTTCAACTACCAGAGAGGACAGTCTTGTCTCACTGCAGCCAGCACCAGCAACAAGAATACTGACAACAACAACAGAAGAAGAATTGGACCAAACATCTGCCTTGACTTGGTTTCAAGTGGCAAGTCTTAAGCCCAGTGCAGAGGTGCAGGCAAAAGAGGTCAAGCAAGTGGCAGCACCAATGACCATTCAGAGGATGTTCCAGGAGTATCTGGACGGCCCAAAATAGGTCTCTGTGGATCAAAACCCATTGATGTATTGGTAGGGGAAGATCTGCCAATGGCTAGTGCCCGGCAGGCTGGCAGTAAAGAATCTGGCTTATCCTGTAGTCAGTGTGTCTGCTGAGCTTGTGTTTAGTGTAGCTGGTGCAATTGTTACAGTGAGAAGGGCTATTCTCTTTCCTCAAAACATGGAGAGATTGACCATGATCAAAATGAACCAACATTTCATACCGCCTGAATACACCATTCCTGAAACAGCACAGGAGGAGGATGATTAGTCAGAATCAAGGCGGTCATTACAACATTGGCGGTAAAAGCCGCTTACTGCTGTGCAGAAGACCTCCAACACACCGCCACGGCTGCGGAATTCCGCCACAGCTATTATGACCCACATCTCGGAATCCGTCAAAATTCAGACACCCACACAAGTCCGCCACACCAAAGGTCAGTGATAAACTGGCGAAAACAAAACCTCCACCGTCACGCCAACAGAAATACGCCCACACTATCACAACACATGAATCCACGCGGCGGTCTTTCAACCACGGTATTCCATTGGCGGTACACACCGCCGCACTCAAAATACACACATCTACAAAACACAGCCACATTGGACAATTCCAAATACACACACCTGATACACATACACACACCACTCCCACACACCCATTACAATATAAAACACCCACCCACATCACCCACAAACCCCCACGACCAGAATCACAGAGAGAAGGCCAGAGAGAGACACCACCATCAACAACACTAGCATCCACAGGCACACAACACCATCACCCACACAACTTCCACGCACCTCACACAACACACCACTACATATCACCACACTTATCACCACACACTCCACCCCACACATCACCTACACCACCCCATGGCAAGGCAAAGACACCCAAGGTTCTCGGAGGAGGAGCTCAGGGTCATGGTGGAGGAAATCGTCCGGGTAGAGCCACAGCTATTCGGAGCACAGGTGCAGCCCACCTCAATTGCAAGGAAGATGGAGCTATGGCGAAGAATAGTGGACAGGGTCAACGCAGTGGGACAGCACCCAAGAAATCGGGAGGACATCAGGAAGAGGTGGAACGACCTACGGGGGAAGGTGTGTTCCGTGGTCTCAAGACACCACCTGGTGGTTCAGCGGACTGGCGGCGGACCCCCACCTCCTCCCCCACAGCTAACAACATGGGAGGAGCAGGTCTTGCCGATTCTGCATCCTGAGGGCCTCGCAGGAGTAGGTGGAGGAATGGACTCTGGTAAGTCAAAGCTTAACTATTACATCCCCCACCCTACCTGCATGCTATCACATACCCCCACCCTCACCCCCAGCACCCCAACTCCTCACATATGTCCCAACATCACAAACCACCCATCCCAACACCAAGCCCTGCATGCAACAACAAAGCATGGACACCCATCACCAAAGCATGCCCACTGCACATACCCATACACCCCCCTAAACCATCATCACACAAGGTCCCACACAGGAATGCTAGCACTGGGGTACACCGTCACTCACCCATTGCACACCATTACGCACACAGATTTAATAAACATCCTTTTATACCCTTGCAGGACCCCTACCCAACGTCACCGGACGGGAGGGTCCACACATGTCCACACCACCAACAGACGAGGCCCACAGTGATGACAGCACCTCTGTCCAACTGGATCTAGATGACCAGCCCGGACCATCGGGGACCTCGGGACAGTCGGTTCCCCTCACACTGGCACAGGCCACCACAGACCTTCCCCCCTCTGGAAACACCAGCACAGCACCCACCCAGCGGGCCCATACCGCCGTCCCCAGGACACGTCAATCAGCAGTGTGTCCACCACTACAGGGAACCCAGGATAACCCACCACCCCAACAACAACAGGGACTTGGGGGCAGTGGTAGTGGGCGCACTGTCCAGGGGACAGAGGCCCAGGAGCACAGGGGAACTGGGAGGGCTGCTGTGCGACAGTGGGCGGACAGGCCAAGGGAACCCACTCTCCAAGAGGCCGTCTCCTCCATCATGGGAGCCTACCACCACTCCCAGGAGACGATGGCAACGGTACTGGCCAAGTTTCAGGAGACCCAGCGCCTGCAGGAGGAACAGTATATGGGCTTCAGGGAGGAACTCAGAACCATCAGCTCCACTCTGGGCACCATCATAGGGGTGCTGAAGGAAGTACTCTACACCAGGAGGGACACTGTGGCACTACAAGGGGCCCCTGACACTAGCATGGATGATGAACTGCCCACCACCTCCGCCGGCACTAGTGGACAGGACGCCCCGCCACAGGACCACCACACCAGCACCCCACCCCCTGCAGACGGTCCCTGAGATCCAGGACAAAGACAGAGCACAATGCCAAGACCCCCGCCAAGAAATGAGACCACCCTGATTGTCATCCTACTGTCCCACTTTGTCACCCTGTCCATACTTAAACTGCCCCAGCTCCACTTGCTATGCCCATATGGGCAATGCACGTGTGAGACTAATAGACTGGACTCTGCCATGGACATTCCTCTGCCATCACCCCTCACCATTTCACTACCCCCCCCAATATTGAGCACTTAAATAAACACACCTAAAGCACAAAACGATCTGGAGTCTGTCTGTGATTTCGAAATATTGTATTAGCAATTACAGTGACAAAATGCTTTTTAAATAGTAATGTCAACATACCTATGTCACACAGCTCTAGTCCATGAGGAATCTAAGCAGATGTCACACAGTGGGACCCACATCTGTGAAATCGTAAGGGAAAGTGACAACTCAGTGACCATACACTGGGTGAGAATGACAGACAGTAGAGAGGTAGTAGTGTTAAAGTACATGTAGTAGGCAGGTTTGTATTCTTACCTGTGTCTCACTGGAAATATTGCAGGATCACTGAGTCCCTGTTGTGCATGTCTTCTTCCTCTGCTTCCACCTCTTCACTGTCCACACGCTCCACAGCTGCCACAACACCGCCATCTGGAACATCCTCCTGGAGAAAAGGCACCTGTTGTTGCAAAGCCAAGTTGTGAAGCGTACAGCAGGCCACGATGATCTGGCACACCTTCTTTGGTGAGTAGAATAGGGATCCACCTGTCATATGGAGGCACCTGAACCTGGCCTTCAGGAGCCCGAAGGTCCGCTCGATCACCCTCCTAGTTTGCCCATGGGCCTCATTGTAGCTTTCCTCTGCCCTTGTCCTGGGATTCCTCACTGGGGTCAGTAGCCATGCTGAGAATAAGGGAGGGATCAGGAGGGATTATGGTCCAGTGTATATCCTCCTTAAGTGAACATTGAAAATCAGCGATACACTGTTCCAATCATATAAAACAGAAAATAAATAGTGACCGGGGTCCTAAATTCTAGGAGCAAGGGGCCTCACACACCCATAGGGTGTCATGCTTCATCATAGGCGCTGCTCCTCGTCAGACTGGCGCTGCAATGTCTGACGGGCACCACCCCTGACGGGGGGGCTCTTTGCCGGAGATCTTAATATGTGGTGGTGCCGTGACCCCAAAGGTGACTAAAGAATCAACGGAGATCAAAAGCAGGTAAGTAGTTAAAATTGACTCTCAAAACTGCCACTGGGACTGTGGATTTTATTGGACCCAATGAACGGTCAGGGCCAAGGTTAAAAATTAGAATCAAAAGAGTGAATAAAGAAGTTAAGATCAATCACTCTTGTAATGTAGAACATATCAGTGAGAGGAGTCTGGCAATTCTCCAAAGACTACCACCTCATGGGTCAACATGTTTCGCATCCTGGTGGACCAAACGGATCCAGTGATGCTTCATCAGGACCTTATGTGACTATATGTATCTCCTGAATAATAAGGGCCACATATATTTATCAAAAAGTTAATACAAGTGTCTCTCAACCAGCAATTAGTAGGGAGGTGTAATAATCACTTACATAAATATGGAATAAATAATTCTAACTCGAGCCCGTCCTAAAATTGAAGGCGGGCATCCTAGGATTACACGGACCAATAGTCCAGCGCTAAACAACGTTTGTTGGAGCAATGCTGGCCAGGCGGAGACCTACCCCGGTCCGTGGTAACCAGAGTCACCTGCAAATGGCGAGGGACAACTGTTAGACACACACTAACCTGTAGGGATAACCCCAGACCCAGACAACCATTCCCAATGACTTGCTTCCAGGTGCTCACCTAATAGTCACACACGGTGCCTCTGGAGTTGACCCATCACATAAGGGATGCTGCTATTCCGCAGGATGTAGGCGTCATGCACTGAGCCAGGGAACATGGCATTGACATGGGAGATGTACTGGTCGGCCAAACAGACCATCTGTACATTCATGGAATGATAACTCTTCCAGTTTCTGTACACCTGTTCACTCCTGTGGGGGGGGGGACCAAAGCCACATGGGTCCCACCAATGGGACCTATGATATTGGGGATGTGTCCCAGGGCATAGAAATCACCTTTCACTGTAGGCAAATCTTCCACCTGAGGGAAAACGATGTAGCTCCGCATATGTTTCAGCAGGGCAGACAACACTTTGGACAATACGTTGGAAAACATAGGCTGGGAGATCCCTGATGCCATGGCCACAGTTGTTTGAAATGACCCACTTGCAAGGAAATGGAGCACTGACAGCACCTGCACTTGAGGGGGGATTCCTGTGGGATGGCGGATTGCTGACATCAGGTCTGGCTCCAACTGGGTGCACAGTTCCTCGATTGTGGCACGGTCAAGCCTGTAGGTGATAATCAAATGTCACCCCTCCATTGTCGACAGGTCCACCAACGGTCAGTACACCGGAGGATGCCGCCATCTCCTCACATATCCCAGCGGACGGTGCCTATGAAGGACAACAGCGAGCACAGAGTCAACCAACTCAGAGGTACGTACCTACAGTTTACACAGAACACCATTCATACACAAAAGGTGGCCTGTATGTGTGTTGAGTCTAGGCCTAGGTCTGTGTGACGCAGTTGAAAATGAAGCCATGTGGGCCCCTGAAATGGCAGCTGCCTGACCTCTAAAGTGGGACAATGGGATGTGAAGTAACTGCGCTGGCGTTGTACACCCTTGCGGTAGGCGGTCGAAGACCGCGGCGCAATGCTGCATTGGTTAACATTGGACCCTATGGGTCCCAGGAGCCAATGACGATGTACGCCGGCGGTGACGGTACGCACCGCCACGGACGTGACCGCCATTTTCTATCTGTTCAATCACTCGATACCTGATCTTCGACAGGAGAGGACCTACACTGCAAGTGCTGCTGTGACCTCGGTCTGGAAAAGACAATGGCTCGAGTGTCTGGGGAAAGGGCCCCTGCCTTCACATCGGAGGAGTTGGAGAAACTTGTTGATGGGGTCCTCCCCCAGTACAAGCTACACTACGGTCCTCCAGGCAAACAGGTAAGTACACAGGGTGCATGTTGTATGGGCTATGCCTGTGTGGAGAGGGCTGGATGTAAGAAGGAAGGGGGCAGAGTGCTGCGTGCATGAAAGACGGTGAATGCATGTGCCACATGGCAAGGGTAGGGATGGGGGCCAATCACTTTGACGGTGCAGTTGTTAATGACTTCACTTTTTCCCTGTACATTTCATGTAGGTCAGCGCCCACCAGAAGAAAGATATTTGGCGTGCCATCGCCAAGAACGTCCGGACCATGGGGGTCTACCACAGACGGAGCACCCACTGCCGTAAAAGATGGGAGGACATTCGCCGCTGGAGCAAGAAGACGGCGGAGGCTCAGCTGGGGATGGCTTCCCAACGTGGGAGGGGTGCCCGTCGCACCATGACCCACCTGATGTTCAGGATCCTGGTGGTGGCCTACCCGGAGTTGGATGGGCGCTTGAGAGCATCACAGCAGACACAAGGGGGTGAGTACACTCTCATTCAGCTGACTTTGCGCACATTACGAGGTGTCTGGGTGGGGGATGTGGGCTGTGGGTTTCCCAAGGCCAGGGCGAGTTCCGTAGGCAAGGCACCTCCTTAAGGCAGGCCATGTGGCACCCCACCCCACCTCTGTAGAGTGCCAAGTACAGCTATTCATGCCCCTGTGTCATCTATGTGTGCAGATGTCGTCCATAGGCTTGTAGGCCATTTCCCAGGAATTGAACAGTGGAGCCCAAGAGCGCGGTGTAGTGCAGGGGGCTTCTGTGTCTGTCGTGTCCGCCAACGGTAATGCATGCACTCAACATATCTTTGTTCTGTTCCCCCCCCCTTTTTGTGGTCTCCCTGTTCTTGTGTGCATTAGCATCATCAGGCGGATAAGCAGTGGCACCGGAGCACGAGGGAGTTGCATCCCACATGGCCCTGGAGGGTGATACTACGGAGTCAAAAGTCACCAGTGGGACAGAGGGCGAGGGAAGCTCCACGGCGGGGACAGGAGCTGAGACCAGCGACACGGACTCGTCCTCTGATGGGAGCTCCCTTGTGGTGGCGGCAACATCTGTGCCCCCGCATCTACAGGTACAACCGCCACCCCCCCTACAAGCACCGCCCTCCCAGCAGCCCCTCAGGCTTTGCTCCATGCCCGCTCACCCAGGAGGGTGGGCATCACCTTCGCCCCAGGCACCTCAGGCCCTGCCCCACTCACCCCTGCTGCCCTCAGTGAGGAGGCCATTGACCTCCTCAGGTCCCTCACTGTTGGGCGGTCTACCATTTTGAATGCCATCCAGGGTGTAGAGAGGCAGTTGCTACAAACCAATGCATTCCTGGAGGGCATTCATTCTGGTCAGGCGGCCCTTCACCGAGCTTTTCAGACTCTGGCCTCAGCACTGATGGCAGCCATTGTCCCCGTCTCTAGCCTCCCCCCTCCAAATTCCTCCACCCCGACCCAATTCCCTGTACCTCTGCCTATCCCAAGCACACCATCAGACCAGCCTGCACACACGTCAACACACAAGGGAAGCTCAGGCAAACATAAGCACCACACATCCCACAGGCACTCACGCAAGCAAGACACACATGCAGACACACCAACATCCACTGCCTCCACTGTGTCCCCCTCCTCCTCGTCTCCCTCCTCCCTCACAGTCTTGTCTACACTCACACCTGCATGCACTACCTCTACAGCCACTACGTCCCTCTCCAGCACACCCACCACCACACCCCGCTCACGTGCAGTCACCACCCCCACTACCATTCACACGTCCCCTGTGTCCTCTCCCAGTGTGTCTGTGACGCCCCCTCCCAAGATACACAAACGCAGGCACACACCCACCCAACAGCCATCCACCTCACGACAGCCTCCAGCGCATGCACCTTCACCCAAAGTCACCAAGGCTTGGCTGTGCACAATGGAAATCTTGGAAGAGTGCACAGGAGCCGGAGCAGCTGCAAATCATGCGGTACCCAGCAACGCAGTCTAGCGTGGGGAGGCAAGGACTTACCTCCACCAAACTTGGACTGAAGAGTCACTGGACTGTGGGAGTCACTTGGACAGATTTGCTGAGTTCCAGGGACCACGGTCGTCGTGCTGAGAGGGGACCCAGAGGACCGGTGATGCAGTCTTTTGTTGCCTGCGGTTGCAGGGGGAAGATTCCGTTGACCCACAGGAGATTTTTTCAGAGCTCCTGGTGCAAGAAGGAGGCAGGCTACCCCCAGAGCATGCACCACCAAGAAACAGTCGAGAAAGCCAGCAGGATGAAGCGATACAAGGTTGCAGTAGTCGTCTTTGCTACTTTGTTGCTTTGCAGGCGTCCTGAGCAGTCAGCGGTCGATCCTTTGGCAGAAGGTGAAGAGGGAGATGCAGAGGAACTCTGGTGAGCTCTTGCTTTTGGTATCTGAAGAATTCCCCAAAGCAGAGACCCTAAATAGCCAGAAAAGGAGGTTTGGCTACCTAGGAAGGATGATTGGCTACTAAGAGAGGTAAGAGCATATCAGAAGGAGTCTCTGACGTCACCTGCTGGCCGTGGCCACTCAGAGCAGTCCAGTGTGCCAGCACACCTCTGAATCCAAGATGGCAGAGGTCTGGGGCACGCTGGAGGAGCTCTGGGCACCTCCCCTGGGAGGTGCAGGTCAGGTGAGTGGTCACTCCCCTTTCCTTTGTCCAGTTTCGCACCAGAGCAGGGCTGGGGGATCCCTGAACCGGTGTAGACTGGCTTATGCAGAGATGGGCACCATCTGTGCCCATCAAAGCATTTCCAGAGGCTAGGGGAGGCTACTCCTCCCCAGCCCTGACACCTATTTCCAAAGGGAGAGGGTGTAACACCCTCTCTCAGAGGAAGTCCTTTGTTCTGCCTTCCTGGGCCAGGGCTGCCTGGACCCCAGGAGGGCAGAAACCTGTCTGAGGGGTTGGCAGAAGCAGCAACTGCAGTGGAAACCTCGGAAAGGCAGTTTGGCAGTACCTGGGTTCTGTGCTAGAGACCCGGGGGATCATGGAATTGTCTCCCCAATGCCAGAATGGTTTGGGGGTGACAATTCCATGATCTTAGACATGTTACATGGCCATGTTCGGAGTTACCATTGTGACGCTATACATAGGTAGTGACCTATGTATAGTGCACGTGTGTAATGGTGTCCCCGCACTCACAAAGTCCGGGGAATTTGCCCTGAACGATGTGGGGGCACCTTGGCTAGTGCCAGGGTGCCCACACACTAAGTAACTTTGCACCCAACCTTCACCAGGTGAAGGTTAGACATATAGGTGACTTATAAGTTACTTAAGTGCAGTGGTAAATGGCTGTGAAATAACGTGGACGTTATTTCACTCAGGCTGCACTGGCAGGCCTGTGTAAGAATTGTCAGATCTCCCTATGGGTGGCAAAAGAAATGCTGCAGCCCATAGGGATCTCCTGGAACCCTAATACCCTGGGTACCTCAGTACCAAATACTAGGGAATTATATGGGTGTTCCAGTATGCCAATGTGAATTGGTGAAATTGGTCACTAGCCTGTTAGTGACAATTTGGAAAGCCTAGCGAGCATAACCACTGAGGTTCTGGTTAGCAGAGCCTCAGTGAGACAGTTAGTCATCACACAGGGAACACATATAGGGCACATACTTATGAGCACTGGGGCCCTGCCTGGCAGGGTCCCAGTGACACATAGACTAAAACAACATATATACAGTGAAATATGGGGGTAACATGCCAGGCAAGATGGTACTTTCCTACAGCAACACACCCACTGTAGAGACCTGAGAGACTGTGGCTTTGCACTCCCCAGGATTGAACAGTGGGCAACCCACCCACTGTTGAGACTTGAGAGACTATGGCTTTGCACTCCCCATGATGCAGCAGTGGGCAACCCACCCACTGTAGAGACTTGTGAGACTGTGGCTTTGCACTCCCCAGGATTGAACAGTGGGCAACCCACCCACTGTAGAGACTTGAGAGACTGTGGCTTTGCACTCACCAGGATTGAACAGTGGGCAACCCACCCACTGTAGAGACTTGAGAGACTGTGGCTTTGCACTCCCCAGGATGCAGCAGTGGGCAACCCACCCACTTTAGAGACTTGTGAGACTGTGGCTTTGCACTCCCCAGGATTGAACAGTGGGCAACCCACCCACTGCAGAGACTTGAGAGACTGTGGCTTTGCACTCCCCAGGATTGAACAGTGGGCAACCCACTCACTGTAGAGACTTGAGAGACTGTGGCTTTGCACTCCCCAGGATTGAACAGTGGGCATGTGGCCCCCTCGTGGATTTGGTGTTGTGCACTCAACCGGCTGAGGTGCCCCTCTTTTCCCTCCCCCTGAGGTGCCTGTTTTCTTGCTCTCTGATGCCCCTGCAGTGTTCTCTCAGTCATGGTCAGGGATCTTGTGTGGGCCTCGCCCACACCGTGTGGTCCCAGTGTTCCACAGACTTTCTTTGTGCAGTACCTGGACTACTATGCCTGGTATTTATTTTGTACATTCTGAATATATATATTTCTGCCTACTTGTTTTTAATAAATTCCGATGGTTACACTCATTTTCTTTGGTCTTTGCATTCTTCCAGGGAGGTTGGGGGGGGGGAACTGTGATGTATTGATATGCATTAGTGTGTGTGTTGTGGTGGGTGAGGGTGGGGGTGTTGTGTGTGTGTGTCTCTGTTTTTTGCCTCCCCTGTGTCGTAGGTGCTGTACCCACCGTGGTCTTCGCCGCCGGCGTTCGTGCTCCTGGTAGAGGAGCAAGAAGACTATCGCAGGGAAAATTTGGAGTTCTGGTTCCATGGTGTCCTCGTTCCTCGTGGAGTGTGTAGAGGTGAGCCTTTTCCCTTCGAAATTCCTGTTTCTGCCGTGTTTTTATCCGCGGTGAATCCGCCCCGGAAAAGGTGGCGGATTGGTAGGTTGTGATACTGTGGGTGGTACATTGTCTCCCGCCTGTCTGTTGGCGGTGACCGTCATGCTGTTTGTTTGTACCGCCATGGCGGTCTGAGTGTTAAAGTGGCTGTCTTTGTTGGCAGTTTCCACCACGGTCGTAATTGCAATTTTTTTACCGCCGGCCTGTTGTCGGTCTTACTGCCGCTTTAACACCGTCCGCCAGGGTTGTAATGACCACCCAAGTGTTTTAGGTGACCAACTTCTGGGTGAACCACTTGAGTTTGAGGATGTACTCTACTTCCCGGACTGACACCATAGAACTTTTTAATTATTTATTTCTCATTGAACTTCTTTCTTTGGAGAAGAGTAGGTAGTGGAAGACTGTTTGGATCAGATTTGTGCTGCCCCACCATTTTTTAGTCACATATATGGCTGGATTGGAGTTAGACCAGTGTGCAGTAAAGTAGCCTCCACAATACTTTCACAAAATTGGAGACAATGCTGCCTCCCTTGCATGCCTATCCTTCTTTTGCATCACTTAGCAGGGCTGCCCCAGAAGATCATTTATTTACAAGAGTACCGATACCAAATTCTAATGTGTTGCCTGTGTCAAAGATACAATTGTGTACCTAACCTACCCAAGCTTGGATTGGAAGAGGTAACTATAACTAACTACAACTATTGTAACAATGAGTGAGTGGTGATGATTGATGATTTATGTTGTGGCAGACAGTGAGGGAGGGTGTTCAATTAATAGTAAATGTTGATCAATGTTTGGTGCCTGATGGGTGATCATTTTTCCTGAAAGTGACTGGTTTTTACAAACTTAGCGAAAATGTACCTGTACGGTCTACTCGTTTTTCTGGGTTCTTCAGAGACCAAACCAGTTACTTTAGTTAACCGTCACAAACCTCTACAACATACGCAATTATGTTTCTCTACTTGTTCGTCAACACTGGTGCACTACACATCTATCTTGCTCGGGTTAGGACTGGGACAGAGTTAGAGGATGGAAGGACTCAGGGACCACCTCATCAACAGCTAGAAGAAGGGAGTTATCGACTTAAAATGGTACCCATGACTCTGAGACCTAGTAACCAGTTATGTGGAATGAAGAGAGGTGCTTTAATTTGGGAAACACTGTGAGCCTTTTTAGGACACTTCTCCTTGACTCTATAATACAGTTTCTGTTTTACAATACCCAAGCCTTCTCCTCTCCTGCATGAACAAAAGGCGAAAGTTGAGCTCAACGCTCCTGCTTACCTACCGGACCGGTTTAGACAGGCATCCAAAAGTGACAGACATTCAGAGGAGAATGTAGATGCACTGCCCACTTTGGCAATACAGTACAGTTTTGCTTTCAACAATCATATTTTTTAGAACTCTGGGTTCAATCACTCCTCCATTATTAATTTTTGCCAAACCTAGATGACAGAACATTTAGATATTTATATCTTGGGTCTCTGGGAAAGAAGTATTGTGTGCAATACATTTAACTGAACTGCGTCATACTCACTCCTTCATTTCCTTCCCCAACAGATTGATGATGATGATATGCTGCGCATCACCCTGAAGAATACTGTTGTTGTGTTGTGTTTGTCTTTGTCACACTTTTCCCCAAATCCCCTTTCCCATCCATTCACCAGGCTGAAGAATTTATTGAGGAGTAACTTAATTTACACCAAACAGATCCCACACTTGGTTGGGAAAATGTGGTTAAATGTAACACCAACACACTGTGGGATCTTCTATTCTCTGAGCAATAGCCCATCCTAGCCCCACTTTCCCAACCACGCATAAGTAAGATTAAAGAGTCATTCCTCGACATCAACATCATCATTTAGACCTTTGTTATGCATAAATAAACCGCTTAACCTTGTCAACTACAGAGTATAGACTTAGAGTACATGTTTCTTGACTTGAGGATTTCATAACTTTGCTTTTCAAATTTCATTCTCATAATTGTTCACAATAATTTACTATTGATAGTTTTTGTTATGTGGTATTCTTTCTTGTGCATGGTGGTAGTAGTCTGTCCTCAGTCTTTCTAAAGCTATACTATAAATGTATGTGTATAGCCTACTAACTCACAGTTTTTCTTTCAATTTAGTTGCATGTGATCCTTTTGATCACCTAGGTGGGAGTGGACCTCGCTGTGAAGCCTTCCCTGTTAGGGCACTACCACTGCCATAAAGATGGCATGTTGGGAAACCCTCCATTAAGGTGTTGGAACCTGGAAAATTGAGAGAGTGAGCAGCTGCCAGCCGTCACTTAATCTATTTAGGCTAGAGAACTATGGGGTTTAGTGAACTACTTTACTTAGTACATAACTAACTTCTACTGCAGATGAGATAAGTGCTTGTTTATGTTTCTGTAGGCAATATAGGGAATGGCAGCATACTCTTCTAACTGGCATACATTTAGAGAAATAGATTTAAAAGACAGGTTGCGTGAAAAGGCATCAGTGTAAAGGTAAAGTAAAACCCCAAAAAGGTCAGACATAAAGTGGATTATAAAATTGCCCCTTTTACTAACATATAAAATATAAATAATAAAATGTAAAACCCTCCCTCTCCTCACACAACAGGGCCACCCCAATCCCACATCTTTTCCCATCCCCAACCAATGTCCAAAATGAATATCTCCATGTCCAAATTCAGAGTGTCCATGAGGAAGAAAAATGCCCTTTCCAAATTCCCACGCACTCCACCCCCAACAACTCCTTCTCACCAAAACAAATGTAAAAAAGGGCTAATTGCTTTGAGGGTCTCCAGATGTTGAATGCTGCCCTTAGGATGTGCCATCCGATGGCCCACGTTCATCAGCTCACAGCACGCTGCGATGGTAGAGAAGGTTTGAAAGTGTTGTGGCACGGGCACTCCAAGCTGCCGGCGGTGCTGGTGTGGCCTCTAGGCTGAAGGTGCTGGTGGCTGGCTGGCAGAACTGGGCACAGCTCCAGGAGAAGGGCATGTGCCAGGCCCTCCTTGTCCGCAAGCCACAGGTAATGTGCCCTAGTGGCCTCAAGCCTCTGCTGCCAGAGACGGGCCACGATCTCATGCTGGGTCGGTGGTGGTGGTGGTGGTGGAACAACAGGAGTACCTATATTACGAAAGGAAAAAAAAATTGTAAGGAATATTCTTTGCAAACACTTGTTTTTTTAAATTACATAGTAGCACAGTATAAGTACATTGCTGCTGGTTCTCTAGAGCCATTGGAATTTTTGATGTGATAATTAGAAAAGTCAGTCACAAGGAAGGACATGATTTTAACAACACATGCCTCACATAAAACCACTGACTGGCTGAAAGGAGTCAGCATAAGATTAAAAATCTGAGTGATTTGTTTTCTGGTAAAGGATTTCCTAGCAAATTAAGCCACAGATACTCTGAGTGGAAAAAAATGAAAAGAACTCTGTTTAATGAGTAGGCATCATCCACTATGGAATAAAGTATTCTATTCTTATTGTACTAAATGACTGCAAGCATGCAAGCTAGTGCATCAGGCACAAATTTGCTACTCTCTGCAGTCTGCAGCTGGGGAAGCTACATTAGACAAAAACGTATCTTTGATTCCACTGGCCCTGCTCATGCCTCTGAATTCCACCCTGACTGCAAAGAGGTAGATGATTATGGCTCTCATTACAACCCTGGTGGTCCAAGACCGCCAGGGCTGTTCCGGAGAAAGCACTGCCAACAGGCTGGCGGTGCTTCACAGGGCATTACGACCGCAGCGGAAGCGCCGCGGTCGCACCGCCGGGGCCGGCGGTTTCCCGCCACATTGGCCCCAGTGGTTTTAATCTGCCAGGGCAGCGCTGCTTGCAGCGATGCCCAGGGGATTACGAGGGCACTGGTGGTCTGTGCGACTAGAAAAAAGCATTACACATGTTAGATGCCAGATACCCTTCCCCCTTTATTTAACAAAATACAGCTACAACACCGGACTACAGCTGAGTTCGTGGTATGTCCTCTCCCATCTAAAATATTACTTTGGGCATTTTGCTGGTTGACAATGTTAGAAATACCAGTAGTCAAGCCAACTGTAATAGAAGTCCAGATACAATATGATGACAAGGAATCATTTAAAACTCAATGAAGGGGTATAATAAATTGGTCAATGAAGGACATCAGCTGCTGCTGGTTGCACTGAACCCGAGTGCATCGTCCGACACATCAGCACACGCTCCCCCACAGCAGCCGACACTCCCGCAGGCCTTCCACTCCCGGGCCTGCAACCTGCTGCCAGCATGGAAAGGATCTGGCTCTGCTCACAAAAAACAAGTGCAGTCACCTCCTAACCACTAAAAATGGTGCACGGTTGCACCCCTTTGTGGCGCCTGCAGGGTGTGGGGTTCCCTGCAATCCCTGCACTGGCACCACCATGTTCTAACCTGGCGCTGGGTGGAATATAAAAAAAAAAACAGGGCGAAAAGAAGGAATAAAGAGGAAGAAATTAAGTTAGGAGAAGTTAGGGGAAAACTAATAAAGGGTCAAAAAAGTCACAGAAAATTTTAAAAAAGAGGCAAACACATAAAATACACCAACACAAATACACACGTTAAGGTAATAAATTTAAAACGGGAGGTTCAGTTGGACAAAGATAAAGATATATGAGTATAATATTCTACGCTTAACATGTTCATAAGTCATTGCATAGTTTCTATACAAGTTGTTTGATTAGATACATATAAGTCTCTGTTGGGGCGTCAAGATGGCGGTCGCACTCTGAGAGTGCTTCGGATCCCGCAGTCATCTGCCGCGATCACCTTGGTGTCCTGCCCTGTATTATCCTGCAGTAGCTGGCCGCACTGCTGACATACCCCTTGTATGCCCTAGAGTCAGAAAGGAGTAACGGAGACTGTTGCAGCTGCTATAGAGACTAACTAGCATGCTCTGCCCTAAGGCCTAAGATGGTGGACTGAAGCCATGCAGAGCGGACAGGCCCTCTAACTTAGAGGCTGCAATCAAGGCTGAGAGGCAACAGCGGGGTGTGGTGGAGAGGCCATGTGCCGGGATTCGGTGAGTGGGGTGACGGCGCAGAGGACCAGACCCAAGTCTTCTATTGCATCGACGTGGGCCTGGGTGGAGGAAGGCCATAGAGGTCACGCTACTGGGCTCGGGGAGCAGAGGGGCCCTCCCCCAAGCTCTATTCCCTCCCTCTGCCTTCATTCGATGCCCAGGGGCCTGGCCTGCGCGGACCCAGCAGGGCATTAGAGTCCGCAAGACAGAGATGGTGATCGGCGGTCGAAAATGGATGCACCAGCCCTCCCCTAGCCCATAGGTGACTGTAAGTCCTACAGGCCCGCCCCCTTATTTGGATAACCACTATATCCTGGGCTGCAGCTGGGCCCCTGGCAAGGAGGGGACCGGAAGAACGGTCTGGGTGCGCTTTCTTAATTTCAAGAACTTTGACAATATCCTCAGAGAAGCATGAGCGCAATTCAACCTTTGCCATAAGAATGACAAAATACTTATCTTCCCGGACTACACACAAGAAGTCCAGGACAAGCGTCACTCAAATAAAACCGTTAAACAAAAGCTCAGAGCAATGCACATACCCTATATGTTTATGTTCCCTGCATGGCTCAAAGTGCTCATGGATGTCAAATCCTTCTTCTTTGATACCCTGGAGTCAGCCTGGGAGTGGCTTACTGAGGAGCCCTGGCTCTGTGGGGTGACGCCCCCACCCCACCCCACAGGAATCAGCGATTGTCAAAGGACCCTTCCCTGAACCCCTGGCACAAGAGAGGCGGTACCGGGTCACACCAGAGTAAGTACCACAGTGTCTCCTCATCCCCGAACCTGGACTCAATGCAGCACCTCAGAGACTGGACTCAGCTGTACTTGATACTGGCGGTCTCCCTCTGGTGGCTCCTGGGGAGGAGAGGCTATGACAGACTTCTCCGACCCTGTAACCTCACCGCTTGGGGTGGGACACCCGATGACGAAGCTCTTCAACCTAGATGCCTGGGGCTTTGCTGGCTGACCAACCATAGAGGGTCAAACACTGTATTGCATGAATCCGACTCAGTGGAGGGGTCCACCACTCCATTCCCACTGTGGACAAAGTGTTGTGGGGTTGCAGTATATGGTTTGGGACAACAGATGCTTCTCAAGGGGAAGTATGGGGTAGGGGGAGTTGGTGGAACGGGAGGGATGGTTGAGACAAGTTTCATTTTTATTTGTACTTTTATGCGCTCTAAACCTCTTTTCTTCACATGCAGTCATATTGGCCACTCGCTGCTACTACAGCCGCTCCTTCAGCCCTTGTATTCACCTGGCTCAAGGGCCTGCGGTTCAGGGCCCATGCACTCACTAAAGATCCCTGATGCTTCCATCTACTGACTCCCCCCACCCTCTGGGTCGTTACTACACCATAATTTCATGGAACGTCAATGGCCTGCTGGACAAGAATAAGCATTCAGCGGTCTTTAGCAGCATCTGACGCTCCTCTCCCTCCATCATAATGCTGCAGGAGACACACTTGCTGGGATCCCAATGCAATGTGCTTGCACGGTATGGCTTTGACAGAGTTTACCACGCTGGTTTCAGTAGGGGAGCCAGAGGGTTGACAATACTACTTTACAGAATATTTAATATTTCCCTTTACAGCGATCATGACGAGGTCAGAACCCCAGGCTTGTTACATCGCTTTGACCAGGGTTTTACAAGGTAAACCGCATAATATTCTCTGTATATATGCCCCCCAATTACATTGGAGGAGTTCCTGGACACTCTCCAGGGGGTAATAGCACACTTCCCATCAGGCTTTACCTTGATAGAGGGAGACTTCAACACCGTTCCCAACCCTTCAGCTGACTCCACTGGCCCCCCTTCAGCTGTAAGATGTAATTGCGCTAAGCTGCTATGTAACTGGGCCAATGGATATGGCCTTTGGGAGGTACGACAAATATGGCACCCAAGGTGCGACAATTTACGCATACCTCAGTGGTGCACCATATGCATATGCAGAGAGACCTCTTCTTTATGCCGGCACCAGGCATGCTTTCTGTGGTTCACACCCAAATCCTTCCACATGGTATATCGGGCCATGTCCCACTACTGTTGCATATAGGCAGGTCTGGCTCCAAGCAGCTCCCGATTTGCCACTTAAACGTGTGGCTCCTTCAGGACAAATCCTTTACTCAAGCCCTAGAAGAGGAACTCAAGCAATACTTTCAGGCCAACGTAGGGCCTGTGCAATCCCCGGCTCCCCTTGGACGGCCTGTAAAGCCATGATGTGGGGCAAGGCACACCACCTCCTCCAGGTGGCTGAGTGTGCCAGGAGCAAGCACATCACAAGCCTTGAAGCCCAGACTCTGCCCCTTGCGGCACAACTCTTCCTCTCTAACCAGGATGCCACTACTATGCAGCTCTTGTCCCTTCAGGAAGAGATTTGCCATCTCTCCCTTGAAACAGCAAAGCATATGTGGCGGGCCTCGATGGCAGGGGTGTATGATTGGTGGGATATGAACGGAAAGCTATTGAACTGGTTGGCGTCCTGGCCATTGGCCAATAGGATTATCCCAGAGCTCATTGACTACATGAGTCAAACACATCATACTTTCCTGGCTATCGCCAAAATCTTTGCAGCTTATTATGAGCAGCTCTATGCCGAACGCCTGCGGCTTCTGGCCAATTGGGCAGCCCCCCCTTCTCAATGAGGTGTCACTTTCGTGCTTATCTAACGCTGAAAGGCAAGTTCTTGATGAAGCAATAACCTCTGAGGAGATCAGTGCGGCTATCGCCGCATTGGCAGCTGGCAAAACACCGGGCCCGAACGGATACCCGGCAGAATACTACAGCAAATATAGGAAGCAGCTAGCTCCACAATTGCTGAACCTATAAGCAGAAGCAGAACAGATGGGTGCTTTTCCCCCTAAGCTTGACTTAGCCACAGTGGTGGTCCTCCCAAAGTTGTGGACCCCTTCAGTCTCATGTGCAGCTTACCGCCCCATATCTCTTCTAAACACTGAAATAAAGATCTTCTCCAGTATTGTGGCCCAACGCCTGCGAAGGTTGCGCCAATCTTTAATCTACCCAGACCAGTGCCGTTTTATGCCCACAAGGAGCATGCATCACTTCCTTAGACACCTACATGTGGCCTTGGCGTATCGTCACCTGCTGCCTCCCCAACTGGTGTTACTTCTCATAGATTTTAGGAAGGCATTTGATACCGTCAACTGGTCTTATTTGACCGCGTGTTAATAAAAACAGGGATAGGTCCCAAAGATCACAATCTAGTGCAACTCCTAACTACAGGCTTGTCAGCACGGGTTCATGTAAATGAGGCAATGTCGGGCATCTTCCCCTTCAGGTGTGGGACCCTGTAAGGCTGCCCTTTGCCCCCTCTTCTTTTCGTGCTAGCAATTGAACCCCTGGTGCGGATCCTGAGAGAGGACCCCCTAATTCGGAGGTGGGGGTGGCCCACCGGGCACAGGACCTCATTGCCTTATATGCAGATGACATCCTCTTATACCTAGCTAACCCAGCCAGCAGTGGGCCCCGCTGTCTGAAGCTCCTGGGTCTCTTCCCAGAGGCGTTGGGTTTGGTAATCAATCCAAGTAAATCAATCCTAGTTCCACTACACCTGGCAAGGGTCAGCTTTGACTGGCAGCATAATATTCCCATTCGTGAGTCAACTTTCACTACCTGGGTATTACTGTTGCCCTAGATGTGGTCTCCTGACATTTCACCTCTGTCTCGCAAGATTAAAGAGAATCTTTGTAGGTGGCAGATGCTTCCCCTTAATGTCATGGGTTGGACCGCTCAATCAAAATTATGATATTGCCAGAGGTTCTTTACCTCCTTCAGAACTACCCCTATATGATCACGAGATACTGGTTCAATGAGATGGAGTCAGTATCTAGGAGATTCTTATGGCCCAACTTGTGTGCCCAGTTGGCTTTTTCCACCTGTCAAAGAGGAATATACGAGGGGAGGCTGGGGATTTCGAACCTATATCTTTCTTACCTTGCCTTCCAGTTGCTGGTGATTAATGACTGGTTTGGGGGTGGGTGGGCAGACCAGACATGCCAACTCAAACTCCTCATTCTAGGGTTCCCCTGCACAATGGTGCTGCTATACAGGGCACCACTATCTAACAGCATCCCGGAGGTGACCCAATCAGTGTTTAAGGGATGGAGGGCTGCTCAACACTCCACCGGATGGTGGTCTAAATCTATACAGAAAACCCCGCTGTGGCATGGCACATGGTTGGGGAAGTTGCTTCCCTGAAGGGATTTGGTAAATGGGACACAATTGGCATCACACTCCTGGGTGACATCTGGAGGGGGTCGCATATGCTTTCATTTCAAGACCTCCAACAACAATATTCCCTTCCAAATACTTGATTTCACAGATATCTACAACTACAATGTAGGAAAGTAGACTCTTTTTAGCATGGTGTCATGGCTCGTTTGATTGGTTCTCAGGAGCAGTACCGTCAAGAGGCCCACCTTCCGGCAGCTTTGATTCTGATTGTATATATATATATATATACAGAGTATCAGAATGGCCAGACGAGGGAAAGGGATTTAGGGAGGGTACTGCGGGGAGGGAGAACTGTAAATAGAGTATAATAATTTGATTCCTGTCTTTTCTCTCTCAGTAATTGTAATATCAAGGTTCAAAAACATAGTGACCAATACCTGTGAAAGTTGTGACCTTCTTTTGTCTTGGGGTTGATTAGAATACACTTTATAACACTTGAAAACTCTTAATGTTTGTTTTACTTTTAATTCCTCGTTAAATATTCTCAAACCATTATCAAACAATATAAATTAGTTCGATTTTTTCTTCTTTCTCATGTGCATGATTATTTCTCCTTTTCAATGTACTTTCGGTTTCGTTTCTTGCTTACGTGAACATCATGAACATTATAACGATCATTGGTATATAAATATTGTTCATTATGTTGTTGCCTTGAATGTTTTAACATTTGACAAAAGTTCACTTTTGGTTTTGTTTCCTGTTTTAGGTGAACATCATTAAAATCATGACAATCATTAGTAAATAAATATTGTTTGTTACACCGTTGACTTTACTGTTTAAACACTTGACGAAAGTTCACTGGACAATTCGCCTTGCATAGAAACTCCAAAAACAAACCTTAAACGCGTGATCTTGCTATATGGTTGCCCTTCTTTCTATCCTATAAACAATCATCGATCCCCTACCTGACGGTGACTGAAAACATTCGGGGAATTCTGCTTTTGCAACACGTGATGACACACTGGGGACCGGGAAAGAACAGCGTCCCCAGGGAAACGAGCACGACCAAAGACAACACCAGACCTCCGTCTCCACCAAGAATAACCTGCACGTGTATGAGGGGCGGGGCTCCCTTTATAGTCTAGGAGACAGCCTTGGAAGCTACTACGGAAACTGAGAAAGGACATGAGGATTACTGCAAAGTTCAAAAAGACTTAGCAAATGCAACAGATTGTTGTAGTCGAACTGGGAAAGGATATGATTTATATTGTAACGATCAATAGTTTATGAACATGATTATGTTAAAATGAGTTTGTAATACACTTAACATTCATTATGATTGTTTTTGTAATGTATATTCCCGTTGGTGTGCACTAGAATTAAATCATGATTGTTAGTTTGTTTATAATCGAAGTGGAAGAATCGAGAAACATGGTTACCCTTACTTAGTACCTGTTTGTCTGTCTGTGTGACTGTGTTCACTGGTATCCTGCTAACCAGGACCCCATTGATTATACTCTCTCCGTGTAAACTTGGTTACTTGAACCACTTACACCCCACATTTGGCATACCAGTGCCCCCGGGAACGTCCCTATTATATGGTATCCAGGTACCCAAGGCATTGGGGTGCCAGGGGATCCCCATGGGCTACTGCATGTATTATGCCACCCATGTGGAGCCCATGCAAAGTGTATCTGCAGGCCTGCCATTGCAGCCTGCGTGAAAGGGTGCATGCACCATTTTCACTACAGGTCACTGCATCAGGTTACTGTAAGTCACCCCTAAGGTAGGTCCTCCTAGCCCAGAGGGCAGGGTGCAAGTACCAGTGTGTGAGGGCACCCCTGCACTAGCGTCCGTGTCCCCATGAACTCCAGTTCCATTTTCCTGGACTTTGTGAGTGCAGGGATACCATTTTATGCGTGTACTAGACATAGGCCACTCCCATGTCCAGCTGCATGATGGTAACTCTGAACCTACACTACACTATTAGGGGATACCTGGACCTGGTATAAGGTGTAAGTACCTAAGGTACCCACCACACACCAGGCCAGGTTCCTACATTGGTGATGCAGTGGTGGGATAAGCACTTGCAATTGCCTTACCACTCTGTTACTTGGTGCTTTCCACAGGAAAGACCACTTACTGACTAGGGGTACACACTGTACTTAGTGTCAGGGAGTTAGGGCCATATGTACGAACACTTTTTCCCATAGACACAGAATGGGTAAAAACCTTTGCTAAATCTGGCCCTTAGGGGGTCATTACAACCCTGGCGGACGGTGTTAAAGGTGCAGCAATACCGCAAACAGGCCAGCGGACAAAAAAAGGGAATTATGACCCTGGCGGAAACCGCCAACAAAGACAGCCACTTTAACACACCACCCACCACGGCGGTACAGACAAGCAGCGCGGCGGTCACTGCCAACAGACAGGCGGAAGACAATGTACCGCCCACAGTATTACAACAGGCCAATCCGCCACCTTTTCCGGGGCGGATTCACCGTGGATAAAAACACGGCGGAAACAGTTACTGCAATGGGAAAACGCTCACCTGAACACATCCCACGAGGAAGGAGGACTCCATGGAGCCCGAATTACACATTCTACCGGCCCTTGTATTCCTACTCATCTACAAAGACCAACGCCGGCGCAGCAGAAGACAACGGTGAGTACTGCACCTACGACATAGGGGAGGGGGGAGGCAAAAGTTAGGGGGACACACGCGAAACACCCCCACCCCCACCCTCGCATATTACAACACACACACCAATGCATGTACAAAAATCACAGTAACAACCCACAATCCCCCCAGAAGAATGCAAAGACAAAACGAAATCAGTTCAAACATTGTAATGTATCAATATACATGTCTGTCAAAAATATACAGATATATAATAAAATCAGCCAGAAATATATACATTAAGAGAAGTAGTGCAGATATGCACATATCAATGTCCGTGCACCACTAGTCCAAAAATGCATGGGCGAGGCCCACAGTAGATACCTGTCCACAATCGGAGAGAACACTGCCGGGGCATCAGATAGAAATACTACAGGCACCTCAGGGGGAAGGGAAGGGGGGGGCACCTCAGCCGGATGACTGCAAAGCCAGATCCACGACGGGGCACCATGCCCATTTATGTATCCTGGGGATTGCAAAGCCACAGTCTCTCAAGTCTCTAAAGCGGGTGGGTTGCCCACTGTTACATCCTGGGGAGTGCAAAGCCACAGTCTCTCAAGTCTCTACAGTGGATGGGTTGCCCACTGTTCCATCCTGGGGAGTGCAAAGCCACAGTCTCTCAAGTCTCTACAGTGGGTGGGTTGCCCACTGTTCCATCCTGGGGAGTGCAAAGCCACTGTCTCTCAAGTCTCTACAGTGGGTGGGTTGCCCACTGTTACATCCTGGGGAGTACAAAGCCACAGTCTCTCAAGTCTCTCCAGTGGGTGGGTTGCCCACTGTTACATCCTGGGGAGTGCAAAGCCACAGTCTCTCAAGTCTCTACAGTGGGTGGGTTGCCCACTGTTCCATCCTGGGGAGTGCAAAGCCACAATTTCGCAAATAGATAACAGCCGCCACTGGCTCTGGAGGGGAACTGGTGCCCAGACTGGATTAGTCTCCCCGTGAAAGTTCCTGTCCTGTCACTGTCCCAGCTGCACATGGGATAACGATGCTTGATGTGGCGGTCTTTTCATTCTTCCCCGGTGCATGCCCTGTTCAGCGGTGCTTTGCCATGGTGGTTCTGGACTATTCAGCGGTGCTTTGCCATGGCGGTGCTTCTGTTCAGCGGTGCTTTGCCATGGTGGTCTCTGGACTGTTCAGCGGTGCTTTGCCATGGCGGTTCTGGAACGGGCATTGGTGTGTGGCATGACGTTCCCTGGACTGGGCATTGGTGTGTGGCATGACGTTCCCTAGACTGGGCATTGGTGTGTGGCATGACGTTCCCTCATAGGCCACCGGGGCTGTGGCAGCCGGGGCCCTCCTGGGCACTGACTCCGGCAGTGGCGGTGGTCTCCTGACCAGTGACGATACTTGGGCCCTCCTGGGCAATGACTCCGGCGGTGGCGGTGGTCTCCTGACCAGTGACGATACTTGGGCCCTCCTAGGCAATGACTCCGGCGGTGGCGGTGGTCTCCTGACCAGTGACGATACTTGGGCCCTCCTGGGCAATGACTCTGGTGGTGGTCTCCGGACCAGTGACGATACTTGGGCCCTCCTGGGCAATGACTCTGGCAGTGGTCTCCAGACCAGTGACGGCGGTGCTGGCGGTGGCATCTCGACCACCGGGAAGGATGCCGCCCTTCTCCGCTGTGATACTCACAACAGGCTGTGCAGACTTCATCTGGCCCTTCCCCACCTTTGGTGGAGTCACAGCTGACTCTGCAATCCCCTTGGGACCCCTGTGAGTTGTTTTCCCTCCAGGAGTCTTCACAGGGTCCCGTCGTCCACTTTCCAATTTCAGAGCCTTTACAGGGGGTGGGCTGCAGGTGCCCTGGCTCTGGGTCATACTGCCTGCCCTGGTGGCCGGTGCACTCCACACACCTTGAACAGGCACAACTGGTATTGGAGGCTTTTTGGCTGAGGCGCTACGACGGGACTGATGAATTGGGGGGGGGGGGGTTGGGGGCAAAAAGGTCAACTTTACAGAGGGACAGTTTCTGACGAACACTGGGATGGGTAGTTGGAGGGGGCCTGGGAGTGGAGGAAGAGGATGTGGTTGTAGGAGGTGTCACTTTAGGTGTTTTGGGTGCAGGTACTGGAGGCTGTCGTGAGGTGGATGGATGTTGGGTGTGTGGGTGCTCGCGTTTGTGTACTTTTGGGAGGGGGCGTCACAGACACACTGGGAGAGGACACAGGGGATGTGTAAATGGTAGTGGGGGTGGTGAGTGCAGGTGAGCGGGGTGTGGTGCTGGGTGTTCTGTTGCGAGTCCTGGTGCCTGTAGATGTAGTGCATGCAGGTGAGAGTGTAGACGACACTAGGAGGGAGGAGAGGAGGAGGGGGACACAGTGGAGGCAGTGGATGTTGCTGTGTCTGTATGTGTGTGATGCTTGCGTGAGTGCCTGTGGGTTGTGTGGTGCCTATGTTTGCTTGAGCTACTTGTGTGTGTTGACTTGTGTGCATGCTAGTCTGTTGGTGTGCTTGGGATGGGCTGGGGTACAGGGGATTGGGTCTGGGTGGAGGAGGTTGGAGGGGGGAGGCTAGACACAGGGACAATGGCTGCCATCAGCGCTGAGGCCAGAGATTGCAGGGTTCGCTGAAGGGCAGCCTGACCAGAATGAATGCCCTCCAGGAATGCATTACCGTGTTGCAACTCTCTTTCTACACCCTGGATGGCATTCACAATGGTAGACTGCCCAACAGTGAGTGACCTGAGGGCAGCAGGGGTGACTGGGGCAGGGCCTGAGGTGCCTGGGGCAAAGGTGATACCTACCCTCCTGGGTGAGCGGGCACGGGACGAACGCTGAGGGGCTGCTGGGAGGGCGGTGCTGGTAGGGGAGGTGGCGGCTGTACCTATAGAAGTGGGGCGCACAGATGGTGCCGCCACTACAAGGGAGCTCCCATCGGCAGACGAGTCCGTGTCGCTGCTTGGTGATCCGGTGGCCGACGTGAAGCTCCCCTCGCCCTCCGTCCCACTGGTGCATTCTGAGTCCGTGGTGTGGCCCTCCATGGCCATGTGGGATGCAGCTCCCTCGTGCTCCGGTGCCACTGTACCTCCGCCTGATGATACTGATGCACAAAAGAACAGCAAAAGCACAAAAAGGGGGGGGAGACAGAAGAAGAACAGGTGAAGTTCATGGCATACCGCTACCGTTGGCGGACAAGACAGACACAGCAGCCCCCTGCACTACGCCGTGCTCGTGGCCTCTGCAGATGCAATTCCTGGGATCTGGCCTACCTGGCTATGGTGGACATCTGCACACATGGATGCCACAGGGGCATATATACCTGTACTTGGCACTCTACTGCGGTGGTGTAGAGTGCTACATGGGCTGCATTACAGAGGGGCCTAGTCTACGTATTTCTGGCTGGCCTAGGTACACCCACAGGCCTCCTCCCCCACCCAGACCCCTCCACTACGCGCAAAGTCCACAGAATGAGGTTGTACTCACCCCCTTGTGTCTGCTGTGATGCCCTCAAGCGCCCATCCAACTCAGGGTAGGCCACCGCCCGGATCCGGAACATCAGGGGGGTCATGGTGCGACGGGCACCCCTCCCACGTTGGGAGGCCATCCCCAGCTGAGCCTCCGCCGTCTTCTTGCTGCAGCGGCGAATGTCCTCCCATCTTTTCCGGCAGTGGGTGCCTCGTCTCTGGTGGGTCCCCAGGGTCGGGACGTCCTTGGCGATGGCACGCCAAATGTCCCTCTTATGGTGGGCGCTGACCTACATGACATGCACAAGGGAAGACGAAAAGTCATTACCAACTGCACCGTCGATGTGAGTGGCCCCCCTCCCTACTCTAGCCATGTGACCCATTCATTCACATGCATTAATCTTCCCTGAACTCTGCCCCCTTCCCTCTTACAACCAGCCCTCTCCACCCAGGCCTAGCCCATACAAAGTGCTCCCTGTGTACTAACCTGTTGGTCTGGAGGACCGTAGAGTAGCGTGTACTGGGGGAGGACCCCGTCTACCAGTTTCTCCAACTCCTGAGCAGTGAAGGCAGGGGCCCTTTCCCCAGACGCAGCAGCCATCGTCGCTTCCAGACCGAGGTCACAGCAGCACTTGCAGTGTAGGTCCTCTCCTGTCAAAGATCAGGTATCTAGTGATTGAACAGATAGAAAATGGCAGTGACGTCCGCGGCGGTGCATATCATCACCGCCGGCGCACCTGTTCATTGGCTCCTGGAACCCATAGGGTCCTATGTTAACCAATGCAGCATTGCGCCGCGGTCTACGACCGCCTACTGCGACGGTGTTCAACGCCAGCGCAGTTACCCCACAATCCCATTGTCCCAGTTTAGAGGTCAGGCAGCCGCCATTTCAGGGGCCCACATGGCTTCATTTACTTCTGCGTCACACATAGCTCGGCCTACACTCAACACACATACAGGAAGGGTATTGTGTTTGGTGTAGTCTTCTGTGTAACTGTGGGTACATACCTGGAAGAAAATTGACTTTATCGTCGCTGTTTTCCTTCGTAGGCGCCTTCAGCTGGGACATGTGAGAAGATGGCGGAATCCTCCGGTGTACCGACCGCTGGTGGACCTGTTGACAATGGAAGAGCGACATGTAATCGTCACCTAGAGGTTTGACCGTGCCACAATCCAGGAACTATGTACCCAGTTGGAGCCAGACCTGATGTCACCAATCCGCCATCCCACTGGAATCCCCCCTGACGTGCAGGTGCTGTCAGTGCTCCATTTCCTTGCAAGTGGGTCATTTCAGACAACAGTGGCCATGGCATCAGGGATGTCCCAGCCTATGTTTTCCAACGTGTTGTCCAGAGTGTTGTCTGCCATGCTGAAACACATAAGGAGATACATCATTTTCCCTGAGGTGGAAGATTTGCCTACAAAGGTGACTTCTATGCCCTTGGACATATCCCCAACGTCATAGGTGCCATTGATGGGACCCATGTAGCTCTGGTCCCCCCCCCACAGGAGTAAACAGGTGTACAGGAACAGGAAGAGTTATCATTCCATTAATGTACAGATGGTCTGTTTGGCAGACCAGTACATCTCCCAGGTTAATGCTATGTTCCCTGGCTCAGTGCATGACGCTTACATCCTGCGGAATAGCAGCATCCCTGATATGATGGGTCAACTCCAGAGGCACCGTGTGTGTCTATTAGGGGACTCTGGTTACCCCAACCTTTCCTGGCTATTGACCCCGGTAAGGAATCCCGGGACCAGGGCAGAGGAACGCTACAATGAGGCCCCTGGGCGGACTAGGAGTGTGATCGAACGCACCTTCGGCCTCCTTAAGGCCAGGTTCAGGTGCCTCCATATGACAGGTGGTTCCCTATTCTACTCACCGAAGAAGGTGTGCCAGATCATCATCGCCTGCTCGATGCTTCATAATTTGTCTTTGCGACACCAGGTGCCTTTTCTGCAGGAGGATGGTCCAGATGACGGTGTTGTGGCAGCTGTGGAGCCTGTGGACAGTGATGAGGAGGAAGCTGAGGAAGAAGACAACGACAACAGGGAGTCAGTCATACAGCAATATTTCCAGTGACACACAGGTGAGAACATTTTCATTGTTACCATTACATTCACTGTCACACGTCCTCCTCTATCCTGTGTGTTAATTCATGGGATTATTTGGTAATTGAGTTGTTTCTTTCCATTATGGTTTCACAGGTGTGGTTACCAACGTGTATCATCTACTTGCATCCTTCAAGGACTTGTGATGTGTGACATTGGTATGTTGCCTTTACTTCTCACAACGCATTTTGACACTGTCATAGATATTACATTTTAACAAATCATAGACTGACTCCAGATTGTTTTGTGTTTCAAGGGTGTTTATTGAAGTGCTCAAAAATGGGAGGGGGTTGTAAAATGGTGATGGGTGATGGTGGAGGAATGTCCATGGCAGAGTCCAGTCTATTAGTCTCACAGGTGCACTGCCCATATGGGCATGGGAAGTGGAGCTGGGGCAGTTAAAGTATGGACAGGGTAACTAAGTGGGACAGTGGGAGGACAATCAGGGTGGTCTCATTTCCTGGCGGGGGTCTTGCCATGTTGCTCTGTCCTGTTCCTGGCTCTCAGGGACCGCTTGCGTGGTGGTTGTCTGTCTGCAGGGTGTGGGGTGCTGGTGTGGTGGTCCTGTGGCGGGGCGTCCTGTCCACTAGCGCCGGCGGAGTTGGTGGGCAGTTCATCGTCCTGGCTAGTGTCAGGGGCCCCTTGGAGTGCCACGGTGTCCTTCAGGGTCTGCTGTATGTCCTTCAGCACCCCTACAATGGTGCCCAAGGCGGAGCTGATGGTCCTGAGCTCCTCCCTGAACCCCAAATACTGGTCCTCCTGCAGGCGCTGGGTCTCCTGAAACTTGACCAGGATCGTCGCCATCGTCTCCTGGGAGTGGTGGTATGCTCCCATGATGGAGGATAGGGCCTCGTGGAGAGTGGGTTCCCTTGGCCTGTCCGCCCCCTGTCGCACAGCAGCCCTCCCAGTTCCCCTGTGTTCCTGTGCCTCCGTCCCCTGGACCGTGTGCCCACTACCACTGCCCTCAGGTCCCTGTTGTTGTTGGGGTGGTGGGTTACCCTGGGCTCCCTGTAGTGGTGGACACACCTCTGATTGACCTGTCCTGGGTACGGAGGTTTGGGCCCGCTGGGTGGGTGCTGTGCTGGTGTTACCAGAGGGTGGAAGGTCAGTGTTGGGCTGTGCCTGTGCAAGGGGAACCGACTGTCCCGAGGCCCACGATGGTCCGGGCTGGTCATCAGGCTCCAGTAGGGCAGAGCTGCTATTGTCACTTTGGGCCTCTTCTGGGGGTGGAGTGGTGTTGTCTGGACCCTCTGGTGTGGTGACGGTCCTTCGTGTTCCTGCAGGGGCATAAGAGCATGATTATTGCATGTGTGTGTATGATGGTGTGCAATGGGTGGGTGTCTGTGTACCCCAGTGCAAGCATTCCTGTGTGGGGGCTTGTGTGATGATGGTTAGGGGGTTGTTCTGGGTATGTGCAGTGGGCATGCTTAGGTGATGGGTGTCCATGCTTAGTTGTGTCATGCAGGGCTTGGTGTTGGGATGTGTAGTTTGTGTAATGAGTACATTAGTGAGGAGTTGGGGTGATAGGGGAGGGTGTGAGGGTGGGGGGGGTGTGATAGCATGCAGGTAGGGTGGGGGATATGATAGTTAAGATTTGACTTACCAGTGTCCCATCCTCCACCGATTCCTCCGAGGCCCTCAGGATGCATGATGGTCAAGACTTGCTCCTCCCATGTTGTTAGTTGTGGGGGAGGAGGTGGGGGTCCGCCGCCAGTCCGCTGAACCGCGATGTTGTGCCTGGAGACCGTTGAATGCACCTTCCCCCGTAGGTCGTTCCACCTCTTCCTGATGTCCTCCCGATTTCTTGGGTGCTGTCCCACAGCGTTGACCCTGTCCACTATTCTTCGCCATAGCTCCATCTTCCTGGCTATGGATGTGTGCTGCACCTGTGAGCCAAATAGCTGTGGCTCTACCCAGACAATTTCCTCCACCATGACCCTGAGCTCCTCCTCGGAAAAGCGGGGGTGTCTTTGGCGTGCCATGGGGTGGTGTGTGTGATGTGTGGGGCAGTGTGAGTGTTGATGTGTGTGGTGATGTGTAGGGGGTTGTGGTGTTTTGTGCGTGGATGTTGTGTGGGTGATGGTGTTGTGTGCCTCTGTATGGTGGGGTTGTCTTTGCTGTGCTGTCTATCTGGCCTTCGTCCGTGAATTGTGGTCGTAGGGGTTTGTGGGTGATGTGGGTGTGTGTTTTATATTGTATTGGGTGTGTGGGAGTGGTGTGTGTATGTGTATCAGGTGTGTGTATTTGGAATTGTCCAATGTGGCTGTGTTTTAGAGATGTGTGTGTATTTTGAGCGCGGCGGTGTGTACCGCCAATGGAATACTGCGTTTGAAAGACCTCCGCGTGGATTTGTGGGTCGTAATAGCATGGGCGTGTTTCTGTTGACGTGGAGGTGGAGGATTTGTTTTAGCCAGTTTATCACTGACCTTTGGTGTGGCGGATTTGTGTGGGTGTCTGGATTTCGGCAGATTCCGAGATGTGTGTCATAATAGCTGTGGCGGAATTCCGCGGCCGATGCAGTGTATTGGCGGTCTTCTGCATGGCGGTAAGCGGCTTTTACCGCCAATGTTGTAATTACCCCCTTAGTCCATTAAGTCTGAGTAAGCTAGGGATCTAGACATAGCACTTGCTCCAAACTTCTTTAGAGAGACTAAGTTAGAGTAGTTAGGGATGCTATACCACTCTAGCTAGCTGACATGTCTTCAGCAGAGTACACATCTCAGGCCATGGATTCTCCCTATGAGAATCTGACCTTCCAGGAATTAAGGGAGATGTGTGCTGAGAGAAAACGGAAGGCAGGGAGGAACCCTAACAAGAGTCTACTTCTGGGCCTGCTTATCCAGGATGACCAGGACCATGCTGGTAGCCAGGTGGGGGAGGAGAAAGGTGCAGACTCTAGCCCCCCCAGTGTTAGAAAGTCAGGATCTGTACACTGGGGAGGGTCAGCAGGGTCCCTTAGAGGATCTCAGAGTCCCTAGTAAGCCCTCTAGCCTAGGGGAGAGTACTTCAGGTAGTGGAAAGGGAAGCCATACCAGCAGGCCCCCCTTTGTGCCCAGAGGGTTTATTGAGAGGGTCACTGAGAATAGGGACAGATCCTCCTCTGCTCACTCTCATGTCACCTCAGTCTCCGAGGGGACACACTGTTGAACTCCAAGAGAAAATTCCCTAGATAGGGAACTCAGACAGATGAGGCTGGAGGAGGCCAAGCTGAGGCTGCAGCGGCAGCAGCTAGCCTTAGATAGGGAGGCCTTGCAGTGGAGAAACAGAGACAGGGGTTGGGGTTAGCACTTCATGGTGCAGCATCTTTAGTTTCAGGGAGCCTAGGGCCAGGGAGGACTCTTTTGACTCCAGAAATCTAAACAAGGTTGTTCCCCCCTACAAGGTGGGGGATGACATATGCAAGTGGTTCACTGCTCGTGAGAGGGCCTGTAAGGTACAAAGGGTCCCTCAGAGACAGTGGGCTGCTATCCTAAGGCTCTCCTTCTCTGACAAGGGGAGCGATAGACTTATCACTGTCCGGGAGGAAGATGCTGACAACTGTTCAGATTTAAAATCTGCACTCAGATGGATTTGGTCTCACCACTGAGTAGTATAGAATCAAGTTCAGGGAGATTAGGAAAGAGCCCTCCCAAGATTGGTAGACTTTGTGGACTCCTCTGTTAAAGCTTTGGAAGGCTGGTTACACGGCAGCAAAGTCAGTGACTATCAGGGCTTATACAATCTTATCCTGGGAGAGCATATTTTGAACAACTGTGTGTCTAATTTGATGCACCAGTACTTGGTTGACTCAGATCTGACCCCTCCCCCATAATTGTGAAAAAAGGCAGACAAATGGGTCAGAACTAGGATAAGCTAAAAAAGCTCATACAGGGAGTGACAACAAGAAAAGGGAAGCAGGTAAGTCTCAGGACAAGGGTGGGGACAAAAACAAAAGTAAGTAGTCTTAATCAGGCCCACAAAACTCTTCTGGGGGTGGGTCTAAAACCTCTTCCTCTTCATCCAATGTTAAAAAGCCTTGGTGCTATGTCTGTAAAAACAAAGAGCATAGGCGAGGAGACAGCTCCTATCCTAGGAAAGGCACTGAGCCTTCCACTTCTACTACCCCTACTTCCACTTCTAGTGCCCCTAGTAGTAGTAGAAAGTAGTAGTAGTAGTGGTGGGACTACTGGCAGTAGTCAGCCCAAAAGTGTAGTTGGGTTGGCCTTTGGGTCTGTAGTGGGCTCTGGGGTAGATATAGAACCCACTAAGACAACCTTTGTCTCTCAGGGTGGCCCTGGCCTTACCACCCTAGCTGCTTGTCCCCTTAACATGAGTAAGTACAAGTAGCACATCCTGGTAAATGGTGTTGAGGCCAAGGCCTACAGGGACACGTGCCAGTATCACCATAGTAACTGAAAAGTTAGTGTCACCTGAACAACACCTACTTGGTCACAAGTACCAAGTAACTGATGTGAATAACTCCACTCAGTGTCTACCCATAGCTCTGGTAGACTTTAGCTGGGGTAGAGTTACTGGCCCTAAAAAAGTAGAGGTCTCTTCTAAACTGTTGAGTGCCTCCTAGGTAATGACCTGGAGACCTCAGACTGGGCTGAAGTAGAGTTCCTTGCCCATGCAGCCATGCTGGGCATCCTCAAACATTTGCTCACTTTAACCTCAAAACAGGCTAAAGAGCATGTAGGGAAGGGGCCCTCGAGCCTGGAATAATGTCCCAGGATACTCCTAAAAACTCAGACAGGCAGGGTGCAAGATAACCTTCTGTCCCCACTCCTACTGAGGATCCCACTCCGCTGATGGAAGAAACCATCCCCAGGGTGGAAACTGTACCACAGGAACCAAAATCCCTCTGGAAGGAACCTCAGATAAAACAGCAAACCTGCCCCATCTTAGAAAACTTGGAGCGGCCCTCCTGCCCTTCCAGGGAAACGTCAGGGCAGCAGCACTGCACCATCCCTAACTACTTATGACAGCAAACCTTTCCTTCATTAGAGCCTTAAGGACAGCAACCGTGTCCTATTCTACCCCTGTTAGGACAGCAACCCTGTCCTCCATTAGAGCCTTTAGGATAGCAAACCTGTCCTACTCTACACCTATTAAGGCAGCAAACCTGTCCACCCCTAGAGCCTTTAGGGCAGCACCCCTGTCCTGCTCTAAACCCCTTAGGACAGCAACCCTGCCCTATCACAGAGCCACAGGTAGAGAAATCCTGCCCTGCTCGGACACCCTTTAGTCCACAACCTCCACACAGGGAACTAAAGGGCTCACAGTTTAAACACATTTCAGGAGGAAATCTCAAACTGATAGGGTGGTCCACCTCCCCACAGGGAAGGGGCCACACATTGGATGATACTGGGAGTAACCACTCTAATACAGAGCTACTCTCCAGCTATCTCCACTAAGACAATAAAGACTCATCTGACCCCAGTTTGCCTTATTCTCCTTCTTTTGGTTTGCCTAAAACACCCACAAATTAATTTGAAAGTTTTGGGGCGACATGCACTCTGTCAGGTTGAGAAGCGAGTAGTTGGGTTACGTGGGGCAGGTACGTGGGGCAGGTTAGCAGGGTGGGGTGGGGGGGGTCAGTTGGGAGGAGCAATGTTCAACTGGGGCAGTTAATGAGTACAACTGTTTGAAGCGTGCATACAAAAGTGGGGATTGGTGAGAAAGGGCTTCTAGATGGAATCCAACCATACACATGGGGGTCCAACATCTGGGTAGAACGTGGCAGTGACCAGCCCAGACACTCACAATGGCTATAAGTTCACATGAGGGACTGAGCATCTTGTCCTGGAATGTAAATGGGCTGGGGAGCAAAATTAAGAGGACAATAGTTCTACAGTACCTCAGGTGAATGACACCAGACGTCGTCCTCCTACAGGAGACGCACCTTAGAGGGAACAATTCCAAGGCCCTAAACAGATTTGGGGTCAATTTGGTGGCACACGCGGAATACTCCTCATATGCCAGAGAGGCAGATATTCTTCTTAAGCAGGCACTGCCATTCACAGTAGTACGTTCATGGACAGACCACATGGGCTGATTTGCGGCAATCACGGGACAGTGGTAAGGTCTCACACTAAACATATGCTCAGTTTATATCCCACCACGCCTGCACGGTGAGACACTGCCGGAAGTTGGGACCTTGCTGCTAGAAATACCGCATGGGATCCTTGTCATGGGGGGACATGAACGCGGTGTCAGACCCAGGGAAGGACAGACGGACTCCATTCCCCACCCCTGGCGAGGGAGGGCCCCTGAGGTCGTTTGTAGAGGCAGGAGGACAGGTAGATATCTGGAGGGCACTACACCAACACGTGATACATATTACTCTGCCCCACATGGCAGTTTTTACCGGATAGACCACATATACACACACAGTTTACATATTGGCCACTTTGGACAGGCCCAGCATGGGGCGCGAGGGATCTCAGATCACTCGCCAGTAATGATAACACTAAAGGGACCAGAACGAAAATATGCAACGATACCCAGACTAGACACATGGTATTTGAAAGACTTGGTCATTTGGGAAAGGTTGAGGGAGGGGATGGTCCTGTATTTCAAAGAAAACACATGGTCTGTGTCCTCAAGCTGTGTGTTATGGGAGGCCTTTAAGGCAGCCCTCCGTGGACATGCTCAGGCGCTGATTGGGGTAATAAAAAGGAGAAAAAGTTACAAAATGAGGCGCTAGAGAAGGAAGTAAGAGCGCTAGAGGCCAAGCTGCCTGGTAATAGTTCAGAGGAACTTCACCGGCAATTGCTGGTGAAGCAAGCAGTGCGCAGTCTGGCTGAGGGCCAGGACAGGAAATATGCCCAAGTGACACAGAGAAGGATATATGATATCGGAGACAAAGCGAGCAAACTGTTAGCGTGGTTAGACAAAAGAGACCAAAAACAAAGGTGAGTATGAGAGATAATGGATGACTTGGGAATGTCAAGATGATTGAGCCCAGAAATAGAGGAGGCTTTCGCCTCCTACTATGAGAGGCTACATTCCACTAGGACCTTCGTGACAGACGAAGACTGTGATGATTTGCTTAAGGATGTGACCTTTCTGTCCCTGACAGAAGAAGAAAGGAAATAATTGGAAGGGGATCTGACAGCGGAGAAGGTAGGATAGGCTATTGGATCCTTACAATCCACAAGGCAGCTGGCCCAAACGGCACCCAGTGGAGCTCCATAAAGGGCTGAACAGTAGGGTGACCCCACATCTTACTGAAATGTACCATGAGGCACTGAAAACCCAGCAACTGCTGGTAGATCAGAGGACAGCAGCTATAGTGGTCATGCATAAGGAAGGGAAGCTGGCAATGGAGGGTGCATCATACAGCCCTATATCCTTATTGAATGTGGAGGCAAAGGTGCTAGCCAAGGTGATGGCAACCCGGCTGCAAGCGGTGATCCCTTCCACAGTCCACCCCGATCAATCAGGCTTTATACCCCGTAGAAGTACCTGGCTTAACATCCGTCGACTATACGAAGTGCTCCACATAACACAGTCACAGGGGGGCCCCCAGGCAGCTCTGTTAGCCCTTGGTGCCAAAATGGCATTTGATAGTCTGGAGGGGGAGATATATGTTTGCAACACTTTGCAAGCTGGGATTTGGCCCACGGTTTTGTGCTTGGGTCAAGCTGCTCTACCAAAAACCACTGGTGAGGGTGGGAGTAAATGGGGCAACTTCCTGCACCTTTGAACTACAGAGGGGAACAAGACAGGGATGCCTGCTTTGCCTATGCTCTTTGCGCTGGCCTTTGAACCACTTGCAGCCTGGATCTGTCAGAACCCACTGGTTTGGGGAACCCCAGGTGGGGGAGGGTGGGAGGAGCACATTTCCATATCTGCGGATGATGTAACACTATATGACACTGATCCAGTTCTTTTCATAGAAAGGCTACTACAAATCTTCTGCATCTTTGGAGAACACTCCTGGTATAATATTAACTGGGATATGTCCCTGCTATACCCCTTAGCGGGAGGGACCCCTAGTCTACTTCCCTGTGCAACTTTTCCGGTGGTGCCCGATGGTTTTAAATACTTGGAGATGTACATAACCCGAGACCTGCAAAATTTCGTCTGGAAAACGTTGACCCCGCAGTTGGAAAGATTAGAGAGGGATGTAGAATACTGGTGACAATTACTATTGACATTAATGGGTAGAGCGGCTCTGTACAAGATGATGACCCTGACCCGGCTACTATACGTCTTTCATAAAACCACAGTGGCGATCCCAAAAGGGGTCTTTTGGAAAATTGACCAGACCCATAGATCTCTGTTATGAGAGGGGGGACTCCTCAGAGTACTGCTGAGGAAGCTCCAGAGGGGACTTATGAGGGAGGGCCAGTCATCCCAGATGCCTTGATGTACTACTGGGCAATCCAGCTGGTGGTGATCAATGATAGATGATAGAGAAGAAATGGGTTACTCAGGCTATGAGAAAGTCCTATACAGCCGGCAGGGGGTCCAGGATCTACCAACTCATACCATGACAGTAGTGCGAGCGTGGAAAGAAGCAAATTGTTACCTGGGGGAGGGGGAGGTAATGTCTGCACGTACCCCACTCTGGACTAGAGACTATTTGAAGGAAGTGAGTGCAATGAAGGGGTTCTCCAGATGGGCCTTGATTGGGATAGAACACCTGGGAGACGTATGGAGAAGTACTGTTATGCTACCTTTTGAGGATCTGCAGACTGAATTTGCCTTGTAAGACGCGGAAAGATACACATATCTGCCACTGAGTCGCATGCTTCGTAGCCACTTACATACTGGGGAGCAAATCAGGGACATGACACTACTGGAGGACAGGGTCCTCACAGAACTGCTGCTAGAGGAGGCAATCATGACAATTTATAGGAAACTGACCAACAACTCCCCTAATCCGAATGAGCTGAGGTTGAGGGTGGCATTGGAAGAGGACATAGGTCCCATGGATGACGATGAATTGGCTGACGTCTTGAAAAGCACCAGAAAAATTGCAATTCGGACCCGCTTCCGACTAGTGCAGCTTCGGATAGTGCACAGGTCTGATCTTTCCTGGGTGCGAACCCGGTTGGATTATCTTTCCCGGGTGCGAACCCCGTCAGATCTGTGTGTGAGAGGATGGGAGGTGCAGGGGACATTTGGGCCCTCATTAAGACCATTGCGGTATATACCGCCTACCGCCGCGGCGGCTACCAGTCATCTGCCGTATCATGACCACAGCCAGATTTCCGCCAGAAGGATGGGGGAACTCTGGCTGTGGCCATGGCTGCGGATGGCGGTAAGGTGGCGCTGCTGCCACCAGCAGCGCCACGCCAGTAGGCCGTCGCCGGCCGTATTATGAGAATTAATACGGCCTGGCGGTGTTCTGCTGGCGGACGCTGCTGCTGGCAGCAGCGCCCCATCCTTTTTCTTGCCAGAGGACCCCCTGGATCCATGTAAGTGGCAGGGGAGGGGGATGTTGTGTGTATGTCTGTGCATGCATGAATGCGGGGGGTGTTGCGTGTTGTATGTGTGTGCATGTTTGGGGGTGTGCGTGCATGTATGTTGAGTTGTGTGAATGCGTGTCTTCGTGTATGTAAGTGTGTGTGGATGTATGCATGAATGTTGGAATGGATGTGTGTATGCATGTGTGAAGGGATGGGCGTGTATGAAGGGGGGTCTGGAGAGGAAGGGGGGTGGGGTTGGAGACCTGGGGAGGGGGGCAGGGAAGACCTCTATCAGTGACAGGGAAGGGATACCCTGTCACTGATAGTGCCTACCGCCATAGTTTTCCTGGCGGTAAGGATGCCACGAAAACCTTGGCGGTAGGTGGGGTCATAATCCTGCAGCTGGGCAAGTGACGGCCGCCAGCCTGGAGACTGAAGTCTCCAGTCTGACTGTCATTACCGCTATGGCGGTCGGTGTGGTACAAGCCAAACTGCCCATGTCATAATATGGAGGGAAGTACCGCCAGCCTGTTGGCGGTGCTTTCCTCCATATTAACGCCAACCGCCGGGGTCATAATGACCCCCTTTATCTCATGCTATGGTCCTGCCCCCAGATACAGTTGTTTTGGAGGGAAGTGGTGGATGAGATGTCATGTGTGATAGTAGGCATATTCCAGATGGACCCCAGGTGGCTGATCCTATCGATTCCTGGGGAAAATATATTGGAAAAAAAACAACCTATATGCCTGAGGTTAGCAGCAGGGGTGGCTGAGAGGTATGTAGCCAGGGCAAGGGGAGCATCCTTTAGACCAAGAGTTGTGGACTGGGTGGCGGATATGGACTGGTGCTGTAGGTCAGAAATAGTGGTCTACCAAAGCAGGGGTTGCTCAGCAAAATGGGAAAAGATTTTGGGACAGTGGAACGCTACCCAGGGCATGTGCGGAGAAGGAAGGGACCTGAGGAAGGGAGGGGGGGTTGTACGGGGTATAGAGGCATGGTCGCTTAGCTTGGGAGGAAGGGTGGAGAGCAGAAGTGAACTAAGTTGGATCTAGGACCCACAACTGGACTCCAAAGGAACCTACAATCTGCAGCTACAAAGGTGACTCTGCCATGCAACATTGTTTCTCTGGCTCCCTTCAGCAACTGCAACATTTCCCCAGCTGTGCATCCTCTTAGGGCAGCAACTCCTGGGTTCCTTGCCTGTGGGTCTTCTGTGGGGGCTGCCTCATCTTCTTCAGACTCTCTGCACTGCTGAGGGTCGCCTGGGACTCCCCCCAGGGGTTGATTCCCCCTTGGATCTTGCTGGTCCCGGCAGCTCCACTTTTGCACCAACTGTAACATTTGCCTTTGCCAAGGCTTTCTGGTGTTTTTTCCACACCACAGACTGACTGCAATCATTGATCTGCATCACCCAGGAACTCTTCATCTGCTCCAGTGCTGCATTGCTGACCGTCTTTGTCTCACCATCGACCAACTACTGCATCCACAGACGGGTGGGTAGTGGCTCCTGTCACCACTGGACACTCCAACGTGATCTGGACTTGGTCCCCTTCTTTTCCAGATTTTCCTCCTCCAGGATCCACCTTTGGTTTCTTGCAGTCTTGTCTGGGTCTTGCAATATCCTTCTCTGAAGTCCTTTGGGATGGTTTGGGTAGAACCAGTAACTTACCTCTTCTTTCCTGGTCACGGGGGCACTCTAGTACTTACCTTGTGGGTTTCCTGGTTCCTCCAGCTCCCCTCTACTGATTCAATTTCCTTAGGTGGGGACCAGACTTCGCATTCCGCTTTCTTTGTATATGGTTTGGTTTTCCTTAGGCCTTCAGTATTGCCTATCGCTTTTCACAGTTTTCTATTGTTTTTGTATGCCTATTTCTGATTACTACTGAACATATATTGTGTATTTACTTACTTCCTGTTGGAGGATTGCCTATCTAGTATTTTAGTAGTTTTATGAGCTTTGCATGTCCCCTACATAAGTCTTGGCTGCTCATCCACACTACCTCTAGAGAGCCTGGCTTCTAGACACTGCCTATACTTCACTAATATGGGAATACAAGGACCTGGTACAAGGTGAGAATACCATAGGTACTCACCACACACCAGGCCAGCTTCCTACAATGGGCAACAACATTGCTACAGGGATCCAATCACCAGGATTCCCCTCTGGATATCACTCCCTCCTATGCTCTCCTTTCACTCACACTGGTCTTGGCAAGCAGGCAGACCTGGTGCTCCAGACTCCAAGTCCATGTGGTGGTCATGGATTCTCTGGGTAATGTTCAGTTACCCAGTTGGGAGACTAACAGGCCTTGCCAAAGGCAGAAGTCTTGCAGAGCTCCCACTTGCACAGCCCAACTGGCAGCTTGACCGTTGACAAGAAAAAATAGGGGGGTGGAGCTCCCCTTCTTATAGTTAATTTCCAGGCACCAAATGTGATTTAGAATTGTAGTCTTTGAAGTTTACGCCAGTGGCTGTTTCTTTTCTAAATGTCCTCTCCTCTGTCATGTTGTTCTTCCAGAAGGCAGTCCCTCACAGCAGGAGTGGCTCCAAATCCGATAGCCCCACAACCTTGGCCATGGGAGTGACTACAGGTTTACACCCAGATGTCAACTACAGTTATATGTTTACCAAAAGGTTAACCCAGTGCCGCATCCTTACTTTTTATGATTCTCTTATCAGCCCACCTCCTTCTCCCATCACTCATGGCACTGCTCAGTGACCTCTCTCTGAATCAAAAATCACCCTTTGAAGTGTATTGGAGAGCATGGATCTCCTTTTCTTCAGTGTGTTCCACTTAGCTTACAGGAAAGTGTCAATAGTCAAATCTGTCTGGAGGAGAGTTCCTCTACCTTTTCTCCTAGTGTTCCTCCAGTCAGCCCTGCATTACTAATAAGGAAACCAAATCTTCCATGTATTGTGCCTGTCACAGGCACACATTTACCTACCACATGCATATATGCACTGCACAGCACTATATCCTTCATGTATTATACCATTCAAATGCACTCATACACCTGCTGCACATGTACCACGTGTACTGCACGGCACTCCACACCAAACTGTTGTAGGACAAAGGCTAAGAGTTAAGCACACAGCAGCTGAACTTCAAATGAGGTGGGTTAAGTATTGTAGATCCATTGAAAGACGGCTAGACCTGAAGCAGACATTGAAGAGAGGAAAGAGATGATTATTTGGATATTGTTGGCATTCACTTGGAAGGAAACGTTGAAGGAGTAGTTAGTGCTCCCTGCGTGAAAGTTATTGTGAGAAGAGTAATGGGAGTGAAGGAGGTGTTGTTCTCTGTGTGGAGCATCTAGTGAGAAGAGGGCCCAAAACCGACCCTTGGGAACAACAAATAAAAGCTGTGAGCAATATGAGGCAGAAATGAAACGCAGAAGCTCGGCAAGGAGAACCAAGTCTGCAAAAATCATAAGCAACGGTCCACTTGAATACAGCCAGTAAGTCAGGAGGGCAGATTGCTATGACAAAGTGATTAAATGAGCAGAGACGTGTGACAAAGCAGATTCAGCAGACTGAAGGCATGCTGGAGATGGTTAAATTGTAACCGCAGAAGAGTTAAGTAAACATGTCTAAAACAATGTTCCAAAGCCTTGGAAAATAAACAAGGCTTGGCAATGCTGTTTGTCGAAGTCCTGGTCTGAAAACAATATTATGTATTTCTAGCCCCCCAATACAGTTGCTTGATTACCCTATGAAAAAGGTCCAAAAACACTGAGGCTTGTGGTCCTAAAAGCTGCTCGTACAGTTACAGTGGCAGCAAAGACTCGTTGCGCCCTTTCTGTTATAGCACTTATCTGGTGTTTTCATGCCTGCGTCTAGTGACACAGGGACAGGAGTCATTTTTCTTCCCTATGTATTTATGTTGGTAAAACTTGTGTGCTTATTATACATGTTTGCATAATTGTAAAACTATACTCGGAGTCACCTAATTACAACAGCTGCGTAACGGTTTCTGTTGATGTGCAACTAACTCAGAGGAACGAGACTGTGTGGTGTGTGTCCGCACCAGTCCATTGGGCTCCATATCACACAGGAGTGGGTAAACGGTCTATTCGGCTCTCCTGCCCAACTCTGCAACAATGAGGGTTAGTTATGTCATTGTGCAGCCATGAGTGCCAATATCTGCCCTAACTCCTCTTCCCATGAGGTGCATGTGTAGCCACCGGGTGCTTCGAGAGCCTGGTGCCCTTTTTTCCCCTCTACCACATATAGTGACCCTCTGCCCTCATTTCTCCTGCCAGTGGGACATACACACCCATGAAGCTGTAGTGTATGTTAACCTCTCTACCATTATACCGAGGAGTGCCCTGAGAACAATAGCTGCTCTAGAGCACAGGTCTGCGACTGCTGAGGTACGAACCCCCTGCCTGGTTTAGGATTATGTAAAATGTAAATGTAAATTAGCACTTGTATAGCGCACTACTCACCCCTTAGGGGGTCTCAAGGCGCTGTCATACCGCTATGGAACCCCTCCTGGCTTTTCCCTGTGAGGGCCCACTCCTGAGCACCCCCAGGGTGAAGCCATTGTGGAGATTAAGCAAGCTATTGCCCAGAGTTGCAGAGTGGGACCCATGAATTAGATTAGGCACGGAGGCGAGAATTATCTGGTCAAGGGGAATTGAGCCCAAGACCTGCGGAAGCGGGACTTGAACCCTGGCCTTGAGCCAGATCTCTGCTTCAGGGTCTGCAGCAGCTCTAACCATTGAGCCACACTTCTCCACCTCTCCATTATGTGGGAGGTACTGCACCGAGCAACCCCCTATGGCACTCCTTGTCCGTGCACGCAAAGCGCCACCTCTCTGAAGTCCACACTGACATGAGATGAAATCGGAGACTGGGCTCAGAACTCCTCCCCGGGGCCAGGTGCGCCCGCCCTGGTGACAGGGAGCTGCGTGGCTCTCGTGATTTCTGGCGCAGTCTCTGCGGGTCAGACTGGGACGTGAGCCGTGGGGGAGGGGAGCGCTGTGTACAAGGCGCGGGTGGAGGGAGAGGAGCAGGTGCCCGAGGGCCTCCGGCTGCCTGGGGTTGTGCAATGAGCCTGGGATAATGAGCAGCTTTCTCTGCAGCCCTGGTAGGGGAGCGGCGGGGGAAGGAAGGAAGGGCTGAGCTGGGAACTGCAGCCTATAATCCCTCTTGGCAGGCAGTCCTTCCTGCAGCGAGGGCCAGACGGGGGGCTTTTGTCCTCTTCCTGCTGCTGCCTACTCCCCCCGCCCCTCCTCGCCTCTGGATGTATAATGAGTTAACACAGGAGCCTCTGCTGCAGACGAGGCCATTAGAAGGAAGCCCTGCAGACAAGCCAGGCCCCCAGGGGTGAGGTGGTGGGGAGACTCGCCCCATGCTTCGGTGGGTAATGAGGTAGCGCGGAATCTTTTCGGCCTCTATTAGCAGAAAACTGTACGGACAACAAAATCCTCTGAGGGGCAAATTCGAGGGAGGTGGGGATCGCCTTCGCCAACACAGTATTTACCGTGGCAGTAGTGTGCTTGTTATCATGGCAAGGGGAAGGCTAGAGAACCTCCGTTACTTACATGTAAATCTGGGGTGGGCTGCCAAAGACATCCAGTTAACCACCGGACCCAGTGACCACCATTTGGGCCTCTCGCATTGGATGCAAGTGCATAGGCCGCCCCCGTAGGGGGCATAGAGGGCCGGCGCCTTAACGGCCGCATTGGCCCGAAAGGGACCGGTTAAACCGGTTTGTGGGGAGGGCCGCCCCAAGTAGGTGCCAACGCACCCCCACCCGTGTGGAAGCCAACAGGGCGGTCTGGTCAGCTCGGAGCGACCAATTGGGGAGGGGATTTGCTGTGGTTCAAACCCCCCAATGGAACCAAAGTATGGGGGCACCAGGGGGCTAAGGAAGGGGATTTATGGCGCGTTTCCTGTATGACGCCCAAAGTCGAGTCCAGGAAACGCGCTCTGCAATCGGAGATAGCGACAATGTGACCATAGGTGGTCTTCGGCCTCACCACCGAAGCCGCATCGGTATTTGTAAGTTTTGTCTAGGCCACGCGTCGCCTTACCACAGAACCCCGGAGAAAACTAACACTAAAAACCATAAGTTTCAGTCCAGTTGGTAGTGGAACTGGCATTCTTTGGCCGATATTGAAGAAAAAGTGGCACATCAGCTACGATGCTCCGCTTTTTTTGCGCACCCCCAACAGTCACCTAACATGACTGCACCATCCAGATTTATAGTAAGGTGCACGCACCTTGGCGGTAGTTAGCACAATAACGGCAACATCTCCCCACAGTGGACCCCCCCCCCCCAAAAAAAAAATACAAAATAAAAAAAATGACGCAGAGGAATTTACATTATTTCCCTGTGCTGTTCCATCATAATTTTTAAACGCCTGCTCATGGCAGGTGTTGGTGTGATGCTAGTTTATTTCCTATAGACCTACTCGCGCTTTATTGGACAGGCATCAACATTTTTGGTGCTAGTCCAGCAAAGCACCACAACAGTCAAAAAGTGTCACTATTGTGCTAAGGAGCACCATGGTGTGCTCTATTGTAAATACAGCACTACCACGGTGGTAGGGTGCGGAGTGCACCACAAGGAAGCTGCTGCATCAGATCTGAGGCACCCGTTACTTGTAAATATGCCCCTAAGTGGTACAATTTCCACGCAGATTGTCTGGGTTGGGCACTAAGAGGTGGGTGGAAGTACATCCAGGGAAAATATATACAATGGCAAATAAAGTTTATTTAAAGTGAGTAAATGTGTTTCTTTATTTTCACATACACCAGTCCTTCAGCATACTGGCAACCCCCAAGTTTTGTAATTTGTCATTGGTTGACATGCAGTTCCCAGTTACTCAGGAAATGTGTGCACGCATGGTGTCAGAATGTGGAGGAGTGCCCGATTGGTGAGTGGGCTGAGCAGGAAGGATGCGCCTCCTGGTGGGGTTGTACTTGTAACCAGGCCGAATAAACCTTTATCTTATAACCTACAAAGGATCCATTGTTATTTACAACACCGAGCTGCCTGGTAGGCAAACCAGGGGTAGGACGGTGCCCCCGACTCACAGGACCTCCCCAGAGATGAGTCCTCTAAGAGGACAGACAACACTCGGACTGAGCACTGGCCAACAAGTCAGGGCACTCATGCACGGCATCAAGACTGATCCTTCATAGTGGATGTATAACGAGTTAACACAGGATCCTCTGCTGCAGACGAGGCCATTAGAAGGAAGCCCTGCAGACGAGCCAGCCCCCCCAGGAGTGAGGTGGTGGGGAGACTCGCCCCCCTGCTTCGGTGGGTAATGAGGTAGCGCAGGATCTTTTCGGCCTCTTAGCAGAAAACTGTACGGACATCAAAATCCTCGGAGGGGCAAAGTCGAAGGAGGTGGGGATCGCCTTCGCCAACACAGTATTTACCGTGGTAGTAGTGTGCGTGTTATCATGGCAAGGGGGAGGCTAGAGAACCTCCGTTACTTGCGTGTAAATCTGGGGTGATCCAGTTAACCACCGGACCAAGTGACCCCCGTTTGGGCATCTCGCATTGGATGCAATAATCGGAGATAACGGCAATGTGACTGTAGGTGCTCTTCGGCCTCACCACCGAAGCCGCATCAGCATTTGTAAGTTTTGTCTAGGCCACGTGTCGTCTTACCACAGAAGCAAAAACAACAAGTGATGGACGGAATGCTGAACATTGTCAAACATTCACCCCCAGTACAGTGATCTGGGCCTAAATCCATCGTTTTTTTGCTGCCCATGCCATTCCAGTTTGGACCCAGCCATATGCAAATCAGTCTTGACCCTGTTCCCCATGGGAACAGTCCAGCCCAAACTGCTAGGCCAGGTCTTCCCTGGACTGGAAACAAGCATCCTGGGACCGGTTTCGGGGTTTCACCCCTCATCAGCCAGGATAGCTTGAATCCAGTGGCATGGGAAGCACAACCCACGTCTGGGCATACCCTTCCCACTTAGGGCGACAAAGCAAAAACAACAAGTGATGGACGGAATGCTGAACATTGTCAAACATTCACCCCCAGTACAGTGATCTGGGCCTAAATCCATCGTTTTTTTGCTGCCCATGCCATTCCAGTTTGGACCCAGCCATATGCAAATCTTACCACAGAACCCTGAAGAAAAACTAAAAACCATAAGTTTCAGTACAGTTGGTAGTGGAACTGGCATTCTTTGGCCGATATTTAAGAAAAAGTGGCACATCAGCTATGATGTGCCGCTTTTCTTGCGCACCCCCAACAGTCACCTAACATGACTGCACCATCCAGATTTATAGTAAGGTGCAGCACCTTGGCGGTAGTTAGCACAATAACGGTAACGACCCCTCCCCCCAAAATACAAATAAAAATGACGCAGAGAAATGTACATTCTTTCACTGTGCTGTTTCATCATTATTTTTAAACGCCTGCTCATGGCAGGTGTTGGTGTGATGCTAGCTTATTTCCTATAGACCTACTCGCGCTTTATTGGACAGGCATCAACATTTTTGGTGCTAGTCCTGCAAAGCACCACAACAGTCAAAAAGTGTCACTATTGTGCTAAGGATAAGGAGCACCATGGTGTGCTCTATTGTAAATACAGCACTACCACGGTGGTAGGGTGCGGAGTGCACCACAAGGAAACTGCTGCATCAGATCTGAGGCACCCGTTACTTGTAAATATGCCCCTAAGTGGTACAACTTCCACGCAGATTGTCTGAGTTGGGCACTAAGAGGTGGGTGGAAGTACATCCAGGGAAAATATACGACAATGGCAAATAAAGTTTATTTAAAGTTAGTAAATGTGTTTCTTTATTTTCACATACACCAGTCCTTTAGCATACTGGCAACCCCCAAGTTTTGTAATTTGTCATTGGTTGACATGCATTCTCTGCATAGTTCCCAGTTGCTCAGGAAATGTGTGCACGCATGGTGTCAGAATGTGGAGGAGTGCCCGATTGGTGAGTGGGCTGAGCAGGAAGGATGCGCCTCCTGCTGGGGTTGTACTTGTAACCAGGCCGAATAAACCTTTATCTTATAACCTACAAAGGATCCATTGTTATTTATACCACCTAGCTGCCTGGTAGGCAAACCAGGGGTAGGACTTTGCCCTCCACTCACAAGACCTCCCCAGAGATGAGACATGTAAGAGGACAACACCCGGACTGAGCACTGGCCAACAGGTCAGAGCAGTCATGCACGGCATCAAGACTGATCCTTCATAAGTGGTGTAACTCGGCGAGTCACTATCCCAGTCTATTGTGTGCGACAAACGACATCGTGACCTCAAACCCGATGTGCAGTCACATGATTGATACATTGGAAAGTCATTGACGGGTGACAGCTCAAACGCGATAGTGTATCCGTTCAACTAGTTGTGACTGGGGAAACGGAGGGTACAACGACCAAAATGTGCTGGCCAATACTCACATCACACCTACCACAAGGAGTCAAGCTGACTTGCACCGGAGGCTTAGTTCAGCCATAATTCACTTCGTTAGAGACGGGAGCAAAGTTCAGAGCCCTGCAGCGCACCCACAAACTTTGTCTATTAAAGGCGAGCCGGAGGTCCTTTTCCCCGTTCGGAGGGAAGGTGACACTGATGCGCCTTCTTGTGTACCTGCCAGAAAAAAAGTACAAATGAGCAGTTACTGGTCCGGTGAGTCCCCTACCCCTGCTTCCCAGCTTCTGTCCGGCACATTACACATTAAACGTGTCAGACAAATCTCGCCATTGGGGTGTTTCACACTAGAAAATGAGTTCAGGGTGCTGGTGGGCGTTCAAATCCTAACAGGAATGGATGGCAGAGACCCTAGCCCACTGGCGTACAAGTGACAGTGCGTCGCTGTGCCCGTCACCCAGAGACAACCTCTATTTTATTCCCACAAGACTTCGAATCCCTGCCCCGTGCGACGGTCATCTTATTGCACAACCTTGGAAAGGTGACTGTTTTATTCCCGGCGAGAAGGCAGTGTTACCTGTCCACAAGCACTAGGGAGAGTTTCTCACTGCAGAAACTTCCCCGCCAGTAGGAACAACAGTGTCTGTAATATTTAGAGATGGAATTCAGGATTACTCAGGAATATTTGGTTTTATTGTGTCAAAGCCTGGCGGTTATTTGTTTTGTTTTTAATTACGTACAAATTTGTGGGATGATACTGCGGTACCATCCATACATTGTTGTTCATTACGTCTGGGCATTCCTGTGAGGCGCATTGATGGCCACCCAACAGTAAGTGATTGTAATAAGGGAGTGCGGTAACCTCGAGTGTGCGTAACAGAATTATATGGCACTTACTACACCCCCCCCCCCCAACGAGGCGTCGATGCGCTTTTCGGCGAATAGCACGCTACCCCGTAACCCCAAGAGGAATTAAATGGTGGATTATTATAGTGAAATGCGTGCATTATTAGTATTAGGAGTTAAATTGAACCGAGAACATGCGAGCTTGTAAGTTGAGTTTACTATAGTAATGGTAGGATTTAAATAAGAACAGACGTTAAAAATTGGACGTTTGTAGTGATAGGGTGCGTAACTTGAAGATGGAAGAGGGAAGAGTCTATGGAAAAGGGTTAGGGAGATCACAGTAGGGGGGGGGGGGAAATTAGTCAAAGGTGAGAGAGAATTTGGTAGGGTTGTTTGAGAGATCATGATAGTTAAACAGGTTTGGGGTCAGCTCGATGCCATAGGAGAGCTTAGGCAGGGTTCTTTTGGGAGATGAAAGTGGTAGTGGGTTTGGGATGTCTATGTGGAATGGAGGACAGATTGATAGATACATGACGGGGAGACAGTAAAGACCTTATCAACGTCACCTAACATAAAGTACTTAAGTTCTGAACAGAAATAAATGTCAGCTTACGTAGGAGACAGACATGGCAATACACGCCCCCTCCCCCACCCCCCAAAAGTCATTTCACGTCTTGGACAGATGATTCCAGACACATACTTACAAAAATATAAATTTATTTCCATAAAAAATAGACATGTGCATAAAAATAAACGGAATTCCAGAAGGCAAGATACTGCCATGTCAGATTGAAAACATTTAACCTAACAGTAAAGACAAGAACGATTACTTTCAACAAGCCCCGACATAGTCCAGTTGGTAGCAGTTCAGACGAACACTTAACAATCAAATATTAAGAACGTAGCACCAAACTCGGGTCTTCACACCTCCTGAAGAGCGGAGGGGCAGCGTGAGGTATGCGGATGGGGGGTGCCGGGGCCCATGACAAGACCCAGTGATTCAGTAGCCGTGAAGGGCAGGACACGGCGGGAATGTGATCTGCGGTTGCTTCACCCGCCCTGGGCAGGAAGAAGGCTGAGTCAGACCGGTTCGACAGGATGCGGGGGCGCCAGAAAAGTCACGCAGGGCGCGTCATCCGGGCAAGGAGGAAACCCACCTACACACTCCGGGGCAGCCAGAGTGGACCGTGGCCGCACCAGCAGTTTATCGTCCACTTAACCCTTTGAGGCCACCTGTTCAGTTTGATCGCCCATTAGAGGCATCAGTTCTCAAGACACATCGACCCCAGCGGTTGGATTGCAGTTCACTTGCTGAGGGTCCTTCGTTGTCAATTCGCCTCCCCATGCGACTGACCTCGCGGGGAGCCCGCCGCTGGTTTCACTTTAACTTGATGTTACCTTACTTATTTACAAAACTTTCCGTTCCAGCTGTCCTTTCACACTGCTGGTTCGCGGCTACTTTAGTTACTCAGTCCAGTCCCACTTAAGAAACGAACAGCAAAAGTACGTTCCCATCGATCGCTCCCCTCTGGCGAGTGACCAGAGACAATTTCGCCTCTTTTGGTTAGTTCAGCTCGGGTTGTCACTGTTTTCTCCGTAGGGGAGGGGGTTCCGCTTTGACCACCATGCGGTCTCTGGCCCCCACATTCGGTGATTTGGCTGGCTAACAGACACGGAGTTCCTAACGTCCTGAGGAACCTGGTGCCACAGCCGTGCCCTTCGGTTCTGGCCCATTGGCAAGGCTGATAAGCGGTTGTTTGTCACCTGTATCATACAGTACCAACCTGTTCAGGGAAGGGGCACGTAATGTCACTCGTAGCCTCCCGACAGGATTGGTTTGGCGGTCCCGGACTGTCGAACTGCACCAGTTACAGTTCTGACCCATTGACGGGGCTGATCTTACGACTCTCCCGGATCCCTCGTCTGCTGTTCTGGACCAGGTGGTCTGAGGTTTCCCCCGTCTCGTGGGGGCGTTCAGGGCTTCTGCCCTAGGCGGGTGACTACAGGCCTGGTTGTCTTCTCGAACCGGACCCCTCAGAAAGCCACCACGGCCCGCACGACAATACTGAAGGCTCCTCCTCCGCCACCACCGGCCCGGCAGCCTCCGGGAGGAGCCGCCCCCAGCACGGCCCCAATGCCGTTTTGGAGCACCTTTGCTAGGCTCGGGAAAGCGCCTTCCTGCGGTTGTGGGGGTGCTTCGTGTTCATCCCCCAGGCGCGCCTTTTTGGAGGGAACCAATTCTGCTTCTTCCGCAGCGGCCCGGCGGCTTAAAGTACAACTCCGGCGCTTGCGGTTCGGACGTGCCAGGCGTTGGGCCGCTGGTGAGGCCGGCGTTGTCTCATCTTCTTCCATGGGTTCCGAAATAGCTGGCTCTGTCTCTTCAACATGAGGGTAGTTGCCGGTGTCCTCTTGAGCGGCGGCCTGGAGTGCGCCTTCGGAGCCCCCAAGACTTGGGACAGCGACCGGCGACACTGTATAGGTACCCTCCTCGCGCTGAGGAAGCGAGGGCTGGGTGCAGTTCTTCTCAAACATATCAGACACCGGTACCGTAGCAGTGGGTTCGTAGCGTTCACACTTCTGTTCTTCACTGACAACTGGCTGATCTGCCGCTGGCGCGCATAAACCTCCATTCTCTTCCTGTTCGTCGTCTTCCAGCCTCGCGGACAGGTAGACCTCGCGGGCACTGCGCATTACCAACGAGAGTTGCAGGCTGCGGTGCAAGCGCATACCACCGCGTTGCACGCGGGAATGGTACATCTTCCAAACAGATAAAGTCATGATGCGTTGTGCTTCTTTCTGTACTTCCATTGCTCAGGATTTGATGAACCGATGCAACACAACAATTGACTTAGCCTCACGGTGCCAATTCAGCTTCTACTCGCGCACCCGCCTTCATGGTATTTTATACTAGTCAGTGACGTCGGGGAAGCGGGCGGAGCGCCACGGGCTCGCGCTTTTGCATCCGGTGTCGCGCGCTGTAACTTCCCCCAGCGGCCATTATAAAACTAGATGATTAGAGACAGGATGTTTCAAAAAGGAATGGAGCAACTTAATTTTTGTAGGCTGTGCAGTGGGGTTCATACAATATATGACATAAATATGCATTTTCAAGACGTTTGCAGTGAAACTATACTAGACGTAGTAGCCTTTACTTCGTATGAAAAATACTGTAAGCACACACATAAAGTAAGCTCCCCTGTTTATTTCTAACAATGGTATCATCCGGCCTTGGTCACGGAATGGCGACGCGCGCCACACTCGTGACGTGTGGGCAGTGGTACGCGCACCGCGACTGTTTCCATGACTATTTAGGAGCTCTTGACGTCAAGTGGGTGGGGTACACTAGAAGTACTCTCGGTGCCACAGGCTGCGGCGTTTCCAGTTTCCATATAAGGGCAGAAGGTGAGCCCGTCCCTCGCCGGTCAATGAATGTGGGTTAGGAGGGACGCATGCGTAGTTCGTACAACAACAAACCTGTGGGGCAGCAGGGATTTGTCGTCGCAACACAGTGAAAGGGGCTGACATCACTATTGCAACGTCCCGGAGCAGAGGCGTCTCACCTTACCTGCGGGTATCGGATAGATCTTAGATCATATGATACTAAACCAAAATACGCAGCCGCTATTTTAGAAACGGGATTCATTAGGACCGCGAGGTACGCGGGTGCAGAGCAGTTAAAGAAATTTCAAGGTGCACTTATGGAAAAGCCACAACAACATCTTACTAATTAAAAACAGAAAAAACACCCAATAGGCTTTAACATTAGTAGGTCAGTTGAGTGTGCTCAAACGCGTGTGGTCTACCCAGTGGCAACCATAGGACCCGCACTTGCTGGTATACGAATTCATACATGCTGATAGAGCGGATTCAGACGGGAGAATCCCGATTTTTGCAGCAAAAAAATGATTTTATTTTAGCTGCTTGTTGTTTAAAATCATCGCTGCTTCAGTAGTGGGGAAAATTACATTATCCTGGTTTGTTTTTTAAAATCTCCCACTTTCCGTGTTGAAAATTTAATCTATGCAAATTATCTGCCTGGAATCAAGCTGATTGAGGTATTTTTAAGCGACAAGGTTCTTTGCCCCAGACCTACAGAGGCCCAATCAGGAAGTCACCACAGCAGCCTTCTTACTATTTTGTTCACTAATCAGTGTTTTAAGCTAGGCTATCGAAACTGGTTGTAGTGTGTTGATTAATGTATATACATTTGCACGTCATACCTTGTGTTCTATACTTACATCATAGCCTTCCATTGTTATGATGAATGCTCATTCTGTGTGTCTTTGACTGTTAATCCCTGGTTGCTAGGTGAGAGTCTTTTGTTAAGTGGCTTCTTTCTGAGCAGGTAGTGGTTGTGGTTCTTTGCAGTAATTGGTCTCCCCAGTTACTAAATCTATTGGTATCAGGAGTGGGGTAGACCAATACTTTGTTGAACCACTATACACGTCTCAGCAGAACCACAGGCTGATGCCGACCAGCGAACCGTGTTTCCAGTGCTGTACATGAGAATTGCAGACTTTGTTTCATAAATTACTTAAAAGGTGCCTGTCGCTTGAATCTGGAAGGCAGCTATATATATATATATATGTTCGATGGCATGTGTAGCTGCAGGTACACATGCTGTGCACATCCCGCCATCTGGTGTTGGGCTCGGAGTGTTCCAAGATGTTTTTCTTCGAAGAAGTCTTTTCGAGTCATGAGATCGAGGGACTCCTCCCATTTCGGCTCCATTGCGCATGGGCGTCGACTCCATCTTAGATTGTTTTTTTTCCGCCATCGGGTTCGGACGTGTTCCTTTTCGCTCTGTGTTTCGAGTCGGAAAGTTAGTTAGAATCTCGGAAAAATCGTCGGTATTGTTTGCGTTAGGTATCGGGTTAGTTACAACAGATCGACACCAACTTTTGAAGAGCTCCGGTGGCCCTTCGGGGTTTTTTCGATTCCCCCCGTCGGGGGCCTGGTCGGCCCAGCCACGTGTCTCTTCAAGGCTGATGGAACGGACCCCATTCCGCTTCTGCCCAAAATGTCATAACAAGTATCCATATACAGATCAGCATCTGGTCTGTAACTTGTGTCTGTCTCCAGAGCACAAGGAGGATACCTGTGAAGCCTGTCGAGCGTTTCGGTCGAGGAAGACATTAAGAGACCGAAGAGCGAGAAGACTGCAGATGGCGTCGGCGCCGTCAGGACAAGGGCGTTTCGAGGAGGAAGAAGAAACCTTCTCCATCCAGGAATCGTACTCGGACGAGCTCGATCCCGAAGAAATGCCGAAAACCGTGAGTAAGACGTCGAAACATAAGACTCACGAGAAGACAACAAAAGCCCAGGGGACGCCACTGCCAACAGGCCATGGCTTAACCCGAAAAATAGGTGACTGATCATCGGCACTGAAAAAGGGCATGCATGTGGCGAAGTCATCCGACTCCGGTCGAGATACCGCCACACAACAATCTCGGGCCTGAGACAGCGGCTCTGAGCAGATTCGGCACCGAAATGGTTCGGCACCGAGACACCACGACGCCGAAAATAAAGAAGGTTTCCTCGGCGACCGAAAAGATTTCGATTCCGAAACATCCAGCCTCTGAACCGAAAACAGGTTCCTACACAGAGGAACATGGATTGTCCTCCCAGATGCAAGGACATAAGTTCAGAGAGGAACTTGAATCTGTTGAGCCAGACTACACTCAAAGAAGGCTCCACATTCAAAAAGACACAGGGAAGATAAGCACTCTTCCCCCAATTAAAATGAAAAGAAGACTTGCCTTCCAAGAAAAGGACAAGCAGCCACAGGCAAAGGTGGCAAGACAAACAACTCCACCACCATCAATGCACACATCACCGGTAGCCACTCCACCACTGATGCAATCCCGACTCATACTGCAATGAGTCAAGGTGATCCTGATGCATGGGACCTTTATGATGCTCCTGTATCAGATAACAGCCCAGACTGTTACCCTGCGAGGCCGTCGCCACCTGAAGACAGTACATCCTACACACAGGTGGTCTCAAGGGCAGCTGCGTTTCATAACGTCACCTTGCATTCAGAACCAAATGAGGATGACTTTTTGTTTAATACACTCTCCTCCACTCATAGCCAATACCAAAGCTTACCTATGCTCCCGGGAATGATAAAACATTCCAAACAAATATTTCAGGATCCTGTAAAAGGCAGAGCCATAACTCCAAGGGTGGAGAAGAAGTACAAGCCACCACCAACAGACCCTGTTTATATTACGCAGCAATTAACACCAGATTCTGTGGTTGTTGGGGCAGCTCGCAAGAGAGCAAACTCTCATACCTCGGGAGATGCACCACCTCCAGACAAGGAGAGTCGCAAATTCGATGCTGCGGGTAAAAGAGTTGCAGCACAAGCAGCAAACCAATGGCGTATTGCCAATTCACAAGCACTTTTGGCAAGATACGATAGAGCTCATTGGGACGAAATGCAGCATTTCATAGAACACTTACCCAAAGAGTTCCAGAAAAGGGCACAACAAGTGGTAGAAGAAGGACAAAGTATCTCCAATAATCAGATACGGTCTTCAATGGACGCAGCAGATACGGCTGCAAGGACAGTAAATACTGCAATAACGATAAGGAGACAACCATGGTTGCGTACGTCAGGATTCAAGCCGGAAATACAACAAGCCGTGCTGAATATGCCCTTTAATGAACAGCAGTTGTTTGGGCCGGAAGTCGACACTGCTATTGAAAAACTAAAAAAAGATACTGATACCGCAAAAGCCATGGGCGCACTCTACTCCCCACAAAGCAGAGGCACATTTCGCAAAATACAATTTAGGGGAGGATTTCGAGGTCAACCTACAGAGGCCACAACCTCACAAGCAAGGCCCACTTATCAAAGCCAATATCAGCGGGGAAGTTTTCGGGGGCAATATAGAGGGCGACCATTCCAAAAAAATAGAGGGAAGTTCCAAAGCCCCAAAACCCCTCAAAACAAGCAGTGACTTCCAAGTCACACATACCCAACACATAACACCTGTGGGGGGGAGACTAAGCCAATTTTACAAACATTGGGCAGAGATAACAACAGACACTTGGGTACTGGCAATTATCCAGCATGGTTATTGCATAGAATTTCTCAAATTCCCTCCAAACGTCCCACCGAAAACACACAATATGTCAAAACAACATATAGATCTTCTAGGACTAGAAGTTCAGGCATCACTACTAAAAGAAGCAATAGAATTAGTACCAAAACACCAGAAAGGAACAGGAGTTTACTCTCTGTACTTTCTCATACCCAAAAAAGACAAGAGTCTGAGACCTATATTAGATCTCCGAACATTAAATACCTACATCAAATCAGATCAGTTTCACATGGTGACATTACAAGACGTAATCCCACTACTCAAACAACAAGACTACATGACAACACTAGACCTAAAGGATGCATATTTCCATATACCGATACATCCTTCACACAGAAAGTACTTAAGGTTTGTATTCCAAGGGATACATTAACAATTCAAGGTGTTGCCATTCGGAATAACAACTGCGCCAAGAGTTTTTACAAAGTGCCTAGCAGTCGTATCTGCACATATCAGAAGGCAGCAAATACATGTGTTTCCGTACCTAGACGATTGGTTAATCAAAACCAACACGCTAGAAAGGTGTTCACAACACACAAAGTATGTCATAGAAACCCTCCACAAACTAGGTTTCTCAATCAACTACACAAAGTCACACCTTCTGCCGTGTCAAACACAGCAATACTTAGGGGCGACAATCAACACAGCAAAAGGGATTGCCACTCCAAGTCCACAAAGGGTTCAGGCATTTCACAATGTAATACAGGCCATGTATCCAAATCAAAAAATACAAGTCAAAATGGTGATGAAACTCCTAGGCATGATGTCCTCATGCATAGCCATTGTCCCAAACGCAAGGTTGCACATGCGGCCCTTACAACAGTGCCTAGCATCACAGTGGTCACAGGCACAGGGTCAAATTCTAGATCTGGTGTTGGTAGACCGCCAAACATACACCTCGCTTCAATGGTGGAACAGTATAAATTTAAACCAAGGGCAGCCTTTCAAAGACCCAGTGCCACAATATGTAATAACAACAGATGCCTCCATGATAGGGTGGGGAGCACACCTCAATCAATACAGCATCCAAGGACAATGGGACACTCACCAAAAACAGTTTCACATAAATCACTTAGAACTATTGGCAGTATTTCTAGCGCTGAAAGCATTTCAACCCATAATAAGCCACAAACACATTCTTGTCAAAACAGACAACATGACAACGATGTATTACCTAAACAAACAGGGAGGGACACACTCAACACAGTTGTGTCTCCTGGCACAGAAAATATGGCATTGGGCGATTCACAACCACATTCGCCTAATAGCACAGTTAGCAGACAATCTCTCTCGGGATCACCAACAGATCCACGAATGGGAGATTTACCGCCAAATACTGAATACTTACTTCCAGAGTTGGGGAACACCACAAATAGATCTATTTGCAACAAAGGAAAACGCAAAATGCCAAAACTTCGCATCCAGGTACCCACAAGATCAGTCTCAGGGCAATGCGTTATGGATGAGTTGGTCAGGGATATTTGCTTACGCTTTCCCCCCTCTCCCACTCCTTCCATATCTAGTAAACAAGTTGAGTCAAAACAAACTCAAACTCATACTAATAGCGCCAACATGGGCAAGACAACCTTGGTACACAACACTACTAGACCTCTCAGTAGTGCCTCATGTCAAACTACCAAACATACCAGATCTGTTAACGCAACACAAACAACAGATCAGACACCCAAATCCAGCATCGCTGAATCTAGCAATCTGGCTCCTGAAGTCCTAGAGTTCGGACACTTAGACCTTACACATGAATGCATGGAGGTCATAAAACGAGCTAGGAAAACTACCACTAGACATTGCTATGCAAATAAGTAGAAAAGATTTGTTTATAACTGCCATAATAATCAAATTCAACCCTTATACGCATCTGCCAAAGACATCGTAGGATACTTACTACATCTGCAAAAGTCAAAGCTAGCTTTTTCTTCCATTAAGATACATCTTACAGCAATTTCAACTTACCTGCAAATTACGCACTCAACTTCTCTATTTAGGATACCAGTCATAAAAGCATTTATGGAAGGTCTAAAGAGAATTATGCCACCAAGAACACCACCAGTTCCTTCATGGAACCTCAACATTGTCTTAACACGACTCATGGGTCCACCTTTTGAGCCCATGCACTCTTGTGAAATGCAATACTTAACATGGAAAGTTGCATTTTTAATTGCCATCACATCTTTAAGAAGAGTAAGTGAGATTCAAGCATTTACCATACAAGAACCATTTATTCAAATACACAAGCATAAAGTAGTTCGACGGACAAATCCTAAATTTTTACCAAAAGTCATATCACCGTTCCACTTAAATCAAACAGTAGAATTACCAGTGTTCTTCCCACAGCCAGACTCTGTAGCTGAAAGAGCACTACATACATTAGACATCAAAAGAGCGTTAATGTACTACATTGACAGAACAAAAATAATTCGAAAAACAAAACAATTATTTATTGCTTTCCAAAAACCTCATACAGGAAATCCAATTTCTAAACAAGGCATTGCTAGATGGATAGTTAAGTGCATTCAAACCTGTTATCTTAAAGCAAACAGAGAACTGCCTATTACACCAAAGGCACACTCAACTAGAAATAAAGGTGCTACCATGGCCTTTCTAGGAAATATTCCAATGACCGAAATATGTAAGGCAGCTACATGGTCTACGCCTCATACATTTAACAAACACTACTGTGTAGATGTGCTAACGGCACAACAAGCCACAGTAGGCCAAGCAGTACTACGAACATTGTTTCAAACAACTTCAACTCCTACAGGCTGAACCACCGCTTTTGGGGAGATAACTGCTTACTAATCTATGCAAAGCATGTGTATCTGCAGCTACACATGCCATCAAACGGAAAATGTCACTTACCCAGTGTACATCTGGTCGTGGCATTAGTCGCTGCAGATTCACATGCGCCCACCCGCCTCCCCGGGAGCCTGTAGCCGTTTAGAAGTTGATCTTGAACATCTGTATATTTGTAAATATATTACTTTAAATTACATTATGTACATACGTATTCACTCCATTGCATGGGCACTATTACTAGCATATACAACTCCTACCTCACCCTCTGCGGGGAAAACAATCTAAGATGGAGTCGACGCCCATGCGCAATGGAGCCGAAATGGGAGGAGTCCCTCGATCTCGTGACTCGAAAAGACTTCTTAGAAGAAAAACAACTTGTAACACTCCGAGCCCAACACCAGATGGCGGGATGTGCACAGCATGTGAAACTGCAGCGACTAATGCCACAAACAGATGTACACTGGGTAAGTGACATTTTCTATATATATATATTTATATATATTTTTTTTTTTTGGGGTGAGATTATGCTGTTCAAACTGTTGGCGGTTTACTTTGCCACACATGTACGGCTTACTCCTTTATCTGTTGTCAGCAGTTGCGTCTTCGGCTGTGGGAGCTCAATAACATTGCTCTTGTGCAGTGCCAGTCTCGCTCCAGCCATTCTGTCTCTTCATTGTTTTCCTGCATTCTCTTTGGCTGTGGGAGCTAGAGGATACTGTTCACGTGCAGTGTCAGTCTGGCTGCAGCCGTTCTATACTTGCCATTGTTGGCCTGCATCTTCCTTATTCTGCTGCCTGCTACTGCTGTCTGTGCTGCGCGCTCTTCAGTTCGAACTTCCCAGTCACGGCAAACAAGCACATTGAACTGTGGGGCGTCGTGTGATGACTTTAGTTTTTACAAGAGCACACAACATCTCTAAAATTAATTTGTAATTTGTGGCTTTACAAATATAATTCTGACACTCCGTTTTGAATTTCCATGGCTACGGCACAAAGGGGGGTCATTATGACCCAGGAGGTAGGTAATAGTGTGGTGGTAGTACCGCCAACAGGCTGGCGGTACATACCGCCACATTATGACATTGGCAGGTTGGTTGCAGCCAACCCGCCCATTTACTGTTCTTACCACTATGTCGGTAGCAGCCGCCGGGCCGGAGATAACAATCTCCAGCCCGGCAGCTGCTATTGTACCACAGACAGCATTTTGAGCCTGCCTACGACCAGGGTTTTCGTGGTGGTCGCAACGCTACGGAGACCATGGCGGTAGGTCCTACCAATGACAGGGAATTCTTTCCCTGTCACTGGTAGGAGGCTCACCCGCTCCCCCTTCCTATTTCCCCCCGCATACATGCACACTTCCAGACCCGCCCCACACATACACACATTCACTCATACAGACATACACGCATTCATGCATGCATCCATTCATTCTCGCACACATCCGTACACACATTCACACTGACAGGCAGACATGCATTCACATTTCCATTCTTTCGCGCATTCACACACATGCATACACCCATGCAAACAACACTACACACACACAGACACATTCATGCATACACTTACATATTCATGCACACAACCCCACACAAACACATACACAACATCCTCCACCCCCTCCCCTGTCGGAAGCCCAACTTACCTGCATCCAGGGGGTCTTCCGGCAGGGAACGGGACGGGGTGCTGCTACCGCCAGCAGCGCCTGCCAGCCGAGCACTACCAGGGCGTATCATGTGTCATGATACGGTTGGCAGGGGTCTGCTGGCACGGCGGTGCTGGTGGTTGCAGCGCCACCTTAACACCATCCGCCAGTATGGCCATAGCTGGATTTCCGCCCCTCTTGTCAGCAGAAATCCGGCTGTGGTCATAATTTGACGAACAGATGGTAGCCGCGGTGACTGTCTTTTGGCATCCCTTGCCGCAACGGTAGGCTGCTTTTTACCGCCAATGTTAAAATGAGGGCCTAAATGTCATACAACCACCACCATTTTTATGAAAACCTAGCAAACCAGATAGAGGGGTGCTGGGAGTGTAAGAAAACGTCAAAGGTAAGTAATGGAACCCACCCCAGAGCTCAGGAAAGCAGGAGTAAATCACAGTAACTTTCCTAGAACACACAAGTACACAGGATAGAAGATTTTGCAAGAACCGGAAGAGACTGCAACACGCCAACAATGGATTCCTGGACCTGAAGACCTGTGGAAGAAGGGGGACCAAGTCCAAGAAGCACTGAAGAGTCCATGGATAACAGGAGCCCCTGCTAACCCAGATGAAGGTGCAAAAGAAGAACCACCGGTGAAGAACAGTCAGTACTGCACCCAAGAAGACGGATGCAGGTTCCTGGCTGGTGCAGATGATGTAGCACGCCGGATGGATGATTGCAGTCTGGTTGCGTCTCTGGATTCTGCCAACAAGCCCTGGCACATGCAAAGCTTGCTGTTAGCGGAAAATGGCGCTGCCCGGGACCAGGAGCGACCTGGTGGCCTCCACCGAGGAGGGCGAGACCGAGGGGGCTCTCAGCAACTCAGAGCCCTCAGAAGACCAGGCAGCACGCACAGGAGTCCCACAGCACGAGGACAAAGAAGGTGCAAAAGGAGGCCCATGCAGGACTCTTCAAAGGGATCCCATGCTGCCAGAAAACTGCACTGGAGGTTGTGCGTTGCAAGATAGAGTGCGTTCAAGATAGAGTGCTAGGGGCCGGAGCTGCATGATGTACAAAGAACTTCGTGGAAGGATACCAGCAAGCCTTGGCAACAGCAAAACATGCGGTGCACAGGGTTACTGTGTTGCGTGAGGAGGCAAGCTCTTACCTCCACCGAAGTTGGACAATAGGACGTCAGGACCACTTCAGTCCACCATCAGTGATGCTGGCTCCACACACTTCTTCAGGAGAGGGGCCCAAGTCACCAGTCGTTGCTGCAGATGGGTGCCTGCTGAAGCAGGGAAGTGACTTCTTCACTTCAAGGGAGATTCCTTCGTTCTTCTGGTGCAGGCTCAAGACCGGCTAATCTAAGGAACCACCCAGAGGACAGACCCTAAATAGCCCTGAAAGGGGGATTGGTCAGCTACCCAGGTAAAAACCTGTCAGGGGAGGGCTCTGATGTCACCTGCTGGCACTGGCCAATCAGATGCTCCCAGAGTGCCCCACCACCTTGGAATCCAAGATGGCACACCCAGGGACACTCTGGAGAAGTTCTGGGCACCACTCCTGGGGTAGTGATGGACAGGGGAGTGGTCACTCTCCTTTCCTTTGTTCAGTGTTGCACCAGAGCAGGGACTGGGAGTCCCTGAACCAGTGTAGACTGAATTATGCAAGGAGGGCACCATCTGTGCCCTTCAAAGCATTTCCAGAGGCTCTGGGAGGCTACCTCTCCCATGCCTGTAACACGTATTTCCAAAGGGAGAGTGTGTAACACCCCTCTCCCAAAGGAAATTCTTTGTCTGCCTTCCTGAGCTCCAGCTGCTTGAGCAACAGGAGGGCAGAAACCTGTCTGTGAGGTGGTAGCAGCTGGGGCTGCCTGGAAAACCTCAGAAGGCTTGTATGGCAGTACTAAGGGTCCACTGTGGAGCGCCCAAAGTGCATGCAATTATACAACCAATGTTAGAATCAGCATTGGGGTATAATTCCAAAATGTTCGACTCCTCACATGGCCATATTTGGAGTTACCATTGTGAAGCTGGATATATGTATTGACCTATGTCCAGTGCAAGCATAAAGTGGCGTCCCCGCACTCATGAGGTCTGGAAAAATGGTCCTGGACGACATGGAGGCACCTCTGCTAGTGCAGGGGTGCCCTCACACACAGCCTTCAGGGTTGGAAGGCCTGGTATATGGGTGACTTATAAGTGACCTGGTGCAGCGTAAAGGGCTGTGAAAGGGTGCATGCACCGTTTCACGCAGGCTGCAATGGCAGTCATGTAGAAACCTTTGCATGGGCTCCCTATGGGTGGCAAAAGTAATGCTGCGGCCCATAGTGATCCCCTGGAACCCTAATGCCCTGGGTACCTAAGTACCATATACCATGGACTTATAAGGGGTGTCCAGTATGCCAATTTGGAATGAAATACTGGGTTACCAGTATGCAGTGACAACATTTAGAGAAGAGAGAGCATAAGCACTGGGGTCCTGGTTAGCAGGATCCAAGTGACACAGTCAAACACACTGATATCAGGCAGAAATTGTGGGTAACATGCCAAAAAAAGAGGGTACTTTCCTACACAATCCCCCCTCCCCCCAAAAGAGGGACAATAAGGCTACCCTTGCCCAGATGATTCTTCATTGTCTAAGTGGAAATAGCTGGAGAGTCCATCTGCATTGGAGTGGTTACTCCCAGGTCTATGTTCCACTGTAAAGTCCATCCCCTGTAGGGAAATGGACCACCTCAATAATTTTTCACCTTTCATTTGTTTTAGCCATAAGAGAGGGTTGTGGTTTGTCTAAACTATGAAGTGAGTACCAAAGAGGTATGGCCTCAGCTTCTTCAGTGCCCAGACCACAGCAAAGGCCTCCCTTTCCATGGCTGACCAACACCTTCCTCTAGGGGGCCAACCTTCTACTAATAAAAGCAACAGGTTGATCCTGGCCCTCTGAATTGAGTTGTGAAGGCACAGCCCCAACCCCTACCTCTGAAGCATCTATCTGGACTATAAACTTCTATGAATAGTTTGGGCTTTTTAGACAGTTGCAGTACACATAGCCCGCTTAAGCTCCTCAAAAGCTTTCTAACAGCTGGCTGTCCACACTACCTTTTTAGGCATCTTCTTGGATGTGAGGTCATTAAGAGGGGCAACAATGGAACCATAATTCTTAATAAACCTTCTCTAATACCCAGTGAGACCAAGAAAGGCTCTGACCTCGGGCTGTGTTTTAGGTGGAGACCAGTCACAAATAGTCTGAATCTTTCCCTACAGTGGTTCAATCTGTTCCCCACCAGCCTTCTGGTCATGCCATTGTTTTTGCAACTCTTGGCTTGCCTGAAGGTGTTTAGTGGCCTTTTTCATGTACTCTGCCATTCTAGCTCTTAGGTCAGGTACATAATCCACTATATCTTCTTTAGGGGGCCTCAAGGGTTGCTCCCACCCCTCTTTGTCAAGAGCTGATGGACCCCTAACAGGGTGACCAAAAAGGAGTTCAAATGGGCTGTAGCCCACTCTCTTCTGGTGTACCTCCCTGTAGGCAAAAAGGAGGCATGGTAATAGGACATCCCATCTCCTTATGAGCTTTTCAAATAGTCCCTTAATCATACCTTTGAGAGTTTTGTGAAATCTCTCAAACAACCCATTTATATGGGGATGGTAAGATGTGGTGAACTTGTAGGTTGCCCCACACTCTTTCCACATTGCTTTAAGGTGTGCAGACATAAAGTTCTTACATCTGTCTGACACCACCTGTTTTGGGAAGTCCACCCTGGAAAATATTCCCAGGATGGCCTTGTCACTGCAGGAGCTGTAGTGGTCTTTAGAGGAATTGCTTCTGGATATCTAGTGGCATGGTCCTCTACGACCAAGATACACCTATTGCCAGAAGCAGTAGGAGGGACAAGGGTGCCAACTATGTCAACCCCTACCCTTTCAAAGGGCAACCCAACCACTGGCAGTGGGATCAAGGGGGCCTTTGGGGTGCCACCAGTCTTACCACTGGCTTGGCAAGTGGTACAAGAGCGACATAACATTTTTGTGTCTTCTGACATATGAGGCTAGTGAAAGTGAGGGACCAGTCTGTCCCAGGTCTTGCTTTGCCCCAAATGTCCACCAAGGCAAATGTCATACTCGTGTCAGGAGAAACTCCCTATACTGCAAGGGAATAACCAGTCTCCTGGTAGCATGTTTTGGGTCCCTTGCCTCTGTAAAAAGGAGACTCTGTGAGAGTCACTGACATCCCCTGCTTCCTGTTTGACAACTTGCTGTCTCAAACCCTGTAGTGTGGGACAGGCCTGCTGTGCCACACTCAGCTCCTCCCTGGCAGGCCCCCCTGCACCCAAAAGCTCATCTGTGTCAGCCTGAAGCTCCTCTGGTGTAGGTTCTGCACAGGAAGTAGACTCCTCACCATAAGGGTAATCTTCAGTGGAGGGAGGGACAGTGGACACAGGTTTACCCTTTGTACCCCTAGTTTTTGGGAGCACTTGGTCCATTGTTCCAGGATCCAAGTTTCCCTGTCCTCTTTGCTTCTTGGCCCGAGCCCTTGTCAAAGCAAAAGATGTTCCCAGGAATGCCCAGCATTGCTGCATGAGCCAAGCTGAAGTCTCCTAATCATTGCCCGGTAGATACTCTACAGGTAGATCAGTGGCTACCACAACCTTCTTTGGACCAGGAACCCCCCTCCCCAGTTGAGATTCACAACAGCCATGGGGTGGCTAACAATGTTATTGTGGGCGTCAGTCACTTAGTACTGATGACCAAGTAGGTGTTGCTCTGGGGCTACCAGTTTTTCCATCACCATTGTGACACTGGCACCTGTGTCCCGGTAGGCCTCAACCTGAACACCATTGATTACGGTTGTTGCTTGTACGTATCTACGTTAAGGGGACAAACAACAAGGGTGGCAAGGTCAATGCCACCATCTGAAACTAAAACAGCCTCAGTGGTTTCCTTAACTAAACAAACCCCCACTACATTACCCAGAATGAGCCCTGCTACACCCTTGGACTGGTTATTTGTAGTGTTTTTCCCTCCCCCACTGCTTATTACTAGGAGCACTAGTGGAAGCAGTGGGGGTTGTGGTGATGGGCGCTTTGGTGTTTTTTCTTGGGACAAGTGGGTTCACTTGCCCAATGGCCTTTGTTTTTACACATGTAACACCAAGGCTTTTTATTCTGTTGTTTGGAAGATGATTTAGGCCCACCCCAGAGGAGTTTTGTGGGCCTGATGAAGACTCTTGCTTTTTGTCTTTGTCCCCACCTTAGGCATGTGACTTACCATCCATCTTCTTGTCTTTGTCACCCACTGTATGAGCTTTTCTGCTCACCCTTGTTCTGACCCATTTGTCTGCCTTCATTCCCAATTCTTGGGGATAGGTGAGATCTGAGCCTACCAAGTATTGGTGCAACAAATTAGACACACAGTTATTCGAATATGCTCTCTCAGAATTAGATTATAATGACCCTCATAGTCAGATACTTTGCAGCCATGTAACCAACCTTCTAAAGCCTTCACAGAACGGTCCACAAAGTCTATCCAATCTTGTGAAGACTCTTTTCTGGTCCCTCTGAACTTTATTCTGTATTGTTCAGTGGTTTAGCCAAATCAATCCAAGAGAGCTGTCTTCAGAACACTATAGTTATCTGAGTCCTCTTCCCAGACAGGGAGAAGTCTATCCCTCCCCTTGCACAACCATAGAATAGCAGTCCACTGCCCTTGAGGGACCCTCTGAACTTTAAAGGTCCTCTCAAGTGCAGCAAACAACTTACAGATGTCATCCCTCTCCTTGTAAGGGGGAACAATTTTATGCAGATATCTGGAATCAAAAGTATTCTCTCTAACACCATAATTCCTGAAACTGCTGATGCTGCCTCCACCATGGGGCACTAACCCCAACTCCTGCCTCTCTCTCTCCACAGCCAAGGGCTCCCTATCCAGGGCTAGCTATTGCTGCTGCAGCCTCAGCCTGGCCTCCTCCATTCTCAGTTTCCTGAGCTCCCTAGCTATGAAGTCATCACCTGGAGTTGAACCATGGGATCCCTCAGAAACGGAGGTGACATGAGAGTGTACAGAGGTAGATCTTTCCCTGGTTTTGCTAACCCTGGTAACCTGACCTCTAGGTGTGAAGGGAGCCCTCCCAGAGTGACTACCCCTCCCAGCTACTCTAGTTGGTTTACTAGGGGGAAGACATTTTGAATAGCCCACCCCTGAATCTTCAGGATGATTCCCTGACTCTAAGGGTGTATAATCTTTCTCCCCCTCCTGGTTACCAGTCTGTTCCTGGTCATCCTGAAGAAGGAGGCTCAAAATAAAATTCTGGTTAGGGTTCTTCCCTACATCTAAGCTCCTCTCCGAGCAGAGCCCCTTGAATTCTTTGAAGGTCATGCCCTCATAAGGAGTACCCATGACCTCAGAGCTAGGCCCAGCAGTAGACATAGTATAGTGAGTGTTAGAGTAGTGTAAGTGAAAAAGAAAAACCTACTCTACCTAACCTCTAGTCTCTTAGAAAGGAAAGTAAGAGACTAGATCCTGTACTAGTTATATGACAAGACCATGTCCACTCACCTGAATTCCATGTTCCGCTGGAGCGAAGAGAATAAAACCCTCACCCCTAAACACCATTCTCCCGTATCTGAACTGAGTAGGGAACGAGCAAATAGTCCCTGGGGGAAAGGGAACAGGGATTTGGGAAGGGAAGAGAAAAAAAAACACTGGTTCACAAAGGAGCGTCACTGTTGTTCTAAGAAAGTTGCCTCAGGGTTTGGTGCAGGAATTTATAAGACAAAAAACAAATAAAAAACAATAGAACTACAAACATCAGTCTTTCAGCAACCCAACAATAATTATCATTCAATTGAGCTATCACTGAGCCTTTCAGCAAAATCACAATAATTATTAGCATTCAGTTGAGATTCTCAGCTATTGAACATGCCTTTGTAACTCACAACAAAATCATTATAAAATCAAATTTATGAATTTGTCTTTTGTTATTCGTTTTCATACAATAGACTCGCTCCAAAAATAATCCGAATAAACGTCTAATTTTGCATAGATATCGAGCGATGCTTTCAGGAGTTCACAACACTTAACTTCAATGCTGCCTTTAAAATACTTCTCGAGCTGTGTTTGGAAAATAGTCTTGTATCACGGTTTTCTGAGCATCGATGAATATTTTTCATATTGCACCAAAAGATCACTAACCTCGAGAAGGTTGAAAACAGGGGAACGAGAGGGGAATTACTCATGAACCAACTTCTCCTGGGTTGTTTTTGATTATTTGAGGTAGATGGAATACTGTTCATAAATCCTCCAGCTGCTGTGAAAGTAATCCACTCCAGAGAGGGAAGCTCCGATGAAGCCTTGCACTGAAATGACTCCAGAAAGAATCACGGAAACTCCATCTGTACCGGGAACACCTGCAAGCGAAGAAAGACTCGAAGCCAAGCACAGGAAACACCTTGGCAGTTCTAGTTATAGACTGGTCATGAGCCATCAGACACATGCTGGTGATGAGTCATCGATCACTTCTGATGATTCATATGAAGGAATTTGATGTCTCCATAAACCACTTGGCACATAGTTCACGAATGGAACAACCCTTGTTTCTATCAATATAAACAAACATGCAATGTAGTGTTCCTCACAAGTTACAGGGAAGTGCTGTGCTGTAAACACATTCATGACATGTTTCATTGTTCTTCATACAAGCTGTTTTATTTTGTGAGGGTGCAGCAAGAAGCATGCGTGTGTGAGTGCGAGTCCTAACAGTAAATGTATGTATAGCTCTAGGTATAGAGTACACTTTCCTGTGGAAAGCACTGGTGACAGAGTGACAAGGCAATTGCAAGTACTTATCCCACCGCTGCACCACAAATGTAGGAGGCTGGCCTGGTTTGTATTGGGATTCAATGGTACTTACACCTTATACCAGGTCCAGTTATCCCTTATTAGAAATGTAGTCAGTGTCTAGGAGCCAGGCTCTCTAGGGGTAGTGTGGATGAGCAGCCAAGGCCTAATTAAGAGACATGCAAAGCTCATGCAATATCACTGTAGTCATACAGTACTCATACACATGAAAGAAAATACCATGTGTTACAGAAATAAAGGTACTTTATTTTGGTGGCACAAACGCCAAAAATACCTTACAGACTATACTCCCATAGGAGGTAAGTAATATAAACAGTATATACACTAGAATGCAGAATAGCTATAAAAACAGTGCAAATAGTGAAAATCAAAATAGTTAGAACTGGGCCTGGGGAAACACAAACCATATACTAAAATAGTGGAATACGAAAGTCTGTTTCCCACCTAGGCAAGTGTGTGTAGAAGGGTGCTAGGAGTGAAAGAAAACACCAATGGTAAGTAATGGAACCCACCCCAGAGCCCAGGATCTCAGGAGTAAATCACAGTAACTTTCCTAGAACACACAAGAACACATGATAGAATTTGCAAGAACCAGAAGAGACTGCAAGACACCAACAATGGATTCCTGGACCTGAAGACCTGTGGAAGGAGGGGACCAAGTCCAAGAAGCACTGAAGAGTCCAGGGAGAACAGGAGCCCCTGCTAACCCGGATGAAGGTGCAAAAGAAGAACCACCGGTGAAGAACAGCAGTCAGTACTGCATCTAAGAAGACAGATGCGGGTTCCTGGTTGGTGCAGATGATGTCCCACGCCGGATGGATGATTGCAGTCTGGTTTGCATCGCTGGATTCCACTAACAAGCCTTGGCAAACGCAAAGCTTGCGGTTAGCGGAAAATGGCGCTGCCTGAGACCAGGAGGGACCTAGTGGCCTCTACCCAGGAGGGGAGACAGAGGGGGCTCTCAGCAACTCAGAGAGCCTTTAAGAAGACCAGGCAGCGCCACATGCGTTCCACAGCACAGGGACAAAGAAGGTGCAAAAGAAGGCCCACGCAGCACTACACAAAGGGATCCCACGCCGCCAGAGAACACGACTGAGGCTGTGCGTCGCAGGATAGAGTGCTGCGGGCCGGAGCTGCACGGTGCACAAAGAACTTCGTGAAAGGATGCCAACAAGCCTTGGCAACTGCTAAACATGCAGTACACAGGGGTACTGTGTTGCATGGGGGAAGGCAAGCTCTTACCTCCACCGAAGTTGGACAGTACGACTGTCTGGACCACTTCAGTCCACCACTAGTAGTGCTGCATCCACACACTTCTTAAGGAGAGGGGACCCAAGCCACCTGTTGTCATTGCAGAGGGGTGCCTGCTGAAGCAGGTAAGTGACTCCTTCACTTCAAGGGAAATTCCTTTGTTCGTCTGGTGCAGGCTGAAGACAGGCAGTCCTGGGAGGATGCACAACCTGGAAACATTTGCAGTTGCTGGCAGGAGCTGAAGATACAATGTTTCAGAAGTCATCTTTGCTTCTTTGTTGCAGTTTGTAGAGTTCCTGGAGGGTCTAGATGCAGTTTCCTTGGTAGAAGGTGAAACAAGGGATGCAGAGGATGCCTGCTGTAGTCTTGCAATCCGAATCGGAGGAACCACCCAGAGGAGAGACCCTAAATAGCCGTGAAAGGGGAATTGGTCAGCTACCCAGGTAAGCACCTATTGGGGTGGGGGGCTCAGACGTCACCTGCTGGCACTGGCCACCTAGGTGCTCCCATAGTGCCCCGCCACCTTGGAATCCGAGATGGCAAAACCCAGGGACACTCTGGAGGAGCTCTGGGCACCACCCCCGGGGTCGTGATGGACAGGGGAGTGGTCATCCCCCTTCCCTTTGTCCAGTTTCGCGCCAGAGCAGGGACTGGGAGTCCCTGAACCTGTGTAGACTAGATTATGCAAGGAGGGTGCCATCTGTGCCCTTCAAAGCATTTCCAGCAGCTCTGGGAGGCTACCCCTCCCATGCTTGTAACACCTATTTCCAAAGGGAGAGGGTGCAACTCCCCTATCACAAAGGAAATCCTTTATTCTGCCTTTCTGGGCTTGAGCTGCTTGAGCAATAGGAGGGCAGAAACCTGTCTGTGAAGTGGCAGCAACTGGGGCTGCCAGGAACACCTCCCAAGGCCAGTATGGCAGTACTGTGGATCCACTGTGGAGCCCCCAAAGTGCATGGAATTATACAACCAATGTTAGAATCAGCATTGGGGTATGATTCCAAGATGTTAGACACCTTTCATGGCCATATTCGGAGTTACCATTTTGAAGCTGGACATAGGTATTGACCTACGTCCAGTGCAAGCATAAAATGGCATCCCCGCACTCACGAAGTCTGGGAAAATGGTCCTGGACGACGTGGGGGCACCTCTGCTAGTGCAGGGGTGCCCTCATACACAGGTACTCTGTACCCAGCCTTTAGGGTTGGAAGGCCTGGTAAATGGGTGACTTATAAGTGACCTGGTGCAGTGTAAATGGCTGTGAAATTTCACACAGGCTGCAATGGCAGTCATGTAGAAGCCTTTGCATGGGCTCCCTATGGGTGGCAAAAGTAATGCTGCAGCCCATAGGGATCCCCTGGAACCTCAATGCCCGGGGTACCCAAGTACCATATACTAGGGACTTATAGGGGTGTTGAGTATACTAATTTGGGATGAAATACTGGGTTACCAGTATGCAGTGACAAACTTTAGAGAAGAGAGATCATAAGCACTGGGGTCATGGTTAGCAGGATCCAAGTGACACAGTCAAACACACTGATATCAGGCAGAAATTGGGGGTAACATGCCAAAAAGAGGGTACTTTCCTACACCTTATTTGATAACTTGGGAGTAGTTGGTCAAAATGTGTTTGACCATCTTCCCCATGTATCAGCTCCCAGGGGCGACAGTATGTGGAGTATTTATATTGAAGCCAAAGAAAGTCTGAGAAAGTAGTTCTCCAAAGAGGCTAATGTGCTGTTAGAAAGATCGTTTTTTAAAACACAAACAAGCCAGTGATGAATCAGTTGTAGCATATGTTGCAGCACTGCATGTCCTGGCTGCATCTTATGAGTTAGTTTTCAACTGTTTCTCTAAACAATGCAGGAAAGACTGCTCACTTTTAGGAACCCATCTCTTCCAAAGGTTATATACAATGCTAAAAGTATTAAAATATCTATAGTTTCCATACAAGCGTTGATTGGCCTGTCAAGAGGGGCACTCACCAGTGTCGTACATTTCAGAGGAGACTGCTATTTCTGCAGTTAGGAGTGGAAAAGATAGAAGGAAGCAAACGGTTTGTTATCATTGTGGTTCCAAGAACCACATAAGCAACAATCTGTCATGTCCTGCAATTGGAAAGAAGTGTGTGTGAAATGCAAGGAAAATGGTAATTTCCAATCTTTGTAAAGGGCTCAGAATATTGGAACACATGTCAGAATACACAATGTTGATGTTCATGGGTACCCTATTGGCACCAATACTTATGATTCTTAAGTTCAGGATTGTTCTAACAGATTCACTAATGCTGTTCTTACTATTAATAATTGTCATAACGATGTCAAGATAAAGGGTCCCATTTGTCAAGCTTTAATAGGTGGTAAAACTCTCCAAGTCATGGCAGATTCTGGGGTACATATCACTGTTTTAGCTGGTAGCACCGTCTTCTCTTTATGGCCTACCACTTTCAAACTTGAAACTCCTGATATCAGTCCCAAATCATTTGGAGACAAAGAGATTGAATTACTTGGTTACTTTCTCCCCATCTACAAATATTGGGTAAAATGTCTGGACAAAGATTTATGTTGCTGTCAGTGGTAGGAATGTGATTGGTTGGATGGATTTAGCCAAGTTAGGAATTCATATTAAACCAGGCCATGAGAATCCCATTGTAATTGGAGAGATACCTGTTTTGTCTATCAAAACTAATGCTGATGACGGCCTAATATGATTTCTACATTTCCAAAGGTTTTCAGGAGTGACATAGGTACTCTACAAGGATATGAACACAAGATTTGTTTGACCAATACCTATCAGTGTCCGCGAGGATTTAAACAAGGGTTTGGAAGATTGAACACAAGAAGAAATTATTTTTGCCATTGAATCTTCTGAGTGGGTCTCTCCCATTGTCCTTGCAAGGAAAAAGACAAGGGATCTTTGTCTAAGCGTTGATCCAAGGTTGCTTAATAGTAACATACTAGTTGACTGCCATCCTTTGCCTCGCATATGAGAAATGCTGGCCAACGTAAGAGAGGCTAAATACTTTTCTGCAATTGACTTACACACTCCATACTATCAGATAAGTTTGAATATGGAGTCCCAAGAGCTCACTACATTCATTACACCTCTTGGGACTTACAAGTATTTAAGGCTACCTTTTGGTCTTGCCTCTGCAGCAAGTGTTTTTCAGAGATTCATGGACATTCTGTTTAAAGATTTAAGCAAAGTGCAAGCCTTCCAAAATTACATTCTTATTTTTACTGAGACTAGGGGCAAGCATCTTATCGTCTTGAAAAAGTTGCGTAGTATTTTGAATGATAGAAGTATTGCTATTAAACCTGAAAATGCAAATTCTCTATCTTGATTACCTTGGCCTTACCATTTCAGCCAAATGTATCAAACCCATATTCTGCACTGTTGAAGCCATACTTACCTGCACCTACTGACAAAGATGCTTTGAGATATGGGCTTATGTGAGTATTATGCTTGTTTGTAACTAATTACGCTTCTACTGTTTAGCCCTGGAGAAACTTACTCAGTGTGCTTGAACCAGAGAAGTTGTGGCTTTTACCACTATTGAAAGTTTGGTAGTTAAAGCTCCCGCTTTAATCCCTTTCATTCATGGTCAGAAATGTTTTATTACCAGTGACACCAGCCTGAAAGGGGTTGGAGCCTTGTTTGGTCAGAAAGTTAACGGCAAGGAAATTACAATAGCATTTACGTGAATGGGTCTTACGGAAGCAGAAATGAATTGGGGGAGTGCGGGGGGAAAATGCATGCATGATTTATGTTTTTTTTTTCTCCAAAATGCAATGTCCTGTTACAGAAATGAAATGTGATTTTCAGCTAGACCGGAAGACTAGCTAGTGGGAATCCCCCTTGAGATAGAAGGGAGGAATAACAGGTAGTAAGTAGTGTATTACCCAGAGGACAGCTCCTGGAAGGAACATTCCTTTGGGAGTGGCCAACAGGTATCCGGTTAGATCTGGAGGGTCAGAGTAGAAGTAGTGAGGTGGACTGGATAACAGGTGTGAAATCTGATGTGGCAAACAGACGGTGACTTCACTGGCACCGGCAGGCCTTGCTCTGAATATGGCAGACGCCCGGTTCCCAGTTTTAAGATGTCTGGAAGGTGCGATTAATGGAGCTTGACCAAGTCTGAGGTATCAGTGGGGAGTCTGACGTTTGAGTAAGGGGACAACCGGATGGCTGGTGCCAATTGACTTCTCCCTGAGCATGGTCAGACCCTTGGTTACAAACCCAAAACGTGCAGTACTAGCAAGTAGATGTCCCTCATGAGTAATGAGTAAGAAGGATGACATAAAGAGTACAGTATTTCATAATCACAAGGGCCAAACTATAGAGAAGTGGCAGGGGTCCCCGCCAGCTGTCATACAGTCTGATATATGTGAGAATGAAAGGGTGCAAAATCTCTGCCATATTTTTGACATCCCATTAGAGACCCCGTGCCCTGGAAGTGTGGAACCATTATTGCAGATAAAAACACGGGGAGCAAAAATAAAAAAATCCCAAGACAAGTGTGAAGATTAATAATAAATCCCTATGAGTGAGACTGATGAATCATTGTGGCAGGAAACAGACACCATTGAATGAATTAATATTTCAGTGGGCCCATGAACAAACCCTATGCCTATGTAATACACCTCGGTTTGAAATATTACCACAGTCACCTATTATATTATCGGTTCTTCTTGATGCATTTCTCATAGACATTCACAATTCAGGATTTTAAACAATGAACAGGACATCACATCGCGAGCACCACAAATAATTATTTACATTCATGATAATGTTATAACATGTATGGCATCAGGTACTAATCTGCTTAGACCTTCCATATATGCACCTTCCCCAGATATAAACATTGAAGTGTCACACAGACTAGCGATAAGTACGGCGGATGTTGACTGATTTGGTCTCACTACAATATATGTTAAGTCAGGATAACACTGCATCAGGTTAACACATGCTTACCACTGCCATAGGTTAGCAAAATTTCTAAAGACAAATAAACATTAGTAAGGGAGATGAGGCCAAAAGGGACATAAAATAGTGGACACATATATACGCGGTACACATAGGAAACACAAATCCTTTGGGGACCAGAGAGAGCCCTCTGGAATACATTATAAAAACATTTCCTTCAGACAAGAAAAGTGTGCAAAAGTACTGTAAACAATGGTACAAAGATACCAAGATCACACCTAGCCATGGCCAAAGGAAGGAAAATTTGCCGAAGACATAGCTGAACACATACTGACTTAGATTCGCTCTAAGTATAAGAAAAAGAAAAGACAGAAAAGGGAAGTTACCCTGTTATAATGGCGGGTATTCTGTGATATAAAAAACAAACGTGAAGCCAACAGCTTCTGAAGAGGCAGTGACAGCCCCCAGAGAAGCCTTCAGGGGAGCCCCCACATTACAGACTTTATCCTATTCTGCCAGCTGCAGTGTAACAGGATCCTGTTAGAGTTGAGCCTAAAGAGTAGCAATAACAATTACGGGGAGCCGAGTCAATGTCAGACTTCGCCCCTACAACTCCTTGGGTCGGTCCAGAACCAGACCGAAGAAACATATTATTAAATTTATTGCAGCATAATGTGAGACAGGCAGAATGATCTAGGAGTCTTGACCCCCTTCGAGGGCAATGGACTACGGGGCATGTTGTTCTTAGACTGGGAGACATGTCTGCAGAGGCTCTGAGCCATGGGCAATGTTAAAAGATTGCTAAGTTCTTTAGTGGGAGACAAAGTAAACACAAGTTTTTCCAGAGCAGGGTTCCCCCTCAAATAACATTGATAAATGCACAGGTTGATGGGTCATCCTTTAACAATGTCCGCGAATATGCTTGGGATTCGCTTGACTAACACACCCAGAAGACCAGGCATTGGAGCCCTTGTGGCAGAGAGTATAAAAACAACTGAATAGTTTGCAGAATTCACTACAACAATGAAAGAACGATGGGTATAGGAAGTAGGATGTAACTGGGAAAACACAGGAGGAAATGCAATTTTATTTTATAATGTATCGAAACAGGGCCTTTCTACAGATACAAGCAGGCCTAGATGGAGTAGTGGGAAAAGAGGCTAAACCATGGCCAGGAATACAAGCCCATAAAATACATTATTTGAAGTGGAAACAAGAAAAAGATAGAGAGGACAGAACAGGCAGAGAGGGCCACTGCTAAGTTGGTGCAACAGAAACTTAAGAAACAGAGTACAGATGGGGCACTTGTGACAGTACCACTAACAGCTGTCGCAGTGCCAGTGCAGGTGCGTGCACCAGGAGGGCAGCCAGCAAGTAACATGGGAAAAGGACAAGGACATTTTTCGGGAGGCCAAGGGTCCGCACAGGGAAGAAGAGGTTACAGATTAGGACAGCAGTGTTATTATTGGAGTAAGATGGGTAATTTTGCCAGGGAATGTAGAACAAGAAAGAACGATGAGCAAGCACAAGGATGGATCGCCCTGCAAAGGCAGATGAGGCAGCAACAGATGGAATGGGCGCCTCAACAAGTAATACAGGGATCCCCGCAGGTCCCTTACATTCAGTCGACCGCGCAGCAGGGGCCAGTACCACAGAGTGCACCCTAGGGTGTCAGAAACACTAGAGGTAGACAAACGCAATTCCAGGTGGGAGGAGTAACCATGCAAAGAAGTAACCCCTTTTACGCGCAACCCTAAATATCCAGAGGGAAATCGACCAACAACTATACTCCATGACTGAGCCCACAGACAACCACTATGTGTCCAATACTATTGGTAACCGACAGGTCAGATGAAGAGCCCACTGTGACTGTAGCCATAGAAGGTCGCCCCTTCCGTTTTCTGATCAATACTGGGGCCACCAAATTGTGTATAAAGGAAGGAACACTACCACTTTCTCACAACTCAATGGATGCAGAGTGGTTTTCTGGTGCTGTCAAGAGGGTTCCTTTTACTAAATCAGTGAGCATGATTGTAGGAGTCACACAAAATGAAGGACCACGCTTCTATTCCCCAAAGTCACTGGTCAACCTTCTCAGAAGAGATCTAATGAGTAAGTTGAACATGACCATCTCTTTTCTGAAAGATGTTTCAGTGGTATGTTACACACCAGGCAGGATACTGTCACTCATAGCTCTTCAGGAATTGGGAACAACAGGTCAGAGCAATTCCTGTTGACACAGGGGCTTTTTTGCGTGGCACATATGTTTTGATAGTGCACACACCAGCGCTGCTGGGGAAGACAGTGCAAATACCAAAAGAACTATTGTTTAAACCGACCTGTGGATCCTATAATAGAAACTGATATGATATTTGAAATATCAGCCCTCGAAATACGGCCAATGTATGCATTGTTAGTAGCATTTGACAGAAGATAGGAAATGTGGGCATCAATAGTATTTACAGATCTAGGAGTCAAATTGAGAAATATATCAGATGAAGAAATGTTTGATGACAGCCCACCAATTGAGACAGTGGTATTTGAAATGAATATCATCATTAGAGTGCAGCTGCAGTACAGGAAAGTGCCAAGACACCCACAAGACAGTACAATAAGATAAAATGTTTTGGCAAGGGTAAAAGAGTGTCTGTGGACAAAGGGGCCCACACAATGTGGCATTGATTAAATGAGCTGAGCCTGTGAAAATTACACTGAAACCTGGGGTGATACTGTCCAGGGTACGTCAGTATCCCTTGTCCAAAGAAGCAGATGCAGGTATCTTTCAGGCAATACGAGAGCAGGGAGTAATATATGAGAGATTGACACCATGCAACACACCGATTTTTGCGATAAAAAAAAAAAGCCAAAGTGGGGGGCTTAGTGGATAATTCAGAATTCTGAACGACATAATAATACCTTAATTTGCTGTAATTTCCAGTAGTACCAGACCAGTCAGTCATAATGACAAATATTCCTATGAACACCACTTATGTTTCTGTGATCTATTTGAAAAATGCATTGTTCAGCATTCCATTGCATCCCTATAGCCAATATTTAACAAGGTACACATATAAAGACAGTCAATACTGCCACAGAAGGCATCCACAAGGCTGTTGTGAGTCCCTGAGTTTGTTTAACAGGACAGTGAAAAAGGATTTAGTGAACATAGAATGCAAAAATACCCTTATACAGTATGTGGATGACATTATGGTCTATAGTCCCACTGAAGACATATGTAGAGATGACACTATTGGTCTCCTTTGCATGATTGCAAAAAAAAGGATACAAGCAGGACAAAAGCAAATTGCAATATGTGCGGACAGAGGTCCGATAATATCCAAAGATGGGAGGAGGGTGACACCTGACAGAGTAGAGAGCATCAGAAACATGCCTAATCCCACCACCACAAAACAAAGACAGCAGTTTCTAGGACTCTGCAATTACCTGAGACAGTGGGTATTTGATTATGCCACCCTGAGTGCACCACTTCTGACTGCTCTAAGAGTGCCATACCAATGAGAACAAAGTAAACTGGACTGATGAAAGAGAGACAGCATTTCTGGAGCTAAGGAAAGCAATCACAAATGCTCCAGTGTTAGGTACACCTGACTACAGCAAAAAGTCTACCTTTTCTGTCATTGTAATGGAATGATAATGACAGCAGTACTGACTCAAAAGACATCTATGGGACACTAACCAGTTGCCTACTACAGTGGGCTGGTAGATCCCGTCACGAAAGGTTACTATTCATGTGAGCAAGCACTGGCTACAGAAGCATTTGCAGTCCAGAAAAGCACCACTATAGTGATGGGATCACCTTTAACACTATGGGGGTGATTCTAACCCTGGCGGTCGGTGTTAAAGCGGCGGCCAACCCGCCAACAGGCTGGCGGTAAAAAAAATGGGATTCTGAGCCTGGCGGGAACCGCCAACACAGACAGCCACCTTAACACTCCGACCGCCACGGCGGTACAAACAAACAGCGCGGCGGTCACCGCCAACAGACAGGCGGCAGACAATGTACCGCCCACACTATTACAACTCACCAATACGCCACCTTTTCCGGGGCGGGAGCACCGCCGATAAAAACACGGCGGAAACAGACTACGGATGGGAAAACGCTCACCACTACGCACTCCAGGAGGAAGGAGGACAGCATGGAACCCGAATTAAACATCCTACCTGCTCTCGTCTACCTTCTCATCTACCACGAGTACGAAGTCCGGCGCAGACGACAACAGTGAGTACTGCACCTACGACACACGGGAGGGGGAGGACGAAAGGTTACGGGCACACACATATGCGACCCCCCCCAACTATGTACTCACCAATGCAGAGCACCAAGTCACAGTGACACCACCCAAACACCCCTGAAAAATGCTAGGACATAATCATATTTGGAATAAATATTTATGTACCAAAAAGCTCCAGAAAATTATCGTACAACCATGAAAGATATTCACAACAAAACTAATGACATACACATCAGTGTATAACTGAAGTACCAAGTCCTGCACATCCTACGAATTCAGCATGTCCGTGGGCCAAAGTCTTGAGAAATAAGGGCAAAGCCCACACAGGAGACCTGAGTCCTTTGGAGAGAACACTGCAGGGGCATCAGATGTAAAAACTACAGGCACCTCAGGGGGAAGGGAAGGGGGGGGGCACCACAGCCACATGAGTCCACGACGCCAGATCCACGAGGAGCCACCATGCCCACTGGACCATCCTGGGGAGTGCAAAGCCACAGTCTCTCAATGTCTCTACAGTGGGTGGGCTGCCCACTGGACCATCCTGGGGAGTGCAAAGCCACAGTCCATCAGGTGGATGACAGTCTCCACTGGTCAAGGAGGAGGCATGGTGGGCACAGTGAACCATAAACGGTGCTTGAGACGGCGGTGCCCAGCGGAGCGGTGCTTGAGACGGCGGTGCCCAGCGGAGCGGTGCTTGAGACGGCGGTGCCAGCAGAGCGGTGCTTGAGAGGAAGGGCCCAGCGGAGCGGTGCTTCAGAGGAAGGGCCCAGCGGAGCGGTGCTTGAGACGGCGGTGCCCAGCGGAGCGGTGCTTGAGAGGAAGGGCCCAGCGGAGCGGTGCTTGAGACGCCGGTGCCCAGCGGAGCGGTGCTTGAGACGGCGGTGCCCAGCGGAGCGGTGCTTGAGAGGAAGGGCCCAGCGGAGCGGTGCTTGAGAGGAAGGGCCCAGCGGAGCGGTGCTTGAGATGGCGGTGCCCAGTGGAGCGGTGCTTGAGAGGAAGGGCCCAGCGGAGCGGTGCTTGAGAGGAAGGGCCCAGCGGAGCGGTGCTTGAGACAGCGGTGCCCAGCGGAGCGGTGCTTGAGAGGAAGGGCCCAGCGGAGCGGTGCTTCAGAGGAAGGGCCCAGCGGAGCGGTGCTTAAGACGGCGGTGCCCAGCGGAGCGGTGCTTGAGAGGAAGGGCCCAGCGGAGCGGTGCTTGAGACGCCGGTGCCCAGCGGAGCGGTGCTTGAGACGGCGGTGCCCAGCGGAGCGGTGCTTGAGAGGAAGGGCCCAGCGGAGCGGTGCTTGAGAGGAAGGGCCCAGCGGAGCGGTGCTTGAGAGGAAGGTCCCAGCGGAGCGGTGCTTGAGAGGAAGGTCCCAGCGGAGCGGTGCTTGAGAGGAAGGGCCCAGCGGAGCGGTGCTTGAGAGGAAGGGCCCAGCGGAGCGGTGCTTGAGACGCCGGTGCCCAGCGGAGCGGTGCTTGAGACGCCGGTGCCCAGCGGAGCGGTGCTTGAGACGCCGGTGCCCAGCGGAGCGGTGCTTGAGAGGAAGGGCCCAGCGGAGCGGTGCTTGAGAGGAAGGGCCCAGCGGAGCGGTGCTTGAGAGGAAGGGCCCAGCGGAGCGGTGCTTGAGAAGGCGGTGCCCAGCGGAGCAGTGCTTGAGAGGAAGGGCCCAGCGGAGCGGTGCTTGAGAGGAAGGGCCCAGCGGAGCGGTGCTTCAGAGGAAGGGCCCAGTGGAGCGGTGCTTGAGACGGCGGTGCCCAGCGGAGCGGTGCTTGAGACGGCGGGGCCCTGTTCAGCGGTGCTCTTCTGCACCGCGGGCCCTGTTCAGCGGTGCTCTTCTCCACGGCGGGGCCCTGTTCAGCAGTGCCTATCTCCACGGCGGGCCCTGTTCAGCGGTGCTCTTCTGCACCGCGGGCCCTGTTCAGCGGTGCTCTTCTCCACGGCGGGGCCCTGTTCAGCGGTGCCTATCTCCACGGCGGGGCCCTGTTCAGCGGTGCTCTTCTGCACCGCGGGCCCTGTTCAGCAGTGCTCTTCTCCACGGCGGGGCCCTGTTCAGCGGTGCTCTTCTGCACCGCGGGCCCTGTTCAGCGGTGCTCTTCTCCACGGCGGGGCCCTGTTCAGCGGTGCCTATCTCCACGGCGGGCCCTGTTCAGCGGTGCTCTTCTGCACCGCGGGCCCTGTTCAGCGGTGCCTATCTCCACGGCGGGGCCCTGTTCAGCGGTGCCTATCTCCACGGCGGGCCCTGTTCAGCGGTGCTCTTCTGCACCGCGGGCCCTGTTCAGCGGTGCTCTTCTCCACGGCGGGGCCCTGTTCAGCGGTGCCTATCTCCACGGCGGGGCCCTGTTCAGCGGTGCTCTTCTGCACCGCGGGCCCTGTTCAGCGGTGCTCTTCTCCACGGCGGGGCCCTGTTCAGCGGTGCTCTTCTGCACCGCGGGCCCTGTTCAGCGGTGCTCTTCTCCACGGCGGGGCCCTGTTCAGCGGTGCTCTTCTGCACCGCGGGCCCTGTTCAGCGGTGCTCATCCAGCAGGTCAAGGGAGCCAGACCTGGCCTGGACTCCCTGCTCAGTCGCCCTCGGACCGTGACGTTTCTGGACCCTTCGGGGACAGACTCCTGGCCTCCTTAGTGTCCTCCTTCCCAGCTGGGATGTGGCATGTGGGGTCCACCTTCTCCGCGCTCCTGCTGCCCTTCCGCTCCTTTGATGGGGCTCTCGGGCCCTTGCCTCCCCTAGATGGTGTGGGTGGTGAAGTGGCCGCACATTGCTCCTTGGGGGCAGCCCTGTCGGTCCTCGCACGGCGGCCCTTGTTTTTGCCGGTCCTCTTGCCGGGGGGGGGGGGCTGGACGTGTCCTTGCTGCTGATCGATGTGTCACTGCTGGCAAAGGGTGGGCTCCAGAACCCAGGCACAACAGTGACACCCGAAGCTGGGCTGGTGGTGGCTGCGGTGCTCTTGGGACTCTTTGAAGATGGATGGGGGAGCTCATTGGGGGGAAAGAGGTTAAGGTTAGCCAGGAAAAGTTTTTTAGGGCCAAGGTAAAGGGTAGGAGAAGTGGAGATGGAAGTGGAGGTAGAGGAGGTGGTTGTAGGAGAGTCAGGTGTGCTGTCATTGGGTGAAGGTGCTGGTGCTGTAGGCTGTCGTGAGGTGGATGGCTGTTGGGTGGGTGTCTGCCTGCGTTTGTGTGTCTTGGAAGAGGGGGTGACAGACACAGTGGGAGAGGACACAGGGGACGTGTAAATGGCAGTGGGGGTGGTGACTGCACGAGTGTGGACTGTCCTGGAGGGTGAGGTGGTGATGGAAGCACTGGCTGATGTTGGGGTGCATGCAGGTGTGAGTGTAGACGTCACAGGGAGGGAGGAGGGAGACGAGGAGGAGGGGGACACAGGGGTGGCAGTGGCTGTTGGCATGTCTGCATCTGGGTGTTGCTTGGGTGAGTGTTTGTGGGATCTGTGGTGCTTGTGTTTGGATGAGCTGCTCTTGGGTGTTGAGGTGTGTGCAGGCTGGTCTGATGGTGTGGATGGGATAGGCTGAGGAACAGGAGACAGAGAAAGGCTGGAGGCAGTAAGAAGAGGGAGGCTGGAAACAGGGACAATGGCTGCCGTCAGTGCTGAGGCCAGAGCAGTGAACGCTCGTTGATGGGCAGCCTGACCCGAATGAATGCCCTCCAGGTACGCATTGCTCTGTTGCACCTCCCTTTGCACACCCTGGATGGCATTCAAAAGGGTCATCTGCCCAACAATGAGCGTCCTTACCAGGTCAATGAGCTCCGCACTGAGGGCAGCAGGGGCAACAGGGGCAGGGGCGCCTGGGGCGAAGGAGACGCGCGCCTTCCTGGGCGAACCGGCACGGAGCGAAGACTGAGGGGCTGCTGGGAGGGCGGGGCTGGTGCGCTGGGTGGCGGCTGTACCTGTAGAGGCGGGGGGCACGGATGTTGCCGCCACCCCTAGGGAGCTCCCATCCGAGGACGTGTCGCTTTCGCTGCTCTCACCAGCGGTCCCCGTCGTAGTGCTCCCTTCGCCCTCCGGATCACTGGTGCCCTCGGTGTCTGTTCCTGGGCCCACCGGGGCCTTGTGTCCTGCAGCTCCCTCGTGCTCCGATGCCAAATCTCCTCCGCCTGATGATGCTAATGCACACATGCACAAGAAGATGAAGAGAAAGGGTGGGGGGAGAAAAAAGAAGACCAGGTTGAGTGCATGCAATGTTAACACCGTTGGCGGAGAGGACAGACACAGGTGCCTAATGCACTAAGCTGCGCATTCGGGGTACACTACTCAGTACTACTGACTAAGACAACAGGCCAAGAGACGTCAAACGCGCACATGGGAGATGCTGGACCTTCAATGGCTGTACTTGTCACCCTACCGAGGTGGGGGCCGGGGGCACAGGGCCATGCCTAAGGGAGAGGACTACACTACAGAAAGCGCCCTGGCCTAATGTCACCCACAGCCCTCCTCCCCCACCCAGACGCCTCCACTGCGCAGAAAGATAGGAGAATGTGCTGATACTCACCCCCTTGTGTCTGCTGTGATGTCTTAAAGCGCCCATCCAATTCAGGGTAGGCCACCACCAGGATCCGGGACATCAGGGGGGTCATGGTGCGACTGGCACCCCTCCTAGGTTGGGAGGCCATCCCCAGCAGTGTTTCTGCGGTCTTCCTTGTTCCGCGGCGGATGTCCTCCCACCTCTTGCGGCAGTGGGTGCCCCGTCTGTTGTGGACCCCCAAGTTCCGGACTTCCTTGGCGATGGCACGCCAAATCTCGATCTTCTGATGGGCGCTGACCTATTTGACATGTACAGGGTGGAAAGGAGGAAATCATCAATGACCTGCATGTTAGATGTAATTGGCCCCCCCCACCCACTTTGCCATATGGCACATGCTCTCATCTGTCGGGCGTTGCACTCCTCATTCGCCCCCCACCCCACAAACTTACATCCACCCCAATCCACACAGGCATAGCCCATTCCATGTGCACCCGGTGTACTCACTTGTTGGTCTGGAGGACCGTAGAGTAGCGCATACTGGGGGAGGACCCCATCCACGAGCTTCTCCAACTCTTCAGACGTGAAGGCAGGGGCCCTTTCCCCAGTCGCAGCAGCCATTGTATCTTCCAGACCGAGGTCACATCAGCACTTGCAGTATAGGTCCTCTCCTGTGGATGATCAGGTCTCGAGTGATTAAGCAGATAGAAAATGGCGGTCACGCCCGCGGCGGTGCGTACCGCGACCGCCGGCGCACTTCGTAATTGGCTCCTGAAACCCATAGGCTTCAATGTTAACCAATGCGGCTTTGCGCCGCGGTCTTCGACCGCCTACCGCCACGGTGTGCCCCGCCAGCGCATTGACCTCACATCCCATTGTCCCACTTCACAGGTCAGGCAGCCGCCATTTCAAGGGCCTACATGGCTTAATTTTGACTGCGACACACAGGCCTAGGCCTTGCATTGCCACACATACACGCCTTTCAACCCATTGCCATTCTTTAACTGTGCAAGCTGTCTGTACGTACCTGTGGTTTGGCTGACTCTGTGCTCCATGTTGTCCTTCCTAGGCACCGTCCGCTGGGACTTGCGATGAGAAGGAGGAATCCTCGCGTGTACCGACCGCTGGTGGACCTGTCGACAATGGAAGAACGCCATATAATACTTCGATACAGACTTGACCGTGCCACTATCCATGAACTGTGTGCCCAGCTGGAGCCAGCCCTGATGTCCCCCATCCGCCAACCCACAGGGATTCCCCCTCTGGTGCAGGTTTTGTCAGTCCTCCATTTTTTGGCCAGTGGGTCATTCCAGACCACAGTGGCCATGTCATCTGGAATGTCTCAGCCTATGTTTTCTAAGATTTTGAGCAGAGTGTTGTCTGCCCTGATGAAACTCATGCGGAGCTACATCATTTTCCCCGAGGAGGGTGACTTGCCTACAGTGAAGGGTGATTTCTATGCCCTTGGACATATCCCCAACATCATTGATGCCATTGATGGGACCCATGTGGCTTTGGTACCCCCAAAAGACGATGAGCAGGTGTACCGAAACAGAAAAAATTATCATTCGATGAATGTCCAGGTGGTCTGTTTGGCTGACCAGTACATCTCCCATGTAAATGCCAAGTTCCCAGGGTCAGTGCATGACGCGTATGTGATGCGAAATAGCAGCATCCCCTATGTGATGGAGCAGCTACAGAGACAACGTGTGTGGCTAATAGGTGACTCTGGTTACCCCAACCTGCCGTGGCTACTGACCCCAGTGAGGAATCCCCGGACAAGGGCAGAGGAACGCTACAATGAGGCCCATGGACGTACTAGGAGGGTGATTGAGCGAACCTTTGGCCTCCTGAAGGCCAGGTTTAGGTGCCTGCATATGACAGGTGGATCCCTAATGTACTCACCAAAGAAGGTGTGCCATATCATCGTGACGTGCTGTATGCTTCACAACCTGGCTTTGCGACGCCAGGTGCCTTTCCTGCAGGAGGATGGTCCAGATGGTGGTGTTGTAGAAGCCGTGGAGCCTGTGGAGAGTGAAGAGGAGGAAGACTCAGAGGACGACACAGACAATAGGGACAGAGTGATACAACAGTATTTCCAGTAACACCCAGGTAAGAATCACCCACGCCATTTCCCAATTGCTTCTAGCCTTCTGCATCTGTACTTTCTGTAGTTCCCACCAGATATTTTTGGGTAATTTTTGATTTTCCCTTCCCTTCTCAGTGCTGTATGACGCAGTGCCTGACTTCTGCTTGGTTTGCCCATGAACTACAGCGTATTGACATTGGTATGTTGTCATCACTAATTGACAGAACAGATATTGAACAGTAATATGTAATACATTTGCTAATAATACAGCATGACTCCAAACTGATTTGTGTGCAATATGTGATTTATTTACAGGGCTAGATATTGGTACATGTGATTATAAGGGTGATGGGTGGGGGTGGAGTAATGTCCATGGCAGAGTCCAGTTCTCAGTCTCACAGGTGCATTGTCCTTTTGCCTGTGGAAGGATGGAGCAGAGGCAGTTCATGGTTGGACAGGGTGGCAATGTGGGACAGTGGGAAGAGTTCAGGGGGTATGTCCTGCTGGCGGGGGTCTTGACATCCTACTCTGTCTTTTTTTTGGATCTCAGGCTCCTCTTACGGGGTGGTTGTTCTTCAGCAGGAGGTGGGGTTCTGGTGGCCTGCCGTGGTGTTGGGGCCTCCTGTCCACTAGCGCCGGCGGAGGTGGTAGGCTGTTCCTGGTCCGGGCTAGTGACAGGGGCCCTGTGTGGTGCCACATGGTCCCGCAACGCGTCTTCTATCCTGTTGAGGGCCAGGACGATGGTCCCCATTGCGGTCCCGATGATTCTCAGCTCCTCCCTGAACCCCATGTAGCGTTCCTCCTGCTGTGCCTGGATCTCCATGAACCTGGCCAGTACCGTCGCCATCGTCTCTTGGGAGTGGTGGTAGGCCCCCATGATGGTGGTGAGGGCCTCTAGGAGAGTGGGTTCCCTGGGCCTCTCCTCCCCCCCCTGTCGCACAGCAGCCCTCCGAGCTGCCCGGTTTCCCCCGGCCTCTGTCCCCTGGACGGTGTGCCCGCTACCACTGCCCCCAGGTCCCTGTTGTTGTTGGGGTGTTGGGTTAGCCTGTGTGCCCTGTAGTGGCAGACACACCGCTGATTGAGCTGTCCTAGAGACAGAGGCATGGGCCCGCTGGGTGGGAGCTGTGCTGGTGTTGGCAGAGGGGGTCGGGTCTGGTGTGGCCTGTGGCTGCCTGAGGGGAACCGACTGCCCAGAGGTCCCCGATGGTCCGGGCTGGTCATCAGGTTCACTGTCGACAGAGCTGCTATCCTCAGTGTGGGCCTCTTCCGGTGGTGGGATGGACACTTCTGGACCCTCCTGGCTGGTGTGTTGTCGTTCGGGTCCTGCATGGGGTAAGAGAGTTTGGTTATTGTTTCTGTGTGTGCAATAGCGTGCGTGTTATGGGTGCCCTTGTCCCCCAGTGCAGGCATTCCCTTGAGGGAGGTGTTGTGAGGGTAGTTAGTGGGGGGGGGGGGGTTTAGGGGTTAGTGCAGTGGTCATGCTTAGGTGATGGGTGCCCATGATTTGTGTTGGCATGCAGGAGTTGGTGTTGGGATGGGTGGGTTGTGCTGGTGAGACATTGTCAGGGAGGATGTGTGCTGGGGGGTTGGGGGTGAGGGTGGGGGTGTGGGTTGGCATGCTGGTGGGGTGGGGGGGATATAGTAGTTGAGATGGGACTTACCAGAGTCCATTCCTCCGGCTACTCCAGCGAGGCCCTGAGGATGCAGGATGGTCAAGACCTCTTGCTCCCACGATGTAAATTCGGGAGGGGTGGGTGGGGGTCCGCCGCCAGTCTTCTGGACCGCGATGTTGTGCCTGGAGACCATCGATCGGACCTTACCCCGTAGGTCGTTCCATCTTTTGCGGATGTCCTCCCTATTTCTGGGATGCTGTCCCACCGCGTTGACCCTGTCCACGATCCGCTGCCATAGCTCCGCCTTCCTGGCTATACTGGTGTGCTGCACCTGCGAGCCGAAGAGCTGGGGTTCCACTCTTAGGATTTCCTCCACCATGACCCGGAGTTCTTGGTCCGAAAAGCGTGGGTGCCTTTGGGGTGCCATGGGGTGGTGTGGGTGAGGTGTGGGGTGGTGTATGTGATGAGGAGTATGTTGGTGAGTGGTGCTTTGTGCTACTATGTGGTGTGTGTGATGGTGTAGTGTGCCTCAGTGTGTCTTGCTATGGATTGTCTGCTGTGTCTCTCTCTCCTTCTCTCAGTAATTATGGTCGCAGGGGTTTGTGGGTGATGTGGGTGTGTGTTTTATAGTTGGTTGATTGTGTGGGAGTGGTGTGTGTATGTGTATCAGGTGTGTGTATTTCAAATTGTCCAATGTGGCTGTGTTTTGGTGATGTGTGTGTATTCTGACCGCGGCGGTGTGTAGCGCCAATGGAATACCGCGTTTGAATGACCGCCGTGTGGATTCGTGGGTCGTAATGGCATGGGCGTATTTCTGTTGGCGTGACGGTGGAGGTTTGGTCATCTCCAGTTTATCGCTGCCCGCAGATGTGGCGGGGCTGCAGTGGAGGACGGATTTTTGGCGGTTTGGCCGTTGTGGGTCAGAATGACCGTGGCGGTTGACCGCGGCCGCGGCGGTGTTATGGCGGTCTTATGACCGGCGGTAAGGGCAATTTACCGCCGAGGTCAGAATGACCCCCTATATGTAGAGCATGCTGTATTTGCTATCTTAAAAAAAAGGCAAGAGCACCCTCACAACTCGGAGAGCATCTCAATACGAAGTAATACTTTCAATACCATCACTGCAAGTGGTTTGCTGTCACACAGTTAATCCAGAGACATTCTTTGCACACCCAGTTACTAACGATGAGCAACTACACGACTGTGCTAATTACATACCAGATTAGGGAATCTATCCCATGGAGCATGTACTTCTTTTTTGACGGGTCCTCTTTGATAGACCAGGAGACTGGGATTAGACATTGTGGAGAAGCAGTTGTAAGAGCTGAACAACAGGGATCATCTAATACATATAATTAGTCAGATACCACTACCTTCTCATTTCTCAGCACAGGCTGCAGAATTAGTTGCCATCATTGAAGCATTACAGCGAGCTGAGGGATTAGAAGTCACCATTTACTGGAATTCAGTATACGTCCCCACCACTGTACATCTAACATTCACAGGTGGAAAAGGAGGGGATTTCTTACATCTGGTGCCCCCCACCTGTAATGCACACAGATTTATTGGTACAATTATTAAAAGCTCTAACTCTTCCATCCAAAGTCGCAGTGATAAAGTGTGCAGCACACACCAGCGAGTAAGACCTTATCTCCAGAGGTAATGCTGTGGCAGATTGGGCAACAAAAGAAGCTGCTAAATCATCCCCAAACTATAATGAATATGGTGAACACACATTGGAAATGAAGACAAGCAGGCAACAGGATGCTACTGAATTATCACCGTTATATACAGAGACTGCACAATTACATTTATGCGAATTGCAGGAACAAGCACTACCTCTTGAAAGGGAGCTGTGGGAACAGCGAGACTGCACGCAGTCACCAACAGATTTCATTTACAGATAGGAGAGCACAGGCAAGCTAGTAATGCCACAAGCTCTGTTGTAGATGGCTATAGAGCCACTACATTTTTCAGCACACACTACCAAGGAATATCGTCTTGCTTCACTTCAGGCAGATTGGGTCATTCCACAACTATCTGAAATGATTACTATGTATATTGCAGAATGTGCAGTATGGCAACAATATAGGCCTAACCCTACACTGAAAGTGATCAACCTCAACAATAGCATGCCCAACAAGTCCATTAAAAAAATTACATTTAGACTTTGTTGAAATGATTGAGAGATGTGACAATTACAGATATCTTATTGTAGTTGTCTGTCCCTTCTCGATGTGGATAAAGGCAGGACCATGTGTCCATAATGATGCTAATTCAGCAGCCAATTTTTTAATAAGAGAAGTAATACCTAGGTGGGGAATTTATTCACTCAGATAGCAGGAATCAGTTGGTTAATTCAATGTTCCAGCACATTTGCAACTCTCTAGGAATAAAACATAAGTTGTCATCTGTTTATCACCAGCAAAGTAACGGTATCGTGGAGCACCTTCATGGCCTAAAAAATAAAATAAGCAAACTGTGTGCTATGTTACAGAAGAACTGGTTACACTACCTCCTTCTAACTTTATACGCTCTCAGAAATCAACCAGGAAGTGATCACCATTTGACCCCGTTCCAGATAGTGACAGGGCATCACATGTCAATCCCCTTAACGATAGAGCGACAAAAAGATGATAAGACAGCTGAGGTTTTGGGGAAGAAATGAGCTATGTTCTATGGCATGTGTAGCTGTAGATACACACACTGTGCATAAGCTCGCCATCTAGTGTTGGGTTCGGAGTAGGACAACTTGTTTTTCTTCGAAGAAGCTTTTTGAGTCACTGGATTGAGTGACTTCTCTCAGTAATACAGCGCATGGGCATCGAGTCCTTTGTTAGATTGTTTCTCTGTGCCGTCTGGTTCAGACATGGGTTCCTCTCACTCCTGAGTTCTCAGCTCGATACAGTCCAAAACCGTATTCTTTCCATCTTTCTATCATCGTTGGTATTGTTTTGATCGTGTATTCTTCCATACTTTATCTGTCTATTCCATTTTACACCCAGAATTGAATTTTAGTACACCGGACATCTTTGGCGACAAACTTGCACAAGAAGAGTTGGCGCAGGAGGAGGCCTTCTCCATTCAAGACTTTGACTCTGATGTATAATGGGACATCGAAAGTCAACCGTTGCAATCAGCGCAAATAGTAAGTAAAAAGACCCCTTCACTGTCGACCAAAACAACATCGAAAGAGGTCACCGGTCCACAACTGCCTTCCAGCCATGATCAGAGCTGAGAAACTCCTTTGGATGCCCTGACTTATGGCTCAGCAACAAAAAAAAGCCTAAGAGAAATCTTGGACGTCGACCTCCAGCACCTCTACTTCGGCTCCGACACAACCAAAGATATGTGGTGATTCGGTGCCCACTACTTCGGTACCGACCTCTTCGACCACCAAAAAAGATAAAAACATCCATCCACAGTTTTGGAACCAAAAATCTTTATAAAGACTTTTAGCAATTCTGGACAGTCTCTAACTACCACCCCCTCAACGGTGGAACCTATTTTGGAAGTTATGGGTGCTCGCCGACTTTAAATTCAAGAAGGAACATGGAGGATTTTAACATCACCTTCTCCCCCTTTAAAGAGGAACCTGACTTTCCAAAAGGCTCTTGATTCCTCTCCACCTCCAAAAAAGACTACGAAAGAAAATACTTATTTTCTTACTCAACCCTCTCCACCTACGTCTCCACAACATACTCCTCCACCAACATCTCCCCCTCCTTTGGGGTTCACACCACCAAATTCCCTACCTGGTGGTACTCATGATTTAGGGGATACATTAGATGATCAAGACCCATGAGATGCATACGATCCGGATCCTATTACACCTAATGATCCCCATCTCTACCCAGCTAGACCTTCACCACCTGAAGATTCCACCTCATATCAACAGGTTATAGCTAGGGCAGCAGCATATCACAATGTACATATGTACACAGATGCAATAGAAGATGATTTTTTATTCGACACCCTTGGCGCAACACATAAGGAGAGTCAATGCCTTCTAATGCTTCCAGGCATGCTCAGGCACGTAGGCAAAATATTTAAAGAGCCTGCTGGATCAAGGATTATCACTCCCAGAGTGGATAGAAAATACAAGGCTGCACCCACTGACCCTTAATTTATAAAAGCACAAATCCCTCCAAATTCTATTGTTGCCTCCACTGCTTGCAAAAGGGACAATAGCCAATCAACAGGAGACACACCTCTTCCTGATAAAGCAAAACATTAGATGCTGTATGCTAAAGAGTGGCAGTTCAAGCAGCCAATCACTGGCGAACCGTTAATTCACAGGCGTTGTTATCCCGGTATGATAGACCTCACTCCAATGCCATGGAGGAGCTTTCACAATACCTCTGGGAGGACCATTGTTAAAGCGGGGTAGAAATTGTAACTGAGGGACAAACAATTTTGAACAATTCCATTAGGTGTGTGCTCGATACTGCTGATACACCATGCAGTGTTAACACCAGCATCATCATTAGGAGACTTGCCTGGCTCAGATGCTCAGTCTTTAAACCAGAGGTACGAAAGGCAGTTTTGAACATGCCCTTTGATAAAGAGCATTTATATGGCTCAC